>NC_140165.1:157474674-157907313 GCF_963971535.1 Notolepis coatsorum | reverse complement strand
GAGAGAGAGAGAGAGAGAGAGAGAGAGAGAGAGAGAGAGAGAGAGAGAGAGAGAGAGAGAGAGAGAGAGAGAGAGATAGAGATAGAGATAGAGATAGAGATAGAGATAGAGATAGAGATAGAGATAGAGATAGAGATAGAGAGAGAGAGAGAGAGAGAGAGAGAGAGAGAGAGAGAGATAGAGATAGAGATAGAGATAGAGATAGAGATAGAGATAGAGATAGAGATAGAGAGTCAGTCAGCTGCAATGTGGAACAGAGCGCCGGGCTGGGCAGCTAGCTTCCATTACGGGGCAAACAAGACCCAGTTTCTACTCCGCTGATGCCCGCGCTGCCTGTGCGACTGCAACACGGGGGGATTTAGACACACACAAGGCCTAAACAGCACCAACATGTGTCAGTGAATGAAGTGGACTTGATGCAAGTGTGTGTTTAGAGGCTCAGTCGGGTGCTTGTGACACCATGATTATTGGATTAATCAGCCACTTAGTCCATCTGTGACCGAGCCATACAGGCGACTGTACCCCGAGTAATCTGTGTGGGTCCACTGGAAGTTACACAAATAAATGATCATATGTGCAGCAGCCCATTATTACCTGTAGAAGATTAGTAAAGGGGAGGGTGGCCGCGTTCTCCTTTTCTGTTTGGCCTCAGTGAGGGTCTACAACCGGATCCGTTGCCTCATGGCTGGGATGGATAGATGAATACCTGTGAGAGGGGGAGAGAGACAGAGAGAGAGAGAGAGGTTAGTGTTTGTTTAAGCATATGATCTTGCAGTGAGTTGATAGCATCATTAGCATGATATTTTGACCTTTTGCATTAGGCCAAAGCATGTCAGAGCCTAGACATGCACTCTCACTCACACACTGAATTTCAAGGACACACAAGGCAGGCTTTCGCAAGTGCACAAGCTCACATTCACACGCACACTCAAAAGCACACACAGCAACAGAGGTTTTGCCAAACACACACACATCAATCTGAGTGAGTAGCTCTGACAGTGGAGTCCTGGCGGTAACTAGCCTGGGTCTTGTTGCGACAAGCAGCTGCCACCACAAGAGGAACTGAATACAGCCTGGACCACCTCCACACACACAGAACCGTATACAACACACAACAAACACTGCCGTATATGACTAACAAGTCATATACTGACTGATACAGTCAGTCAGTCAGTCAGTCAGTCAGTCAGTCAGTCAGTCAGTCAGTCAGTCAGTCAGTCAGTCAGTCAGTCAGTCAGTCAGTCAGTCAGTCAGTCAGTCAGTCAGTCAGTCAGTCAGTCAGTCAGTCAGTCAGTCAGTCAGTCAGTCAGTCTCTCTCTCTATTAGAGTGCTGTCCCCTCTGTCTCTGTTCCTTCTGTCCCTGGTTCTCCCCATGGCTAATCGACTAATACCAAACCAACCAATTAGGCTAATCGAGGGGAAGCCCTTTTAAGCAGCTCCACTAGAAATCTATTTGGGGGATTTTGGGGGACAAGAGAACAGGCAGGAAACAAATCAAGAAGGATATCAGTGAATAAGGTTGATAAATACCAACAGTAGTATAATATTCAAAATGGCAAGAGTGTTATAACATTGTTATCTTAAGTTGTCTGTCTCTCTTTCTATATTCCTCCAGCTACACCCCTCCTCTGTAGTGAGAGCACTGGTCACTCTATCCTCCTCTCGCCCTCCATTTTTGAAAAATGAGAGGATGGAGTGAGCGAGAAGGAAGAGAGAGAGAGACTTTCCCAGAGGCTCCTGCCAGCGTCAGTTTGTGTTATGAATCATTCAGGAGCGACACTCTGGAGGGAGGGAGCACAACACATCCATCCTTCCTCTCATCCATCCCTCCATCCTTCCTCTAGGACATGTGAGTGATAAAATAATAAAGAATAAAGAACAAGAAGAAAAGGAGAGGTGGTCTAGACTCTAGAGCAGACCTGGGCATTGTACGGCCCGCGGGATGATTCTGACCGGCCTGCAAAAGATTACATCATAATTTTAAAAAAATCATAATTTCTTTTAAATATATATATATATATTTTTTTTTAACTTTCGTTTTTTTTTTCATGTCAACGTTCACACGCACAATATATGCTTACCTAGGATTTGACTTGATTCAACAACAAAGCAGCCGGGCAATGGCAAGCCAAAAACGGTCAAAAGTGTGGTTATTTGAAGTTTGGATTTTTTTTTTTTTTTTAACAACCGAGGTAGGTAGATTACATTTTTAGAGACTAAAGTACCGAAAAAAGGTACTGTTGGGTACCGGTATAGATTCACAGGTACCGGTACCGTATCGGTTCAAATGTGAACGGTACCCATCCCTACTGAGCACACAACTGCAGGGCAAGGTCATTTTTGCTCATGAAATGCATAGCCATGTGAAAGCCTTCATGACAAAGTTGCAATTAATTTCAAGGCAACTAGGCAGCAACAATCTCGAACACATGAAAACCCTGAAAGAAGTCAAACCATCAGATGATCACCGGCACAGGTACTCATCCATGTTAGGAGAGGAGAACTGCATGATGAATTTTCAAGGCGTTTTCAAGATTTTAAAAAGGTTGATGATGAAATGCAGCTGGTTTCCTCTCCCTTTACCTGCAGTGTTGATAGTGCACCCACTGATGTTCAGCTTGAACTCATTGACCTGCAGTCTGATTCACTACTGAAAGAGCAAGTCAGCATCACTGCTAGAGTTCTACTCTGCTCTCAAGGAGGAGAACTTTCCAAACATGGGGAGACATGCTCAGAAGATGTTGGTTCTCTTTGGATCCACATACATATGTGAATAGACATTCTCAGTCATGAAGTTTACCAAATCCAGGTACAGATCCTCTCTCACTGATGAACATGTCAGCTGTGCTTCGCATCTCCACCTCAGACATTCAACCTGACTTTGATGGACTTGTTAAAGCTCAAAAGAGACTGGATTTCTCACACTGAATGAAAAAAAAGAACTGAAGAACACTAAAATGTGGGAATATAATAAGTGAAATGGGACACACGATATTTTTTTTGCACAGTTCTGAAAACATTAAATGTAAAGTCAAAAAGGCTACAAAACTGGGACACTTTTCTTTACACAGTTACACAGTTCAGTGACATGTCTTGTTTATTTAGCTACAAAGATGATGTGATGTCTTTAGAAATCTAAGAAAATCCTTGTTTCAATAGTATATGAAACTCAAAATGCCCTTTGTTATTAATGTGACTGAAAATTAGTTAAATGTTTCACATTTTGTTTATCATTATTATTATTTATCATTTTGGAAATTCTATTTGAATAAATTATATTTTTGAAAGCTAACCTCACCTTTTAATTGCCAAATAATAACATACACTCTTACCAGCGGTCAAAACAATGCCATGTACTGCTTTCTATATAGAAATAAAATATTATTGTGTATAAGTATATTATGCATAATTGAGTTCGGAATTTTGGCCCGGACCTCCAAAATATTTTCAGTTGCTCATTTGGCCCCCTGGGAAAAAGAATTGCCCACCCCTGCTCTAGAGGGAAGGAGAGATGATCTAGAGCAGTGTTTCTCAACTGGTGGGTCGCGACCCAAAAGTGGGCCGCAGGGCCATTTTGAGTGGGTCGCGGATGTGTGTAAAAAAATAAAAAATAAAAATAGTTTTAATTTTTTTTTATATATAATATTTTTTTTCACTAGCTATCTTTGTGAAAGTGGCTTCTCAGCTCTGGTCCAGCTGAAGACAAAGCAGAGGAACAGATTGGACATTGAGCATGACCTCAGAGTTGCTTTGTCTACCATCACCCCAGACTTTGAGACTCTTGTCAGGAGCAAACAACATCCCCAGTTATCCCATTAGTTCCCTGGGATGTTTAAGCTAAGAAGTCTGCTAAGAAGGATATATTATTTATTATTTTATTTTATTTCATTGTGTTTTTAGCCCTAGTTGTACTTGTGTTGCAACCCCAGTTATCCCATTAGTTCCCCCAAACTTACTGTAGGTCTGTTATGTTAAGCTAAGAAGTCTGCTAAGAAGCATAATTATTTATTTATTATTATTATTTTATTTCATTGGGTTTTTAGCCCTAGTTGCACTTTTGTTGCAACCCCAGTTATCCCATTAGTTCAGGGGCGTATCTAGACCAAGCACTGTACTGGGGCACAGGGGGGCACCCAGGGATATGAAGCGGGCGCACACAGCGCACACATGAATTTTATTTGCAGATTTTGCCCGTTTTTGGGCGAAAATGGGCAGATTTTGTAACTATTTTATTTTTTACTTTATTTCGGTTTTAGGGTTAGGGTTAGGTTAGATGCATCCATCTGTATGGAGAATGGGAGGGGTTTGTCTGATGTTAAGGCCTTGAGAACATCACCCACTGCCTTTGGAGCAAGGACCAGAGCCTCTGCCTTTGTTCTTCCTAAAGTCATTTTCTTCACTATTTTGGAATCATGTAGAATCTTTTGATTGAGCTTGTTTTTTTAAAGAAAAAATGTATCATTTAGATGCCTTTATTTCATATTCGACGCAGACGGTTTTCAGTTTTCAATCCATAATAAGTTAACAGAAAAAATAAGTACACAACCACATTATTTCAACCTAATAAAACTATGTTTATTGTCATTGTTTTAAGAACACAAGGTGACTTGGTAATACTCACATTTTGAGTAAAAAGAATCCCACTGGTCACATTGGTGACCGTAATAATGTTTTTGTTATAAGGCTCTGAAAATGTTACTGAATGATGTATCAATGTATTTCCAGCTAAATTGAAATAATAAAGGGTCTCAATTAAATATGTGTAGTATCACATGACCAGAACACAGCTCAGTCGTCGCAAGGTTTAACTGAGGCACACCCTCCTCCAATCCCTCCACCGGAGCAAGGCCAGAGAGAGGAGAGGAGAGGAGAGAGAGAGAGAGAGGAGAGGAGAGAGAGGAGAGGAGAGAGAGAGAGAGAGGAGAGAGAGAGAGAGAGAGAGGAGAGGGAGAGGGAGAGGGAGAGAGGAGAGGAGAAAGAGGAGAAAGAGAGATAGGGAGAGGAGAGAGAGAGAGAGAGAGGAGAGAGAGAGAGAGGGAGAGAGGGAGAGAGAGAGAGAGAAAGACGTTCAAGTTAACATGCTGCAGCGCCAGTTAACAGTGCCTACCTGAGATCCCTGGCACTGTTTTGCTTTACTGAGCTCCGTTATCTGGGGCCTGTAGTTGGTCCCTTTAAACTGCACACCGGAGCATCTTTTAATCCAGCTGTTTGCTGTTCTCTGATATTTTCGGACATTTCGTTGATGCGTCGCTCGACACTTCGAGCTGACATGGGGATATCTTTTATCCTTGATTTGATTGTCTCTTTGTTTGGCAATCCTTCAACATAAGTACACACAGCACGGCCCTTTTTTTTTTAAAGCATTTTTACAGCTTTTATTGGCCACGCAGGACCGACAGAGGAGAGGGCGAACGGGAGGAGAGGTGGGGAGGACATGCGACAAATAACGACGGGAGCTGGGATCGAACCCGGGTCGGCCGCGTAGGTGCGCGAGGCACTATGGTATGCGCCACGAGGGCGCCCCACAGCACGGTCCTTCTGACACACAAACCCGTAGTAGTCTGTCCACGAGGGCTGGAATGCCCGAATTTCCTTTGTTTTAACTTTCTTAGCTGTGCATCATGACAGAATGCAAGGCAGCACTGTGTGATTTTACCTGTGAACTGTGCGAGGCCAGCTGCCTGCAGACAGCTGAGCACCATGGGATGTACCCAGGGTGCGATCCACGGGGGGAGCTGGGTCCGCTATAGCTCCCCTAGATCAGACATCAGCTCCCTTAGATCAGACATCAGCTCCCCTGAAAACATGATTTGTGAATCTTTGGGGGGTCTCTAAATTACTGAAAATAAATGCTACTTTTGCCATGCATTTCTCATTTTTCTGTAATTTTCTGTATCATCATCGTGTATAATAATAAACGTATGCTATTTTGGATGTATGATTAATGATTTGCGCACTAATTCACACGTAATATGGCAACATGCATGCTATTCTTGCAATTACCATTCGGAGCGCGGCGGCGCTGCAGCCTGCACGCACGCACGGCACAAATCAAACTTGACCCACTTTGTAACCTGTGGCTGTGACTTGTTGACACAGTGATCGTTTTGACAGCCAGTAAATAAGGTCACTCAGGAATGCATAATGTCTAAACGAAAACAAGTAAGCCTAACCAATTTTGGTTTCACGAAGACAGTGAAGCTGACAGAGCAGCAGGAGGCGCTCTGTCTACAGGCGACGCCGTTACAATTACACCTGCTGCTGGTGCTGCTCCGGTGGAGACTATTATTAGTATTACAACGCCCGGTGACCGTGCCGGCGCCTGCGGTCGTATCAGAACACAGGAAATCATCTATCATCTATCTAACTAAATGGATACTTTTTTTTTTATCATGGAATGTGCTGTGGAAGCCCAGACCGTCCAGACGGCCGGACCTCAACAAGTGAGTTGTCTACTCTATTCTGTAGTTACTGAAACGTGAAACTGATTGAATATATGACAGGATTCAAGAGGTTTATTTGTCACATACATACATACACAAGGCCTACCTACTACAGGCTACAGACTAGTAACGTCTGCGATCACACAGTCCGACTCCTCCCTGAGAGGCGCGCCGCGCACCCCCCCCCCCCCCCCCCCCCCCGAGACGCGGCTCACCCAAAGACCATGCTATGGTTCGCACACTGGATGTACCATGTATTAGCTGTCATAGGGGTGTGCAAACCAGTCAACTTACAAAAAAGAGCCTGTTGGAGGATTTCAACAAGATAAATGCGAAGTAAAAATAATAATAATTATTATAATTTTTCTGCGGACGTTGGATCACTGGGGCACAGCTGATCAACACTGGGGCATGTGCCCCAGTGATAGTGGTCTAAATACGCAGATGCATTAGTTCCCCCAAACGTAGGTCTGTTATGTTAAGCTAAGAAATATGCTAAGAAGCATATATTATTTATTATTATTTTATTTCATTGGGTTTTTAGCCCTAGTTGCACTTTTGTTGCACTTTTTTGTGTTTATTTCATGTTTTTAACAGTGCATGAAAGATTGTGTATTACTGCAAAAAAGAATATTGAAATAAATCATAGTGGTTAAAAAATTTGGGTCGCGACTTAACACATTGACGGCCACGGGGATTAGACGGGCCCCACTCTAGACAACCAGCATAATGTAAACAGACTTGGGGCTGTTTGTAGAACTAAATCTAAACTTTATAGAACTAAATCTAAACTTTATAGTATTGCTATCTGTCCATTCTCATTGTCAATTGAGACCATAAACCGTACCTTCAAAATGGATTAAAGAAATAATTTTTTCATCAATACGTTCTCATTTTATAGCACCGTGAATATAAGCGTTATACGGCATTTGGTCTAGTATATTTCCTGGAAGGCGAGATAAAGGGCCAATAGCTACTAACGTTATATCCAATGGCATTTCCGTTATACAAAAGCTACAGTTAAAACTCAAACTGCATATGATCGGTATGATCCTCAAGCATGTATGCATGAAAGGGGGGGGGGGGGGGCGGGGGACGTCATTTCTGATTATTGATTACCAATAACCGTGTTCGTCTAAGTAGCCACATACGCTGGTCGGCTGGTTGAGTATCATAGCAAGCTCTGATCAGCATGTAATTTACGTGAAAAAGATCTTACCATGAGCCGGTTGGATCCCCCCCGAGCATTTCCCCGTTATCTATCGCCATCTGGTAGATCGATATGTCCATTGGCTGATGATAAATCCCCTTATTGCATAGTGAAATCCGCGATCCAAAACGTATTCCGTGCAACAGACAATAGCTATCGCTTCAGGTGAGTAGAAAACTACATTAGAGATAAAAAAAAAAAAAGACAAAAAACCAAAACAACTTGCCACGGATATATCCGTCCTTCGGTCCATTAAGCATGGATTCGAAACACGTATATATCCGTGGTCGGGCGCCATTGTGTTAACACTTTGGCTGCCGGAAAACGCCTAAACACGTCATTCCCGGCCATGCTCAAGTTGCCGAAGACGCTTTACAGCGTCTTTGATATCAATATTTCAAAAATCTGGGACCGGATTCATATTTCCCCTCCGCTGGCCTGAGATCCACCAGGAGGACCCACTGAGCTCTCTGGCGGTTCAGGAGCGCCATCTGGTGGCCGATCGGCGCAATCGCTTAACAGGAAGTGCCGTAGAGGTTGTGCTGGTCGCCCGTATTACTTCTGGGCACTCGCTATAGGTCCCGAGGCTCGATCTCGACACACTACATAGCGATCGATTGCCAATAACTCGATAAACAACATGATTTGGACGTATATACCATTATACAAGCTGGAAATGGACCGGGTAAATCTACATCCCATAATGATAAAATGTCTACTCTACGATGATCGCCCAACGGCGCGCAGAGACTGGGGTGAGTTTTAGCGTGTAAAATTACCGTCTTCGATACTAACTGCTATGATCAACATTTGACCCACATTAGATGATTGGTATAACGCTGCCCACGGAATTATAAACGCCCCCTAGCCCATCCGGTCAACATCAGATGATGTGTAGTAACTTCTAGAAGTACGTCTAGTTGGAATTTTTTATATCGCGCTGATTGCCATAAAACTGTATTGCATCATCAATATAATGCATTTGGGGCTATAGATCACGTTCTGGAGAAAGCTGCAGAAAGAGATGAAAACATACTTATACATTAGACCATACTTTACTATGAATATGTGAATGAAAAAGTTTAACGTTGCTACACAATGAACAATACATATAGGACTTTGAATGGGCCCTAATAATGGCAATGTAGCAATAGAATTTAAAAAGTTATAGCCCTGCAAAGAAGGGGACTTTCTCTATAGACAAATAGAGCCGGCAACCTACGGTTGATAATGAATTTAACCCATGGCAGCCAAAGTGTTAATGACTAAGGAAAACGTTGGGTCCCGAGGCTAGACCAGTTGAGAACCACTGATCTAGAGGGTAGGGATGGGCATTTTTAAGAAGAATCCAGATCGATTGATCGCATGCTATACTCGAGTGATCGTGTATTACTCAAAGGAAAAACAAAAAAATATATATATATTTTTTTTAGAATACTTTTTTATTTGTATTATACATTTTTTGCTTAATTTTGTTCATTCACGTATATGTTTAAGGAAACCAACAAACAGCTATAATTTTACACATAATGTGAAACAAATATGTAAAAATAAAATAAAAATTATAATAAATAAATTCATAAAGATTATTAATAATTTATAATAATTTAAGATAATTTCTCATAGCTACGAGTAATCGATTACTCATGCCCATCCCTACTAGAGGGAGGGAGAGGTGGTCTAGTCTAGACCACCTCTCCCTCCCTCTAGACCACCTCTCCTTCCCTCTAGACCACCTCTCCTTCCCTCTAGACAACCTCTCCCTCCCTCTAGATCACCTCTCCCTCCCTCTAGACCACCTCTTCCTCCCTCTAGACCACCTCCTTCCCTCTAGACCAGGGGTTCCCAAACTTTTCAGGCCGCGACCCAAAAATAACGGTGTAATAGGAGGTACATTTTTTTTTTAATGTATGGTTGAAACATGCACACGTTCAAACGCACACAAACTAATAAGCATTGGAGGCTTTTAACCAGTGCCGGACTGGGGAAATCATTCAGGCCAGGAAATATAGTGCAAAATATAGCCCCAGTCAGGCCACTTTTTAAGCAGGGGGTCCCCCACCAGGACATTTCTTGTTACAAAGACTTCATTTCCTGCATTCTGGTGCAGGGATTTTTTTATTTGTACCCTTTAACACTTTCAGCGCCACGCCTGGTTTTCCGTTTTACCGCTTGAATGCCACCATCGGCGCCAATGTTAACGTTAATATTGCCTAATCTATGTTTTAAATTATGGCTATGTGTCTAATATGCCCATCGCATTATCAAAGACTATTTTCCAGTCAGTGCTGTGAAGGCAGATTGTTTTTTTATCGCGTCGTTGCCGTTTCAGAGCAGTTAGAAAAGCCCCCGTTTTGATATAAAAAACAGCTCATTCTGGAGCATTCTATGAAAATCGTCTTTTAGTGGAATATTCCACAACGTTGATATTCGTCTGCCTTTTTATGAATCGTTTTCAAATAAACGCTAGATGATCAATATTATACGTGCACGCACGCACATTACGGCCGCGCACTGATAATCGCTCCGTTGCAGTGCATGTGAGCGGATCGGCGCGGGTGAGAAATCCGCTCTTCGCTCTTTAAAGCTTGGTCCGCTCCGCTAATTGCTCATGTTGATCCCGCCGCCACACCGCTCAGCGCGCCGCCAGCGCTCAACTTCATTTTGGCATCAAGCGCTCCTCGCACCACCCCGCTCAGCAGAAAAAAAATTACAGCGGGGGAAATAAAAGAAAGTGCTGTTTTCCTGAAATTGGCTAATTAAACACATCGGATTTCCTGAAGGCCTTCGTTTCGAGCATGCGTAAATTCTTGATTTCGTTATTTAAAATATCATAGAATAATGAAAACAGACAGACCCAGTTTAAATGTATCAACCGAATATGGTATTTTCTTTTATTTACCACTGCACCATGGGCAGGGCACCACCAACTTAGACATTCAACGCAGTGACGGAAAAAACTAATTATGCACAGCCCTCGGCATATACAGTACCTTGTATTATCCGACGTAGCTAATTGAATTACACTGTAGGCCTATACCTTTTTGCATACTGTTAATAAAGTATTAAATCAACCAATCAATCTGAGGTAGAACATAATCACTGACAGTGACAGCCAGGGCAGCATAAGACGGATACAAAATTACGTGTATGACATGAGCCTCAGAGGAGGCCGTAATAGGCCTAAGGCCTTGGCTTAGCCACTGAAGACAATTAATGCAACAGGCTTGTTATCAAACGAACTCAGGAAATCACATAGCTAATATGCCTATGAAAATAAAAATATAACTTACTCGACATAACTGTCTACAAAGTGTCTCACAGTAAAACACAAACGAAAATGTGCAAGTTCCCTATAGCCTTTGAAAAACTCGAATACAATCAACCAATATAAAAGTGCTGTTGGATATGCTACATTTATATAAATGTATAAAATCTAAAACAGAGTGCTACATTCTTATGTATAAAATAAAAAATAATGGCCATTAACTTTAGGCAGGCCTATTGCATTTTGCAATAAAGTAGGATATTATAGGCTATTCGTTTTTGTCACTTTGTGCATTTTAAACAAAATAAAACAATGCTCATGTGCCTATATCTGCCATGCAGTGCCACGGCAGCTACATTATCTTTGAGTTCACTTTCAAGAACACGAGTTTAGCCAATGTCTGAGGCTTCAAACTCATGCGGTGATTTCTTGACATCAAACCAGCAGCGGAAAACACCCTCTCTGCGCTCGCAGAGCCACTGGGAATACTGAACACTTTGCGGGCAACTTTACTCAGGCGTGGAAGGGACTTGGAATTTTGTTTCCAAAATGCAATGGCATCTTTGACATCGTCAGGGTTTGATCTTGGGGACGAGAGGTAGGTTTCAACTTCAGTTTTCGCATTGCCTCCTCCCGTGGGCTGATTCTCTGAGAAGTATGATCCAAATATACGAGGCCTCTTGATTTCTTCGGGCACGTCAGATTCTCCGCCGTCGGACTCGGGTTGACCTGCTGCCTCTCCAGCACCAGCGACTGCTGCGGTCATCTCCTCTGTTTCTTTGACGAGGAGGTCGCGTATTTCTCCAAGTTTATTACAAACCAACTCATCACGGATTATCCACTCTGTTTTGAAACGAGGATCTAACAGCGACGCGAAGAGGAGGTGTTTATCATCATAGTACATTCTGAAGCGAGTGGACACGTTATTGGACAGTGTTTCCGCGAAAGAAGCTATTCCTAATGGAAGGGCAGCGTTGTTGTTGACAAGCAGGGATTTGAGCTCGCCTACAGCCGGGAGAATCATGCCCAAATTCCCAAGCTCCCGTTGCATGTTGTCTGTGAGGTCAGCCAGCGGTGACAATACTTCAACAAGGTGATTGAGCCGACGCACGTCATTAAGTGTGAGAATAGCGGCAGTGGTTTTAAGTTTGCTCTGCCACAATGCATCTTTTTTGAATAGCTTTAGGACAGACTCCACCATGCGCAGCTGGCTGCTCCATCGCGTCGGGCAAGCAGTGGTGGGTCGTACACCCAGAGAGTCAGTTTCCTCCGTGTTCAGACAACTCTTACGCACACTTTTCACTAGCTTTCCCACTTTAACTAGCAGGCGATTGATATCATCATGCTCGTTAACTGCGTCTTTGATAGCTAACTGAAGCAGATGAATTGGGCATCGCAGGTGTAAACTTGATACGGTGAAGTACTGGTTTACCATAGCCTCTACAGTATTAGTGACCACGTCCACTTGGTTTTGCGAGAGCGCAGGTTCCTCCTCCGCTATTTCCTCCCCTTCCTCCACCACCACTTCATCATCATCATCTTTCTCCTCTTCTCCTTCAGCGTCAGGCAGGATGTTAAATGCCTTGACCATGTTGCTGGCACTGTCTGTCACCACACGAATCACGCGTTGATGAATGTTCCAATTTTTCAGCACACTTTCATACTTTTGATATATGCGATCTGCAGTGTGAGACCCTGTTATGTGCTCACAGCCTAACAGAACCGTGTGGCCCTTGAACGTCCCGTCGATAAAACTTGCCACAATAGCAAGGAAACTGTGGCCTCTTCTACTTGTCCAAATATCAGATGCAAGAACGAACCCTTCACCCATTCCTATGAGCTCTCGTAGTTTGACTTCCATCTCTTGTATGGCATGTGGCATAAGTGTGTCCCGGACAGTATTGTAGCAGGGCGGGGTGTAACCTGGTTGGGCCATGCCGGCAAAATGTCTCATACCTTCACGTTCTCCTTTACTTAAGGGGTCGTAATCCATGGATATCATTTTAAAAAACGCTTCATCCAGCTCCCTTTTTCTTTCACGTGTCACGTTAGGTGCCTTTTTTCCAGTGAGGAAATTGTGCAGCGAGTCACGCTGTTTCTCTTTTTGTTGCTGTTGCGTCTGGGCATCTAAAACAAATAATAAATGCATGCTTTATATTAGGTCTACAATACATTAAGCTGTAATAAGGCTACCAATTTCAAAATGGCTAATAATGACAAGTAACAAACCTTTGGATTTCTTCTCATTATGTTCGCGAAATATGTGGTCATGCTTCCTCCCAATGTGTCTCTTTAGATTCCAAGAAGAATCTCTTCCGACGGTAATATAGTCTGCACATTCTGTCTCCTCACCATCATCGTTAGTTGTTTTCACGATACATTGGAACTTATTATCTGTTACTTTTTTAAAATATTTAGCAAACACGGCCATGCTTTCACGTTGTGGGATTTCTTGTAAGCACATGCAGTTCTGTTTACAGGACGGACACTGAGGACAGGTGCATTGTGGACCGGTGCCATCTGGTCTGGTAGACGCCTCCCAGACCAGTGCCGTGCGCACTGAGGAGCGGACCTGAGCGGCTTGGAGCGGAGGAGAACTCTCGCTCCGGTCGTCGCGCCGACCCATTTTAAAACCCACTCCTCGCTCACGTCAAAACGGCCCGCTCCGCGCCCCGCGCCGCTCGCGCGCCGATCCGCTCACATGCACTGCTCCGTTGATTTCCTCACAGACTTTTACAGTGAAACCGAAAGAAGACATTTCACAAAACAGCTTATAACTTCATCAAACTTACTCTGATTATCCTAACACTGATAACATAGAGTCCTTACCTGACATCAGATGGTATCCAACTGGTATATTCCAATTCCTGATCACCATTCGAAAAAATCGATACGTGTATGGATCCAACGCGATACAGTAGAACTCCATGATCCGCAGGGATCTGAGGCTCCAGAATGAACTCTAGTAACCCCGGCTGGATCAGTGAACTGGAAAATGTGGAGTACCGGATTTTTTTCCCCATTCATTTTCATTGAGTCCATTCCAAAATCACTTATGTCATCTGGGAGACGACAGGGGGCGCTTTTTTCCACAGTGATCGCCGGCGCCCCTCGGCTATACTCGGGTAGGCTCGGGTGATGCAATAATTTTTCAGATCGCAAAAAAAAAATAATAATAAAAAAACCAGAGAAATCTCGTGAGTGGCACTGAAAGTGTTAAATGCCAGTGTTTGTGATGGCATCACAAATTATTGTTAAAAAACAGGCTAGCATATCTATGATTAACAACAACACTGATTTTGATGGATTTTCAGTTTTTTTATAATGTCAGATTGAAAATAATACAATCTTTTATTGAACTTCAGCCCTGATCATAACACCACATATTAATTTGATAATTCAAATTGAAACATTTTCTGGGGGGGATTATTACAGGCTAGCATGTGTCAATGATTAGCAACAACAGTTTTTTGTAAGGGTCCCGCCTCCACCAATCACATGAGGCTCCTTTTGTGTGTGTGTGAGAGCAAGAGAGAGAGAGAGAGAGAGAGAGAGAGAGAGAGAGAGAGAGAGAGAGAGAGAGAGAGAGAGAGAGAGAGAGAGAGAGAGATAGTTCTCCAACTTGTGTGAGTTGCAGTGATCTCCTGGTTGTTCCCCACCTAGGTTATCTAACTATTGCGCTGCTGCAACTAGAAACACTGTCCTGGCCTGCTTCTAAGTTCAGTGGCCTGACTGCATAAAAAAAAAAAAAAAGGGAAATCATCTGGCGACCCCCCCCCCCCCCCCCACGGCGGCTCGCGACCCTCCTGTGGGTCGCAACCCCGACTTTGGGAATTCCTGCTCTAGACCACCTCTCCCTCCCTCTAGACCACCTCTCCTTCCCTCTAGACCACCTCTCCCTCCCTCTAGACCAGTGGTTCTCAACTGGTCTAGCCTCGGGACCCAACATTTTCCTTAGTCATTAAGTCGCGACCCAAATTTTTTAACCACTAGGATTTATTTCAATTTTTTTTGCAGTAATACACAATCTTCCATGCACTGTTAAAACATGAAATAAACACAAAAAAGTGCAACAAAAGTGCAACTAGGGCTAAAAACCCAATGAAATAAAATAATAATAAATAATATGCTTCTTAGCAGATTTCTTAGCTTAACATAACAGACCTACAGTAAGTTTGGGGGAACTAATGGGACAACTGGGGTTGCAACAAAAGTGCACCTAGGGCTAAAAACACAATGAAATAAAATAATAATAATAATAATAATAATAATAATAATAATAATAAATAATATATCCTTCTTAGCAGACTTCTTAGCTTAACATCCCAGGGAACTAATGGGATAACTGGGGATGTTGTTTGCTCCTGACAAGAGTCTCAAAGTCTGGGGTGATGGTAGACAAAGCAACTCTGAGGTCATGCTCAATGTCCAATCTGTTCCTCTGCGTTGTCTTCAGCTGGACCAGAGCTGAGAAGCCACTTTCACAAAGATAGGTAGTGCAAAAAAAAATAAAAAAAATCTATTATTATTATTATTATAATTTTTTACACACATCCCACTCAATTTCACGACCCACCAGTTGAGAAACACTGCTCTAGACCACCTCTCCTTCCCTCTAGACCACCTCTCCTTCCCTTTAGACCACCTCTCCCTAGAGGGAGGGATGGGTGGTCTTGAGGGAGGGAGGTGGTCTAGAGGGAAGGAGAGGTGGTCTAGAGGGAGGGAGAGGTGGTGTAGAGGGAGGGAGAGGTGGTGTAGAGGAAGTGGGGGTGGCACAGTCAGCCATGATGATCCATTTGACAGCTTCCTGATTCGCGGCCTTGCAGGGTTCTTTTTTTAGGGCCAATATTAAGCTGCTTTTCACAGGCAGGCTGGGCTGGCGCAGGCAAATTAATTGCACAGTGCTCACCACATGCTTTAAAAATCACTGCCATTTGCAATGAGAGAGAGAGAGTGTGAGTGAGTGAGTGAGTGAGTGAGTGAGTGAGTGAGTGAGTGAGTGAGTGAGTGTGTTAGAGCCACAGCGTTTTGGCCTAGCGAATGGTTTGGGCCTACAGGTTAATTTATTTCAGTAATTAAATTCAAAAAGTGAAAATAATATAATTATTTTCAGTATCAATATAGATTCATTACACACAGGGTGAAATATTCCATGCCTTTATTTCTTTCCATTTGGATGATTATGGCTTACAGCTAATGAAATCCCAAAATTCTGTATCTGAGAAAATCTTTATATTACATAAGCCCAATAAAAAAAAAATATATATATATATATATATATATATATATATATATATATATATATATATATATATATATATATTACAGAAATGTCGGCCTACTGAAAAGTATATGCACTCAAAATCGGGGCTCCTTTTGCATGAATCAATGCGGCGTGGCATGGAAGCAAACAATATATTTCCTCAATATTCTAATTTATTGAGATGCACCTGTATATCTTCATGGGGATGAGCATAACGTGGACATGGCATGTAAAGAGGAGACTACGCTTCCTTTGAAAATGTCAACCCCACCCGGGTTGTGTATGTGTGTGTGTATGTGTGTGTGCATGTGCGTACGTATGTGTGTGTGTGTGTGTATATGTTCCAACACTGACACAGTGCTGACACCAATGGGACTGTGTGTTGGCTAACAAGCTGAGATCCGATTTTCTCTTTTCTCCCCCGCCTGTTCACGGCACGCATTGCCTTATGAATCATAACATTGTGAGTCACGAATCATCTCTCAACAATAAGCTCAACAATTGCCTGGAGGAACGTTTCAATAACTTGTACAAATGTAGTCCTGAATGATATTACTGTTCTTTTCTGTTCCGTTTATATGACTTTGTGAGCATAAGGTTGACCGGAGTCGAGGCCAACTGATGTTGCACCATAACTTAAGAGTTAGACTTTCATTTGACCCAAATGTAATTGTGAAATATTAGGACTTTCCATGAAACTCTGAAGACGTTGTTGGAGTGTGACTTTTTTAAGCAGTTGTACTCTATGCCTGCGTTTGAAATCCTAATTTCAACTGTTGAAGCAACGTTGGGTCGAAAGACCAATTTCAGAAGAAGGCCTTTTGGGGGAATTGTTTGGTGGACTTCATGGTGTTACCTGGGTCTATAACACTAAGGCTAACCCTTGGCCAAAAGCATTCAAACCCCCATATGGTCGCAGGTGTCAGAGTTAGGCCTATACGTAGGTGTTTATTTCCCTTTTTTGGAAAATTTTGTAGTTTCTCTCACAGACAACAGCCAATTGAGTTTGAGAATATTCCACTAATAATATTAGCTCACCTGGATATCAGTCATAATTTTTTTGGCCTTCGAAGCTTCGGGGCCGAGATTCGATTTTAATTCGAAGCTTCGAGATTAAAAATTAATTAATTAATTATATATATATTTTTTTTTTCTTCTTATGTTGTGGGACTTGTACAGCACTTTGGTCAACTTTGTTGTTTTTAAATGTGCTCTATAAATAAAGTGGATTGGATTAATTAATTAAATTAATAATGAGTCGGGAGCTGCGCTGCCTGGGCGGCTGCTCTCTGTTACACAGCCAACAACATTACATTACATAATTATGTTGCAACCTTCGTCTATAAAGCAAACAATTATATAAATATTTATATGAGAGACAAAGGCAGAATTCGACAGAATTTTTTATTAAGACATGTTTTTATATGGGTCGGGACGCTATAAAAAATACTATAGAGAATTGTCAGTGCTGTAAAGTTTAAACCTTTTTAAATCTTAGACAAACGAAACACTTTGCTTTCATGAAATATTGTAAGCAGTCATTTGAGGCTTTATAAAAGCAGCACAATGAACACAAATCTGTCAGTGCCGAGTCCGACCTCATCTTAACACTTTGATTGCCTAAGGTTAAATTCATGATATACCATAGGTTGCCGGCTCTATTTAACATGGAGAAGTTCCCCTTCTTTGCAGGGCTATAACTTTTTAAATTCTATTGCTAGATTGCCATTATTAGGGCCCATTCAAGGTCCTATATGTATTGTTCATGGTGTAGCAACGTTAAACTTTTTCATTCACATATTCATACTAAAATATGATCTAAAGTATAAGTATGTTTTCATCTCTTTCTGCAGCTTTCTCCAGAACGTGATTTATAGCCCCAAATACATTATATTGATGATGAAATACAGTTTGGTAGGAATCTGTGCGAGATCAAAAATTTCAATTGGACGTACTTCTAGAAGTTTCTACATATCATCTGATATTGACCGGATGGGCGGGGGATCGTTTATAATTCCGTGGGCAACGTTTTACCATTCATCTAATGTGGGTCAAATGTTCATCATAGCAGTTAGTGTCGAACACGGTAATATTACATGCTAAAACTCACCCCAGTCTCCGCGGGCCGTTGGGCGATCAGCGTGGGGTAGACAGTTTTCCATTATGGGATGTTGAAATACCCGGTCCATTTCCAGGTTGTATAATAATATATACGTCCAAATCATGTTGTTTTTTCGAGTTATTTGCAGCGATCGATGTTCACTGTGTGAAGACTGAGTCTCTCTAACATTAGCGAGTGCCCGGACCACATATGGAGTGAGTCCTGCCGGGTTAAAGGTAACATCCGTTTTTTCGATCTGCCGATCGGCCACCAGATGGCGGTCTTGAACCGCTAGAGGATTGAGAGGAGATCACACTTGTGTCTCAGGGCCCCGGAAAGGAAATATGATTCCGATCACAGATTTTTGAAATATTGATATCAAAGACGAGTTACGGCGTCTTCGGCAACTTGAGCATGGCGGGGAAGGACGCCTAAACTCGTCCTTTGGCAACTAAAGTGTTAAATAACAAACGGCATTGCTTGTTGTAGTTAACAAAGAGAGGCAGAGTTAACGAGGCATGACGTTTGTTGCATTGGAGGCAGGGAGCGAAATTAACTTTTTGACTCACCGGCCAGTGGCGGGTAGATGGGAAGAGTCTACCCGCCAAGCATATTTCTTACCTGCCAAATTTTTTTGATTAAAAAAATATATATATATATTTTATATAAAAATTTTTTTTAAATAAAATATATATTATATAATCATACTTGTAGTTGTATTATCTGCGAGACATCGCCACCACGCAATAAGTCAAAATGCTTGCTATCTGCAAACAGCTCCACTGTCTGTGTGTATACTTGAGTAGCCTCCAGCTCCAGCAAGGATTCTCCGGCCCTGCAGCTAGACCCTATATTCAGCTAGACCCTACATTCAGCATGCAAGGATTCTCCGGCGATGCAGCTGGACCTATTTATAACGTTACCGTTCTTTTGTCAAATCACATTCAACATGCCCTCAGCTAGAATACGCATTCAATCAATGTTATAAGACATTGATATCAGGAGCTATCTGTAGCTACTGCTAGCCCGGTAGATAACGTTAAGACAATTTAGTTTACTGGGACATATGGATCAACGTGAGCTAGCTAAGCTAGCTAACGAGGGACCGGAGGTATTATGCACTCGAGTAGACTATTGCTGGAGCATTTGTTGATATCAGCAGCTATCAGTAGCTAGCCAGCTAGATACCGTTAGACAATGCCTCGTCATGTATTAAACTAAAAGTGAATAGTTGACTGGGTCATTGTTTAAACAGTAACGTTAGCTCTTGGAGGTCCGATATAGACTAGAGCAGATGAAGTAAACAAGCCAGATAGCTTCCGATTGGTCATTTGCTTTTTTTCTCATGAAACCAGTCACGTCACTCTACTGTGATTGGACCTAGTGCGATGTGGGACTTGTAGTTTTTTAACGATCTCCGCGGCGGAGAAAAAAAAGACGAGCGGCTATAATCTGTACTCGCACAAGAGTATCGTTATGAAGTTATGAACTACACGTCTACACGCCACACGGCGGGCAGTCCTCTAAGTGTCATGCGCCAAAGGTAAAAACAGCCCCTGGCGGGCGGCGGGCTTTAGTTTCGGTCCCTGATTGGAGGCGCAAGATTTTGCAGGTAAAAAAAATAATTTGAGTATATATATTTTTATATATTCACATTTTATTTTCCCATTCGAATCCCATGCTCATCGAACAAAGCTTCGAAGTATTTAAGACAACCCTAGTAATAATGATGGTATTTGTGTAAAATTTGAAAATGTAATAGTCATACTTGCATCAAATGCAAAAGCATTTTGATACTGTTCTGCGTCATACCTTTCATGTTACATAATTTTACCCTTTCACAATGCAAAATAAATTGGGGGGCTGAAAGCCATTAGTGATGTCAGGAAAGGCTATATCTATCCATTCTGAGTTTCAGATTCCTGGGACAGCTAATATCCATCATTATGACTCATAGATTCTTGGGACAGCTTATATCCATCTTTACTGACTTATAGATTCTCCAGACAGCTTATATCTGTCATTATTGACTTAGATTCTCGGGACAGCTTATATATGATTATGGATTTATAGATTCTCCGGACAGCTTATATCTATGATTACGGAGCTTATATCTAAGGTTGGCTGTTTATGAGTCATTGTGAGGTAATTCAGTGAAACATAACTTAGTCCGACAACAAATATGAAGCGATTTAAACAATACACTAAACTCTGGGTGGATGAAAATAATCTAATCCAGTGATATAGAAAGAAATTAAACATTATGTCTTGATTATCCTGCCAGGGCCTCATAGTGTGGATTTTTATAGCGGTGACTCATTTTCACATGGCGAATAGACTAATACAGAAATGCTTGCAGAAATGCACATACCGGTACACACACAAGCAGGATTTGGAGACTTCGGAGCGGCTGTCATCTCAACAGCTTAGTCACACTATTGAAACACACACATACACAAAACACACACACACAAATGTATGTGACATATGGGGGCATTACATTGACTTGCATTCATTCTGTAACTAACCTTAATCCTAACATGAACCCTAACTTTAACCTAATCCAAGCCTAACCTTAATATAATCCTAACCATGACACTACACTAGTTCATCAAACAGAATCAGGTCCCCAAATGTCCCGATTTTGTGGCTTTTTTTCTTCTTTTTTTTTTTAAACAACACAATTTTTGCCCGACTTGATCAGAACTTTGACCTTTTTGTAAGCCCAAACCTGATTTAGCATGGAATTGCTAATAATTTTCTAATGATAAAACTGTATTTTGTATGTTTGCACCCAAGTGCATTGAATATTGAGAAATTCAGTCTGATCTTCTCAGCCTAAGGCTGGGTGCTGTGCCCAAAATATCATATCACAATATCTTAGAGGAACGGTATAACGGTATTTTACGGTAGTTTTCTAGTACAAATTACAATAAGAGTTGAATGTCTTGTAACACAATTTTAACCTAGCCTACCAATGGACATAATAAAACTGATCAAAAGCAACTTCACTCTAAAAATCTTGTTTAAGATGCAACTGCACTGCCTAACAAAACACACCACACAGTGGGGTAGATAGTGGCATATAGATCAGCATGTGCCTATCTCAAACCCCACCCTCTTTAAAAAAAAAAAATAGCTAAACATGCAACAATTTGCAAAACGTTACAAAAAAGTTTAACTCACCATAGAGCAGTTCACAGTGGAGCAGTCTTCTAATCTTTTAAATTATTTTTTTTAATATTTTTTTAAATAATCTTAAAAATACTTGTGAAACCGTGATATTTCCTTAGACAATTGTCGTACCATCAAAGTCTCATATGGTGACATCCCTACCAACACTCCTATTAAAGTGGATTAGTGCATGGTGGCGTTAAGCTTGGTCTCCAGTAATATTGGTGGGTGGTGTCATTGAGTGGATATAGCTGTGTGGAGCGCAACACTTCATTGAGCCTAGCAGCACTTTAGGTCCATATCAATCTTAATCTTCATATTAATGTTAAAAGCCACTTGGAGGGATGCAGATTGTGTGCATTGCAATGCATGATGGGAGGAGTATATCACACATACATAGACACACACACACACACGCATACTGGGAAACCTCCACACCGACCACACGTGAGGAATTTGCAAATGTTTTCCCTCTCTCACACACAGGTCCATATATAGATAGAGCTATGTGTAAAGTGGCAGTCATGCAATATTGAGCCACTGTGTTGTAAAGAGGTAGCTGAGCTGAAGCTGGCCTGACTTATAGAACACACACACACACACACACACACACACACACACACACACACACACACACACACACACACACACACACACACACACACACACACACACACACACACACACACACACACACACACACACACACACACACACACACACACACACACACACACACACACACACACACACACACATACACACTTTTGTGCCTCATAAAAAAGTGCCCTTTTTATGCCAAGTTTTTTTTAATAATTATTTTATTTACAGTATATTAAACAATACAGAATATACAGCACTTCTTGGGGTCTGTAGGGTAAGCACTTATTCCCTCCCCCCTGCACATTTATGGAGATGTATGGGCCTTTTAAGTCTGTGATAAAAGTGTCTTTCAAGGATAAGTGAGCTCCTGCACTGATTATAATTCAATATTCAATATTTGATCACCAAAACCCCCCAAAAAGCATAAAAAGGGGGGCCCCCTGCCCAAAAAGGCCCCCCAAAAATTGGGATTGCACGCGCACAGCACCAGTGCCCTTTTCAGCCTTTGAGCACCTGCCCCTCTAAAGTCCTGTGCACGTCCCTACACACACATACACTGAAGGTATACCGTCATGGATCCATGCAAAGTCCAGGATGTTGTTAAAAACATACATACTATTGTATACTTTTAGGTTAATCAAAATTTTTTCTTTGCAGCAGTATTACAAAAAGGATAAGAAAATAACCCTATTTTTTATTAAATGGCACAATGACAACAACTTTATTATCTTGTAATACAATGGCAGAGTTCCATAAAGCTGCTGTGACGTCAGAGGTGGCTCATGTGAGGAATCCACAATGCAACGTAGCCTCCTAGCCATTACCGTCTGGTAATACTCTACCATTGCCCTAGTGTCTCAACGAAGAAAATGCTGCCAACGAAGAAAATGCTGAAATAAGTACTGCCATATAGCCGGATTGTTGCTAGCTAGCTGCAGTTATGGCTAGAAGGCATCCACATTACACATTATTATAGGGGAGCTGTCCACATTCAATGCGCTGCTGTGTGGTGCTGAAATGTGTGTGACTGATCAGCCTTTGCTTCACTTGTCTGTTGGTGCAGAAGCAGATACATACAAAAATATCTGTCAATTGTGTCATGTTTCAATACAAAAACAATAAACACTTACCAATGGAGGGCTCAACATTAGCTTGGTAATGTGAGCTACAGTAGGCCATACAAATGAAGCAGCAAGCTTGTTTTTGTCTAATCACTCAGCAAAACTTGGTTAATTTATCAACATCGGCTGGTACAGATGTTACAGCTTTCATTTGCAGGCCTTGATGTCAGACGACAAAACCTATTTAACCTATTGGTTAAAACAGCAACAGCTTTGATGACCATATTGATTGACATATCCAGACAAATCAATATTGAATTAATATGTGTGGTGCAATGTTGTTGTTTTTCTATTGGTTGAAACTGGGACAATTTGGTAGTGAATGTTGAATGTTTACAGATATATATATTTTTTTTTATCTACTTTTTCTCCTTTTTCTGTATTTTTTTCTCCCATCCCAATTTCAGTCGTTATGCCAATTACTGCCAAAAACCTTACTGGTCATTGCGCGCATTTGGCCCCCACTTGCCAGTCTAGGGAGGGAGAAGCCTATCACTATTGTGTCAGTGTGGACAACCGACCAAGCCGGAGGTACCGCGGCAGCTGGATTCGATCCCACCGTCTCTGCGGTGGTAGGCAGATGCTTAGTCGACAGAATAGTTTACAGATATTTGTTGAGACTCAAAGCTTGAAACCGGTACATCTGGTCACCGTAGCCAATACAGGCATATTTTGAATGCTTAATTTCAAAACAGAAATGAAATTGCACCATTAATCTACCTACATCAGATCATTCAGATAATATTCCAGAGGTTCAGCGTGGTTTAACTCATTCTTGAGTGAAGAACGAGTACCCTGTGACTCCTGTCATTTACACACTTCCCAAAATCCACAAATCCCAAACAACCCCCCTTCCTGGCAGACCCATCGTGAGCGGTATCGGATCTCTGACCACCAACATCTCCACTTTTGTGGACCACTGTCTCAAGCCATGGGTGACCTCCCTTCCCTCCTATACACAGGATTCCATTGATCTCATTAACAAACTAAAGGCCACTGTACTACCAGTCAATGCTACGTTTGTCACTTTAGATGTGACTAGTCTATACACCAACATCCCACATGATGGTGGGATTGAAGCGGCACGTACCTTTCTGAGCCTCAGACCCGAGACTGATAAACCCAGTACTACCTGCATATGTGACCTAATGGAAACTGTACTGACCAACAATTACTTTAAGTTCAAATCAGACCACTATCTTCAAACCAAGGGTACGGCCATGGGGAGTACTATGGCCCCCAACTATGCTAATCTGTACATGGGTCAGTTTGAGAATCAATATATATTGGACCCTGTTGTTAAAAATAAATTCCCAGACATATTGATATATAATATCAGCGCTACATTGATGATATTTTCATTATTTGGACAGGGAGTGAAGAGTCACTGGAGGCATTTCATAAATATCTCAACGCAGCTAACTCCAATTTGAACTTCACTCTGGAGGCCAGCTCTAGCAGCATCAGTTTCTTAGATGTTTTGGTCATCAAGGAGGGGAATACTATACATACTGATTTATTTCGCAAACCTACTGACAGAAACACTTTACTACAGGGTGACAGTTACCATCCCACCCACCTCATTAAGAGCCTCCCGGTCAGCCAGTTTCACCGAGCTAGGAGAATCTGCAGCCTCGATAGTCTATATCAGAGACAGTCCACAGACCTGAGCAGGAGATTCCAGGAGAGAGGGTATCCTATAGAATGGATAGATAAAGCTGCTAACCGCTTTGATGTGGCCACACAGGACGAATGCCTACAACCTAGCATTAGACCCACTAAGGACCAGTCCCCACTGTGCTGCACTACATACTCTCCTGTAGGTTTTGAATTCACAAAGATCCTACACAAACACTGGCACATCATCAACTCTGATCCCAAATGCCAAGCTGTCTTCAAGGAACCTCCCACCGTAGTTTACAAACGCCCCCCCAACCTGAGAAACCAACTAGTGAGATCCTGCAGCCCACCCACTGCTCACAGACCCACGTTCCTAGATAACCCCCCGGATGGGAACTATAAGTGTGGTAACTGTGCACAGTGTGGCTATACTATTAAGAGTAAGACCTACACACATCCATGTAATGGTAAAACCCTCAGAGTCCGTGGCTTCATCACCTGTAGCTCCACTCATGTCATCTACCTAATCAAATGTCCTTGTGGCCTGAGCTATGTAGGTAAAACCAACCGGCAACTCAAAATACGCATCAGCGAACACCGCAGCAACATCAGATGTGGTGATGAACATAACCCGGTTGCAGTACACTTTAGACAGGCAGGACACAATATCAGCACATTAAGATACACTGGCATTGAAAAGGTAGATAGACCAGCGAGAGGCGGAGACCATGGCAAACTACTTTTGCAGAGAGAGACCTACCATATACACACCCTGCAGACTATGGCCCCTCTTGGACTGAATGAAGAGTCTGATTCTGTTTTTTTTAATACATTTTTCTGTTTAAGTTTTCTTATTATATATTTTTTCTCTATTTTGGCATGTGAAGGTGTGTCACATCTAACTACTGTTATTGTAACTATGTACCGTATGTTCTGGCACTTGAGCTGCAATATGGTCTGTAAATGTGTAGCCTATAGGCTAATTGATTTGAACCTTGACCTGGCTCAACCTTGACCCTTAATTTGTATATGTATATATACCCCACCCCTTTTCAGGTTGGTGACACTTGAAAAAGGCCACAGGCCGAAACGTTGTGTTCAAGTATATTAAAACTTGGGAACACTACAGACGGTGTGCAGACTTTTTTTCCACAACATTACAGATCTATTTTGAGTCTAGCACCCGTGACTACACTTGGGATGTGCGTGAGTCTTTTCTACTACGTTAACTCATTCTGCGCCATCGCTTAAGTGCGCGAGAGGGCGCTAGAGTGCCACCGCTTTAATCAATGGAGTGCTTAAAATATATCTTAAATTATAGCTATGGGTCTTGTTGACAGAGTCACCTGGGGAGCAAACAATAACTGTTCATGACGACAAGGTCCTCTTTAGCCTTAACCGGCGTGGTTTATTTTCTTATGCACCTTTGTACCACGAGACCTACTCTCCGTGAGAGTTAGAGTGAAAGAGATAGAGAGAGAACATTCCCTTTTATACCTTCTACCTGACGTCAGCTACAATAGCTGCGTCTCCTTACGCCTATAGCGCCCTCTTGTTGAACAGTAAAGTGCAGTTACATACAATCATATTAACACTTACACTTAACAGGTCTAATACACCCGTCGATTATCAGTGAGTTGCTTCCAGTCAACATGTACAAAACCGATTGTTTTTTCATCTGTACATTTCCGTTTTATACCGTTTTGAATATGAGTATAGTTTTGGTGATTCTTATTAATTCCAGGAAAAGACGTGATAATAGCCCTTTAGTGGAATACACTAAACACTAGGGCTGTCTTAAATACTTCGAAGCTTCGTTCGATGGGCATGGGATTCGAATATGGAAAAAAAATGCGATTATTAAAAGAAATTTATAAAAAAATATATATGATATATTTTTTTGTGCAAAATCAACTCTGCCTCTCTTTGTTAACTACAACAAGCAATGCTGTTTGTTATTTAAGATGAGGTCGGACTCGGCACTGACAGATTTGTGTTCATTGTGCTGCTTTTATAAAGCCTCAAATGACGGCTTACAATATTTCATGAAAGCAAAGTGTTTTGTTTGTCTAAGATTTAAAAAGGTTTAAACTTTACAGCACTGACAAAGTTGAACAAAGTGCTGTACAAGTCCCACAACATAAAACAAATATATAAATTATATATATTTTTTTTTTAATCTCGAAGCTTCGAATTTAACACTTTGATCGCCATGGGTTAAATTCATAATTTACCATCCCTCGCCAGCTCTATTTGTCTATGGAGAAGTTCCCCTTCTTTGCAGGGCTATAACTTTTTAAATTCTATTGCTACATTGCCATTATTATGGCCCATTCAATGTCCTATATGTATTGTTCAGGGTGTAGCAACGTTAAACTTTTTCATTCACATATTCATACTAAAATATGGTCTAAAGTATAAGTATGTTTTTATCGTTTTCTGCAGCTTTCTTCAGAACGTGATTTATAGCCCTAAATGCATTATATTGATGATGAAATACAGTTTGGTAGCGATCGGCGCGAGATGAAAAATTTCAACTGGACGTACTTCTAGAATGATCTACGTATGATCTGATGATGACCGGATGGGCGGGGGATCGTTAGATGATTCATCCAGAGTGGGTCATTATGTTCATCATAGCAGTTTATATTGAACACGTTAGAATATAACGCTGAATCTTACCGTATGTTCCTCGCGCCGTTGGACGATCAGCGTGGAGTAGACCGTTTTCGATTATGGGATGTAGAAATGCCCGATCCATTTCCAGGTTGTATAATAATTAGAGGTGGGCATAGATAAATTTTTTTAATCTAGATTAATCTATCTGCAATCCTGGATTTAATCTAGATTAAAATGGCTAAAAAAAAAAAAAAATGCCGAAGGCATTCAAAATATGTGTGTTCTACCAAAATAATGACCAGAAGTAAGTCCTTACTTTTTCTTTCCTCCTTATGTTTCTCAGGCCAGGTGGCCCATTACACCATGAGCCCATCTCCCGTTTCCAAAATGCATTACAGACTGTTTGAAAAAGCTGTTTTGCTATGATAATTGGTAATGAAATATCAAAATAATGTTCAATAAGATGTACTTGTGTTTAATAAATTGTTTTATTCAGAAGTTAACACAAATAAATAATATTACCAGTACAGTACAGTATATAGCACTCTCAGGAGCAAAACAGAAAGAATCATTTCAAACTTGAACTATGTGACATGGCTTGAATCAACTGCTCCAGTGGAGTTGCTCAGTGGCCAATGGTGTCAACTGTGGTTGTACTGGGCAGCTCCCAGGTGTGAATGGAACTGTGTGAATGTGAAGCAGCTCTAATAATAATATATACGTCCAAATAACGTTGTTTATTGAGTTAGGGCGAGCAATCTATTATCCAGTGTTTCAAGATGGAGTCGCGGGAGCTATAGAGAGTGGCCGGACCACATTTGCATGAGTACTACTGGTTCAAAGGTTAATATCCGGGTGGCGATCTGCCGATCGGCCACCAGATGGCGCTCTTGAACCGCTAGAGAGTTGAGAGGAGATCACACTTGTGTCTCAGGGCCCCGGAAAGGAAATATGATTTCGATGACAGATTTTTGAAATATTGACATCAAAGACGAGTTAAGGCATCCTCGGCGGAATGAGCATGGCGGGGAATGACGAGTTCCGGCGTTTTCGGCGGTTAAAGTGTTAAATCGAATCTCGGCCCTGAAGCTTCGAATTCCAAAAAAAATATCGAAGGTCAGCCCTACTAAACACGTTGACATTTTTCGCCTGATTATCGAATCTTCCTGAAATCAACGCTAGATCATCATTATTATCCTTCCTCCCCCCCCCACACACACAGAGACAGCGTCAATCGGGGTAGAAATAAATATCAGATCAACGATCAAATTTATATATAGTGTTCTTACCTTGTATCTGATGTAATCCAAAAGAAATAATCCAATTATCTGATCGCCATTCCAAATACTGCCCGTGGAGGTCCGTACCACATTACCGACGGTTACACACTGACGGGCGGGCGGGGTTACTGTTCCATGCCATCGTTGTTGAGGCCTACCTCGCCTGAGTATTTAAACCCCGCCCGCACGGCTCGGATCGTCCCAGAAAAGAAACTACACAATTCCCAATGGAGTGCAATACCAGCTGGAAGGCGTAGGCGGCGGTATTTGCCCTTTTGCGAGCTCAGACCCATTCCCAACGATAACGTCAGACTGGATGGATGAAAATGAATGGATATCGCTAATAAAAGAAATAACGATTAAAACCCGACTATACTCGTGATTGGCGCTGAATGAGTTAATGGCACTTGAGGATAGATAGTGTGTGTCCGCCACACAGCCTGACCACCTATTACATAAGACACAGGCTGACTAAACTGTCAAACACACACAAGATAGCGCGCTCATGCATACACGCTAGTAGTGGACAGGGTGAGTAGCTTTAAGTACCTGGGGGTCCACATCTCAGAGGATCTGACATGGTCAACACACATAGACACAGTTGTAAAAAAGGCGAAGCAGCGCCTCTACCACCCGAGACAGTTAAGGAAGTTCAGAGTATCGGGGAAGATACTCCAGTCCTTCTACTCCGGAGCTGTAGAGAGCATCTTGACTGGAAACATCACTGCCTGGTATGGCAACAGCACGGCACAGGACAAGAAGGCCCTACAGAGAGTGGTGCGCTCTGCCGAGCGTACCACGGGTATTGCACTGCAGGTTCTATACAACAAGAGGTGCAAATCCAGAGCCTGCAGAATAAATGAAAGACCCTCACCACCCCAATAACAGCCTGTTCCAGCTGCTGAGGTCAGGCAGACGCCTGCGAACACCAGCTACTAGGACAGAGAGGCTTCGGCTCAGCTTCTTCCCCCAGGCCATCAGAGCCTTGAACAATGAACACTGAGGGTCACAGAACACTGAACCCTACACACACAAGCACACATTAGCACACACACGACACACACGCTGTGCACGCTCGCACACTAGCAGCCACTTTAACATGAGAAAGCACTCACTCATGCTGCACACGCTCACTTATGGCCACAAAGAAAGGTCACTTTAAAAATAGTATAGTAACAGTGTATTGCACTACCAAGGGACCTAGCATGTCCTTCATGCTCTGTAAATAACTATGTACAAATACCGTGATGTCCCACTATGTTACCTGTTTATTGCACAATGTTGTCTATTGGATTCTATTATATGTTGTACTACTGTATTGCACATCGTTGCGGGCAAGACCACCCGCATTTCATTGTATACTTGTATGCCGTGACAAATAAAACTCTTGACTTGACTTGACTTGAGTATGTGTCATTTCCACACCTATGCTTGTTCGTGCAAGCTTGCACACACATAAAACATACAGACAATCCCACATTCACTGTGTTTGTGTGTGTGTTTATATATATATACGTGTTCTGCGTGATAATACACTGATGGGTCGATGTGTGTCTGTCCCCCAGAGAACGGTATGGTGTTTTCTATATTAAAGCCATTCATCCTCTCTGCCCACTGTCACACACTGTGCTTTCACTGGGACTGGTTCAGCTCACACACTGGTCAATAGGAAACTGGCATTGACAGTGACACAGGGTGTGTGTCCTTGTTTTCCTACCGCCGTAGGGACCAAATGCCCCCACAAATGATTGTGTTGTATATAATGTGTATTATTATTTAGTCATTGGCCGGAACCCCACAGGGAAAATGTCTGTCTGTCTGTCTGTCTCTCTCTCTCACTCCCTCGCTCTCTTTCTCTCATAATATACACATGTTGGCAAAGTGCAGTGTCACAGAGAGCACCGTTACTGGCCTGTTAAATAATTCAACAGTCCCTCACAGACAATTTTGCACATCAGAGGAGGGGGGGGGGGGGGGGGGGGGGGGGTGTTCCCAGTGGCATCGAGTGAGTCTTACAGAGATAAACAGGCTACACAAACATTTGCAAAGGACAAAAAGAAAGCAATAAATAAAGAAACAAAGAAAGAAACAAAGAAGTAGTTCACATAGCGGATGACTTCTTTAGTATACAGTATATTGCAGATCAATTTCACACAGCTGATGACTACTTTAAGTACGGATCAAGTCCACACAGCAGATGACTTTTTTAGTGCATAGTATGGATAAATTCCACACAGCAGAGGACTTCTTTAGTACATAGTATGGATCAATTCCACACAGCAGATAGTACACCCTTTGTAGTCGATTATTCGGTCAGTTTGGTCTTATCTATGATACAGATAACCAGCACTGAACTCTGGTCTGAGAGTTTTTTTTGTGATGTGTAATTATTTTGAGTTCTGATCAGACCTCCTGTATAAGTGTAGTGGTGCTGCTGGTGGTGGGGTCCTTCCTGTGTATAAGTGTAGTGGTGCTGCTGGTGGTGGGGTCCTTCCTGTGTATAAGTGTAGTGGTGCTGCTGGTGGTGGGGTCCTTCCTGTGTATAAGTGTAGTGGTGCTGCTGGTGGTGGGGTCCTTCCTGTGTATAAGTGTAGTGGTGCTGCTGGTGGTGGGGTCCTTCCGGTGTATAAGTGTAGTGGTGCTGCTGGTGGTGGGGTCCTTCCTGTGTATAAGTGTAGTGGTGCTGCTGGTGGTGGGGTCCTTCCTGTGTATAAGTGTAGTGGTGCTGCTGGTGGTGGGGTCCTTCCTGTGTATAAGTGTAGTGGTGCTGCTGGTGGTGGGGTCCTTCCTGTGTATAAGTGTAGTGGTGCTGCTGGTGGTGGGGTCCTTCCTGTGTATAAGTGTAGTGGTGCTGCTGGTGGTGGGGTCCTTCCTGTGTATAAGTGTAGTGGTGCTGCTGGTGGTGGGGTCCTTCCTGTGTATAAGTGTAGTGGTGCTGCTGGTGGTGGGGTCCTTCCTGTGTATAAGTGTAGTGGTGCTGCTGGTGGTTGGGTCCTTCCTGTGTATAAGTGTACTGGTGCTGCTGGTGGTGGGGTCCTTCCTGTGCAGGGGTGGCCAACCAGTCAGAGACTAAGAGCCACAAAAAAATGACTATGGTACCACAAAGAGCCACACCATATACCAGCGTTTCTCAACCTTTTTTTTCAGTCACGGCACCCTTCATGTGTTTATAGGTCTCACCCTCTGGCCTCTGAAGTTGCTAATGTCTTTTTTATTTGGGCCTCACAGGGTTAAAAGTACCCTGTGAGACCCACGGTTGCAAAATTACAAAATCACTTTTAGCCATTTAAAAAAAAAATATTTAAAAAATGTTAAACTATTTTACTATTTCTTTCACTATTTGGGCACTTTTACACAATTCCTGTGAGTCTATGGAACACCTAGGTTTTTTTTTTTTTTAAATGCATTGTTTTGTATTTCTAATCAAGTACTAAAAACCGCATTTTTCTACCTCAAGATCTTAAGCCGTTTTGAGGCTGGGCTCCAACCACTGTGTGGCCTGGTGCCAACTGCCACATCAACTGCCACATTATTATGCAGCTGAGAAATCTCTGACATCACAGATATGCACATTTTCAGATGACTCAGTTCAGTGAGGGTGAATATTGTGAGAGGAGAATTGGAAGAATTCGCCAATATGAGAATTAGAGACATATATCCTATTAATATAAGTCCACATAGCTAAGAAACAATGGTAAACACTGAAAAAAGCCATTTATAAGATAGTTCCCCTTTAAGCACATGTATAGTCAATTGGTCCTGTTGTTCAGCCTCACAATGCTATTTGATAGTAAATGTGTTTATATGTCCCACCCTCTGGCCTCTGAAGTTGCTAATTTCTTTTTAATTTGGGCCTCACAGGGTTAACCTCTTAAGCCCGAGATATACAGTAAAAGTGTATATTTTCAGCATTATGTTTGTTTACCAATTATTTTAACTGTTATTAGTGAAATATAAGATTATAGAAATCTCAGGGCATTGAGTCGGAAACCGGCGCATATTGACAGGAGGAAGTGGCACAGCCAAAAGTGAGTGTAGTCTTTTGAAGGAAGAGACTCAGGGCTTTCAAATTTCGAAAAACTACCCTACCCAGCTCACACCAGCCCCTGTCAATCATCTGACTTCTGGATTTACTTTTTAATTTCTCTTATTTTTTGGGATCATCTCCCACAAACCTGAACGTTATTGCCATAAAACAGAACGCAGTTAGTTTCTCTACCTTTCTGTGAACGTCTTGCAAAAAACGGTGTTGCAATATGATGAAAAATGGTGGAGAAATTTACATTATAAAAAAGATGGCAGAATTCAGTACTGTATCTACAAAACCTTCTGTTTAATCATCTTCCCTTTATTCATTTGCTTAGATTTTTCAGGTCTGGTCAATTTTAGCATGGTGTTATTCAGTCAAAGATAATTTTTTTTTTTTTTTAAATAGAATTGATATTCTCCTTTGGTTCATTACAATTTACTCAAGCCTAGTAACAGACACACTATTTCTGACACTGATCCATATATGTCCCTAGATTCAGATACCAAGAACATGCAAATGGATAATTTAAAAAAAAATTGTAAATGTTTATTCTACGTCCTTATGGAATGAGTGACATAAAAAAAAAAAAAGTAAAAAAAAAAAAAAAAAAAAAAAAAAATTTTAATTTTTTTTTATGGATGGAAGAGCCGCACATTGACGGGCAAAGAGCCGCATGCGGCTCGCGAGCCGCGGGTTGGCCACCCCTGTTCCTGTGTATAAGTGTAGTGGTGCTGCTGGTGGTGGGGTCCTTCCTGTGTATAAGTGTAGTGGTGCTGCTGGTGGTGGGGTCCTTCCTGTGTATAAGTGTAGTGGTGCTGCTGGTGGTGGGGTCCTTCCTGTGTATAAGTGTAGTGGTGCTGCTGGTGGTGGGGTCCTTCCTGTGTATAAGTGTAGTGGTGCTGCTGGTGGTGGGGTCCTTCCTGTGTATAAGTGTAGTGGTGCTGCTGGTGGTGGGGTCCTTCCTGTGTATAAGTGTAGTGGTGCTGCTGGTGGTGGGGTCCTTCCTGTGTATAAGTGTAGTGGTGCTGCTGGTGGTGGGGTCCTTCCTGTGTATAAGTGTAGTGGTGCTGCTGGTGGTTGGGTCCTTCCTGTGTATAAGTGTAGTGGTGCTGCTGGTGGTGGGGTCCTTCCTGTGTATAAGTGTAGTGGTGCTGCTGGTGGTGGGGTCCTTCCTGCAATAGGGTCCAGCTGCAGACTCGGAGCCTCGAGGTCCAGAATGGTACTTCCGCCCTGCCACAGGACTATTAGTCCTGTGACAGGGCTATGCGCTGATTGGCGGAAAGTACGGAAGTATCTCGAAGTACGTCTGACGTATCTCGAATTACGTCTGACGTGTACGGAAGTATCTCGAAGTACGTCTGACGTATCTCGAATTACGTCTGACGTTTCTCTACGTTAGCGAACATTAAATGTTGTATTCATAAAATAATATAAAATCAGCAGCATGGGGAGGGCCGGGGGGAGGGGAGGTACAGGTAGTAGAAGACATAGAGGTACAGGTCACATAATTATAGTACAGTGGAGAAGTAAAAATAGAATAAAAAGGCAGTGTAAACAATATACAATATTATTAGCTCTAATAATAACACGCCTCGCGGGTCATTATAATACGAGAGCCGTGGGTCTGCATTGTATAGAGCGGATCCCCCGGCCGTATTCAAGCGCTGGAGCGCTTTGCGATGGATCAAACTGTATTAGTAGTAATAATAGTAGTTGGCTAGTTGCGCGCTTCTGGCCACCTCCCGCAGTGCGCGCATACACACATACTGTCTGTAGCTATACAGTACGTGCAAAATTAATTGTCAAGAGCCAATCGCACAGGTTGCCTCATCTCATCTGGCTCTGCAAATAGATCTAGAGTCTGAATATCATATATAGCCTGCTGATGATCTCTCTCGAGTCAAATCCATTCTGAGAACGGAATGCAGTGCCCTCGACGAGGGTCTTGATTGATTGATTGATTGATTGATTGATTGATTGATTGAAAATTGTATTAACAGATCATGCTGGACCTACAAAAGGCCTTTGACACTGTCAATCACTCCATTCTTGATTGAACATTTTATTAACAGATTGCAGAATGGGTACAGTACAGTACAGCTCAATACACACAATTGTTAAGGGGATGCAGACCAGAGAAAGACTTTCGCCTTGGGGGGGGGGGGGTCGGGTAGGAGGGGTGGGGGACACTGTACAACTGTACAAGCAAAACTGTACATTGGAATATTGACAAAACCATACTTGGTCATTTACTGTACATTGGAGGGGGTTGGGTTACAACACAGGAGCAGAGTATAAACAACAGTACAGGAATGAGAAACAGTACTGTACTGTTGTTTATACTCTGCTCCTGTGTTGTAACCCAACCCCCTCCAATGTACAGTAAATGACCAAGTATGGTTGTCAATATTCCAATGTACAGTTTTGCTTGTACAGTTGTACAGTGTCCCCCCAACCCACCCACCCATCCTACCCGACCCCCCCCCCCAACCACCTCCAATGTACAGTCCCCCCCCCCCACCTACCCAACCTCCTCCAATGTACAGTTTCTACGTCAAATGTATATACACTCCTTTTCTGGACTCTTTTTGTATCACAAACAGTACTGTATTTGCAAATCTGATATGTCATAAATGTATAGATGTAGCAGTACTGTCTATCTGTATGTCATGTATGTCATATATGTTATGATGAATTGAAAATGGGGGACCCTGATGTAAACAAGACGAAAGTCTTTCTCTGGTCTGCATCCCCTTAACAATTGTATGTATTGAGCTGTACTGTACTGTACCCATTCTGCAATCTGTTAATAAACTTTTCAATCAATCAATCAATCAATCAATGCAAGGTGCCAACCTGCTCATCAGGAGCAATTAGGAGTTAAGTGTCTTGCTCAAGGAAACTTTGACATGCTGCCCGGGAGGAGCGGGAATCGAACCAGAAACCTCCGGATTACCAGATGACTGCTCTACCTCCCGAGCCACTGTAAATACACGTTAAAAAAAGATAACACGTATGAGTCAACTCTGCCAGCCACCACCTCCTCTTTTGACTCACTTCACTGGACACACACACGTCACACACATACAGGATTTTCATGTCAATTACAACCCAAAACCATTGATCAATCTGGGTGGTTTGGAAGGAGAGTCATGTGTGTGTGGTTTTGCTTCAGCAACATGACTTAGTCATTTTCCCCAGGAGGATAAAAACCTTCACCCCAGGGGTTGTGCTGCCCTAGATTTTCACAAAATGTATACTAAATACACAAAATATGCTCGACATTAACGTAGTCTCCGTCCCTGTGTGTGATTTTAGCTTAGCATGTGGATGTACAGTACTGTATGTGTGTAGTACACATAGCATATATGAAAGTGCTATGGGTGGTCGCTGTTAACTCATTCAGTGCCGGGGATTAGCCATGGCCCTGTGGTCGCATTGCCACGCTTTAAAAAAATAGGACTGAGTCACCTTGTTTGTAGAGCTATAACTATATTCTATATTATAGCTATGGATCCACAATACTATGGCCCATTTGACATCACCTATCTATCGTTCAATATGTGAGAAATAATTCATTTTTCCATCCATACGTTCCCGTGTTATACCGTGGTGAATATAAGTATGGTTTTAGAGCGGCCTAGGGTAATTCATGAAATCCTGAGTTAAAGCCCTATACGTCGATTCCACTATAGATGTTGCCATTTCTTGCCTGTATACGCTATTATCCCGAAATCAAATCTACATCATAGCTATTATGTTCCATCATGAATGCATGAAAGGGGGGGGGGGTCATTTCTAATTATTTGATTGTCAGTAACGGCATTCGCATTGAACACTAAAAACGGTTATCAGCCCGATCGCGTCTATGCCAAATACAACGCAGTTCGGTTTCCGGGTTCCTCTGATTGGCCACTAAGCCCACGTGACCGCGCGCTAGCACGCCCCCCTTATCGCCCGCTGCCGCACTGTGAAGCGGAAGAGCCAGCGAGGCGGTGGTTTCAGCAGCAGCGGCCGTCTTCCTCCGAGGCGGCTCGTTCTTATTAATCCCTAATGTCATGTATGTTGTGTATGTCATAAATGTCGATATGAATTGAAAATGGGGGACCCTGATGTAAACAAGACAAACGTCTTTCTCTGGTCTGCATCCCCTTAACAATTGTGTGTATTGCGCCATACTGTATTGTACCCATTCTGCAATCTGTTAAATAAAGTTTTCATTCATTCATTCATTCATTCATTCATTCATTCATTCATTCATTTCTCCCCCACTACTGCCAAAAGTAACACTAAATAGATAAAGTACAACAATGCCAGACTCAAGAAACTGTAAACAATGTTGTTTACACTGCACACGACACTCGAGGCTGCATGGGTGTAATCTCTCCTCTAGCTATATCAAAGAGGTTGCGTTCAGGAATCGACGTTGTGATGTCCTTTCTTGCGGTGAATTCCTGCCTGAACATTCAAGACATGCTGTATTGCGTGGGGCTTTTAGAGAGGAAGATCCGTAGGACATCACAACGTATCGAAGTCGAAATTCCAGTATCGTGACAACACTAGAGCCTAGTTAAACCAGCTCATGCTGAGAGCCTAGTTAAACCAGCTCATGCTGAGAGCCTAGTTAAACCAGCTCATGCTGAGAGCCTAGTTAAGCCAGCTCGTGCTGAGAGCCTAGTTAAACCAGCTCGTGCTGAGAGCCTAGTTAAACCAGCTCATGCTGAGAGCCTAGTTAAGCCAGCTCGTGCTGAGAGCCTAGTTAAGCCAGCTCGTGCTGAGAGCCTAGTTAAGCCAGCTCGTGCTGAGAGCCTAGTTAAGCCAGCTCGTGCTGAGAGCCTAGTTAAACCAGCTCGTGCTGAGAGCCTAGTTAAGCCAGCTCGTGCTGAGAGCCTAGTTAAACCAGCTCATGCTGAGAGCCTAGTTAAGCCAGCTCGTGCTGAGAGCCTAGTTAAACCAGCTCATGCTGAGAGCCTAGTTAAGCCAGCTCGTGCTGAGAGCCTAGTTAAGCCAGCTCATGCTGAGAGCCTAGTTAAGCCAGCTCGTGCTGAGAGCCTAGTTAAACCAGCTCATGCTGAGAGCCTAGTTAAGCCAGCTCGTGCTGAGAGCCTAGTTAAACCAGCTCATGCTGAGAGCCTAGTTAAACCAGCTCATGCTGAGAGCCTAGTTAAACCAGCTCATGCTGAGAGCCTAGTTAAGCCAGCTCGTGCTGAGAGCCTAGTTAAACCAGCTCGTGCTGAGAGCCTAGTTAAACCAGCTCATGCTGAGAGCCTAGTTAAGCCAGCTCGTGCTGAGAGCCTAGTTAAGCCAGCTCGTGCTGAGAGCCTAGTTAAGCCAGCTCGTGCTGAGAGCCTAGTTAAGCCAGCTCGTGCTGAGAGCCTAGTTAAACCAGCTCGTGCTGAGAGCCTAGTTAAGCCAGCTCGTGCTGAGAGCCTAGTTAAACCAGCTCATGCTGAGAGCCTAGTTAAGCCAGCTCGTGCTGAGAGCCTAGTTAAACCAGCTCATGCTGAGAGCCTAGTTAAGCCAGCTCGTGCTGAGAGCCTAGTTAAGCCAGCTCGTGCTGAGAGCCTAGTTAAACCAGCTCGTGCTGAGAGCCTAGTTAAGCCAGCTCGTGCTGAGAGCCTAGTTAAACCAGCTCATGCTGAGAGCCTAGTTAAGCCAGCTCGTGCTGAGAGCCTAGTTAAGCCAGCTCATGCTGAGAGCCTAGTTAAGCCAGCTCGTGCTGAGAGCCTAGTTAAACCAGCTCATGCTGAGAGCCTAGTTAAGCCAGCTCGTGCTGAGAGCCTAGTTAAGCCAGCTCGTGCTGAGAGCCTAGTTAAGCCAGCTCGTGCTGAGAGCCTAGTTAAACCAGCTCATGCTGAGAGCCTAGTTAAGCCAGCTCATGCTGAGAGCCTAGTTAAGCCAGCTCATGCTGAGAGCCTAGTTAAGCCAGCTCGTGCTGAGAGCCTAGTTAAGCCAGCTCGTGCTGAGAGCCTAGTTAAGCCAGCTCGTGCTGAGAGCCTAGTTAAACCAGCTCGTGCTGAGAGCCTAGTTAAACCAGCTCATGCTGAGAGCCTAGTTAAGCCAGCTCATATGCTGAGAGCCTAGTTAAACCAGCTCATGCTGAGAGCCTAGTTAAGCCAGCTCATGCTGAGAGCCTAGTTAAGCCAGCTCGTGCTGAGAGCCTAGTTAAGCCAGCTCATATGCTGAGAGCCTAGTTAAGCCAGCTCGTGCTGAGAGCCTAGTTAAGCCAGCTCGTGCTGAGAGCCTAGTTAAACCAGCTCATGCTGAGAGCCTAGTTAAGCCAGCTCGTGCTGAGAGCCTAGTTAAACCAGCTCGTGCTGAGAGCCTAGTTAAGCCAGCTCGTGCTGAGAGCCTAGTTAAGCCAGCTCATATGCTGAGAGCCTAGTTAAGCCAGCTCGTGCTGAGAGCCTAGTTAAACCAGCTCATATGCTGAGAGCCTAGTTAAGCCAGCTCGTGCTGAGAGCCTAGTTAAGCCAGCTCGTGCTGAGAGCCTAGTTAAGCCAGCTCGTGCTGAGAGCCTAGTTAAGCCAGCTCGTGCTGAGAGCCTAGTTAAGCCAGCTCGTGCTGAGAGCCTAGTTAAGCCAGCTCGTGCTGAGAGCCTAGTTAAGCCAGCTCTAGCTTGTGCTGAGAGGGAGGAGGGAGCCACGGTGCGTTTCTCCAGATCTTTTATAACGTCTTTGGTAATTTGTAGAAAATGACAGAAAGGCAGGCTTGTTTAATAATCGTGATATTCAATATCAATCAAAATAATGATTATGATTAGGGCTGCAACTAATGACTATTTTGGTAGTCGACTAATCTGTCGATTATTTTTTCGATTAGTCGACTAATCAAAAAACAATTATATAATTTTTTTTTTTTTTTGCACTACCTATCTTTGTGAAAGTGGCTTCTCAGCTCTGGTCCAGCTGAAGACAGAGCAGAGGAACAGATTGGACATTGAGCATGACCTCAGAGTTGCTTTGAGACTCTTGTCAGGACCAAACAACATCCCCAGTTATCCCATTAGTTCCCCCAAACTTACTGTTGGTCTGTTATGTTAAGCTAAGAAGTCTTCAGCTGGCTGGACCCGAGCTGAGAAGCCACTTTCACAAAGATAGGTAGTGCAAAAAAATTAAATAAAATAAAAAATAAATAATTATAATAATTTTTATTTTTTTTAATGACTAATCGACGCAACAATTCCTCATCGATGATTTTTTTTTATAATCGACGTCGTCGATTATGTCAACTAATCGTTGCAGCCCTAATTATGATTATAATCAAGAAGCCCTAACTCACACGCATGAGTGTTTCAACAATGAGGAGTCAGTCAGTCAGTCAAGGACACGCAAAAAGGGCAACCAGTAGACTTCTGATAACCCATGATACTGAGAAGACATGATGCAGCCAGTCTGTCCTGAACTCACATCCTCCCCACACACACATGTACACACTAGGGGTGGGAATCACCAGTTTCATCATGATACGATATGATATCGATTCTTTGGACAACGATACGATATTTGCCGATATCACAAAGTCTCTCACGATACAATACGATACGATTAGATTCAGGTGCCTGCGATCGATATGAGATGATATCATATGCCCATTTAACACAATCAGTAACATTTAGATCAACAAAAAAAAGGTAATGAAAATATCATTTGACATTTGTATTTTTGAGCTCTTCCAGACATTTAAAGGAAAATCAATCTATTGTTTTTAATACAAATAGACCTCCTGTTCACTGTAAAGTGCCACGTTTTTATATATTGAGCTTTAAACTTTAAGCTAAATTTTTTGGAACTCAAAACTCACAACCTCCCTCTCCCAAACCGTTCCTACAACAATTTGTTGATGTTGCATGATCATGTATAGGCCTACATTTATTATGTATTATATTGTTTATGTTTAAATAACATTTAAACATCAAACTCCTCTGACCTCATCTGGTCTTTCCAAAGACGCGCGCACACACACACAGAAAGGGAGAATGCTATGCTGTAACGTCTACACACACGGAGCTACTGCTGTTGTTCTTGGGCGGATATGAGACTCGCCACAGGATTTTCAAAATAAGAGTATCGATATGAATCGATTTTATTACATTGCATCGATCCGATTCGATTGTTGATAATTACATCGATGTATCGATCTGGATCGATGTATCGTCCCACCCCTAGTACACACACACACATCACATTTGAGGATACAATGAGCAACGTCTCCACCATGCAGTCTAGCTACCTGTCACAGCTTGCATGTGTATTGTGCGCACTCACACACAGAAAAGAAGCTAACACAGGACCCCAAAATCCCAAACCGCATTGTGAACCACTACACTACAATGTACTGTATGGATGTGCTGAAGGGAGGCCGGACAGATAGAGCTAGGCTAATCCCACATTAGAGCGCTGTGTGTGAGCAGGGGGCGAAACTAGAGCCCGCCAAGCGCCATTGGCGGTCAGTTTTTACGTTTGGCGACTAGGGCTGCAACGATTAGTCGACATAATCGACGACGTCGATTATAAAAAATCGTCGACGAGAAATTGTTGCGTCGATTAGTCATTTAAAAAAAAATATAAAATTTATTTAATTTTTTTTTTTTTTTTTTGTGCACTACCTATCTTTGTGAGAGTGGCTTCTCAGGGTTCCAGACAACATCATAACATGATGATCCCATAGCAAATTTTGGACATTGAAAACATTGTTCCCCTGCAGGAGATGATGATCAGACTAGACACACAATACATTACACACGCACTCACTCCTCTCACTCACACACAGCGATCAGAGTAAGACACACACATACACACTCCTCTCACTCACACACAGCGATCAGAGTAAGACACACACACATACACACTCCTCTCACTCACACACAGCGATCAGAGTAAGACACACACACATTCACACTCCTCTCTCTCACACACAGCGATCAGAGTAAGACACACACACATTCACACTCCTCTCACTCACACACAGCGATCAGAGTAAGACACACACACATACACAAATTACACACCTCTCACTCACACAGCGATCAGAGTAAGACACACACACAAATTACACAGTACACACACTCCTCTCACTCACACAGCGATCAGAGTAAGACACACACACATACACACACACACGGACTCCTCTCACACACAGCAAACAAAAGTTATTTAAAGTACACTTCCACTTTAATTTGTATTATTTAATTTATTTATCTTGTTATGAGTGATTGCTGTATTGTTCTTCAAATACATTTTCATTTAAAGTGGCTTAAAGATCCAAATTCAAGTGTTTCATGAGTCATTATTTTAATTTGCTATGGGATCATCATGTTATGATGTTGTTGTTTGGTCCTGACAAGAGTCTCAAAGTCTGGGGTGATGGTAGACAAGCAACTCTGAGGTCATGCTCAATGTCCAATCTGTTCCTCTGCTCTGTCTTCAGCTGGACCAGAGCTGAGAAGCCACTTTCACAAAGATAGGTAATAAAAAAAAAAAAAAAAATAAAAAAAGAAAAAAAAAATGTTGTTGTTTACATTGGTTTTCGATTAGTCGACTAATCGAAAAAATTATCGGCAGATTAGTCGACTACCAAATTAGTCATTAGTTGCAGCCCTATTGGCGACTGCCACTGAGAGGTCTGTCCACCATGTGGCGGGCAATCAAATAGTCATGTGAAAACCGAAAATCATGATCCAATTCTTAGCGGAGTTCTCACTCGCTGTCTCAGCACAGACACGCAGCGCATTGCTGCTCCTACTCCTCCCGCACCTGTTTCTGTATGCTGCATGTAAACAGAGGCTATTGCCTTGGACAGTCACCGTGACGTTAGTCTAGTCAGTAGGACCTTCGTGAGATAACGTTAGCTACCGTTACAAAATGACCCAGTCAACTATTCACTTAGTTTAATACATGAGGCATTGTGTAACGTTATCCAGCCGGCTAGCTACTGATAGCTCCCGACATCAACAAATGCTCCAGCAATAGTCCAGTGCATAATACCTCCGTTGGCTAGGTAGCTCACGTTAGCCCACGTTAGCTCACTAGTCACTATGAAATGTCAAAGTAAACTAAATAGTTCACTGAGGCGTTGTCCCAACGCCATCCAGCAGTAGCTACAGATAGCTCCTGACATCAATGTCATACAACATGCGTATTCGAGCCCCTGGCTTACATCGCATGAGGGCTGCTGAATAGGGTCCAGCTGCAGCGCAGGAGAATCCTTGCATGCTGAATGTAGAGTTTAGGGCCCAGCTGCAGCGCCGGAGAATCCTTGCTGGAGCTGGAGGCCACTCGAGTATACACACAGACAGTGGAGCTGTTTGCAGACAGCGAGGTGGCGATGTCTCGCAGATAACACAATCTCAAGTATGATTATATAATATATATATTTTATTAAAAAAAAAATTGGCTGGTAAGAAATATGCTTGGCGGGTAGATTTTTCTCATCTACCCGCCACTGGCCGGTGAGTCAAAAAGTTAATTTCGTGCCCTGTGTGTGCGTGCATGTTTTTTCAGTTTTCATGGCTGTCCAAGGCAGTAAACAAAGAACAGCAACAGGGGCAAAAGTTCAGCAGTTTGTGCTGCCAATTCAGTCTGACACACACACACACACACACACACACATACATACATACATACATACATATACACGAACGACATGGGGGCGAGAGCTGAGCTGCCAGCAGACAGGCCTCTGAAGCGAGAGAACAATTTTGCCTCAAAACACACGACCACTCAAAATAACCAACTGCTCAAGTTTTCACCACAGAGGCCAACAGTACTTTTGTCAGGGAAATTGGAATCCTGAAGGCCCAGAAGGTCCAGACCTCTCGCAAAGATGACCCATCACACAAGGACCTTTCGTTTGCTCCCTTTTTATCTCCATCACTCCCCTCTCTCTCCCCCTCTCAGCCCCTCTCTCTCCATCACTGTTATTTAGGTCTGCTTTGAAAGCTTTGCCATGTCTAACTCTAATCTGTCCGTTTGTCTGTCTGTGCCTTCTCCCAATTTCTCTCTCTTTCTGTCCCCTCATCTATCTATCCATCTTTTCAGTGTTATAGTGGTGAACAATCACTATTACTGGCCGGTTTTGTCTTCAAACAAGCATTTCATTGAATTTTCTCCAATTGTATTTATTTTTTTTTGATCAATTTCTTTTATTATTACTTAACATGAAAACAAGACAACACAATAACCATAATAACAATACACAGAACTACACAGGGAGATAACAGAACAATAATAATAAAAGAAATAACAATGTATAAAAACAGAGTACAACATTTTAAATTTTAAAGGGGTACTATCTTACAATTGGCCTTTCCCAGTATTCAGTACCGTTTCCCGGCCGTGTGGCTCTATATCAATAAGACTTATGTCTCTAATTCTCATATTGGCGCACTCTTCCAATTCCCCTCACAACCCTCACCCTCACCAAACTGAGTCATCTCAAAACGTGCACATCAGTGATGTCAGAGATTTCCAGCTGCTTAAGATCCTGAGGTAGAAAAACGCTGCCCCTGAGTACCCGACCAGAAATACAAAACAATGAACCTTTTCGAAAAACAAAACCTACAGAGTGTTCCATAGACTCACAGGAACCGTGAAAAAGTGCCCAAACAGTGAACAAACAGTGAAGAAATAGCAAAATAGCAAAATAGCTCCCCCCCAATAGAATTCCCCCAGTTAAAGTTAAGAAGGACAAGACAAGACAAAAGACAAGACAGACAAGACATTTCCTCCTCCCCCTCCCACGAGACCGCCGGACTCCCCCGAACAAGCACCTCAACCCCGCTCAGCCGCACACGGCGGTCCTGACCTTCTCAGCTGTTGCAAACCACAGGTCAATATCAGCCTGCCCCACCCCAATCACCCGCGCCGTGGATATCTCAAGATAAATCACATCCAACAGTGTTAGGGACCAGTTAATCACTGTGAGCTTCTCAGGCTCCTTCCATCTCAATGCTATTAGCTTCTTCGCTGCTGTGACGCCCGCTAGGACAACCCTTTTTAGTTGTACGGACGCGGGTAGTGTCGTTATATCGTTCAGGAGTAGCGTAACAGCTGTGAATGGGATAGTTAAGCCACACAAATCTGAAAGTTTGTCCGTTATTGACCTCCAGAAGCGGGCCACTGGTGGGCAATCCCAATACATATGCATATAAGTGCCAGCGGCCCTTTGAGAGCACAAAGTGCACCGAGAGTCGGTTACCAGTCCCATAGCAAATAGCTTCCTAGGTGTAAGATAGGTCCTATGAATATAATTAAAATTAATTTGCTGGTGATTGGGGTTGCGGGAAGACCATGCCACATTTGCCCAAACATCATCCCAGTCTCCAATTGTATTTTTAAACCTCTTGAAAAGGTGACAGTGGGGGGGCGGCTAGGTGGGGCAGTGGGCAAGGTGCTCGCCACCAACGCAGGAGATGCTGGGTTCGAGCCCAGCTCTCGGCGTTGCTACCAGCTTGGCTGGTCGTTCATACTAATACAATTGGCAGTATTAGGGGGTGGGAAGCTGGTGGGTGGGGAACGGACATTGTGGACAGCGACTCCTACAGGTAGGTTGGTTGGTGCGCCTGCGCAGTGAATCAGGAAGCGACGTGTCCCTCCCACGCAGACCCTCGCCGCTGAGAGATCGCGCTGTGCAGGTGAAAAGATGCAACGGCTGCCTCCTCGAGTACCGGAGGGGACACGTGATGCAAGGCTTCGTCCACATTGCAGCCGGCTTGTGGGAGGCATGGCCTAACAGCGTTTGAGACAGGGGAGGGTAGAATTGGACAATACGAAATTGGGGAAGGGAGAAAAATTGAAAATGGGGAGAAAAAGTAGATAAAAAAAAAGAAAAGGTGACAATGGCTCGGGAGGTAGAGCAGTTGTCTGGTAATCCAGAGGTTCCCAGTTCGATTCCCGCTCCTCCCGGGCAGTGTGTCGAAGTATCCTTGAGCAAGACACCTTAACCCCTAACTGCTCCCGATGAGCAGGTTGGCACCTTGCATGGTTGCCTCCGCTGTGTGAATGTGTGAGTGAATGGGTAAAATGTGAGGTAAAGTGCTTTGGATACAAGCTCTATATAAATGCACCATTTACATTGTGCAAGGACTTAAAAAACAGCTCAGTCATTGGACCTCATTCACTAACATTCTCGTAAATGTCCTCGTAAATAACCTTGTAAGAAGTTTGTAAGAGGAAATCTACGATGTCCTCCTCTGGATTCCTGAATGCATGGAGAGGTGCTCTTAAGTTGCCGAAATGGTCGCAACTGAATGAAGAACGTAACTCATTCTTAAACTGAAAGCGTGTTCTCGTACACCTGAATTTGCATATAGAAACGCCCCGCCAGCTCCTAATAAGGGCATGAAGGACTGTGTGCAAAGAGATTCAACAGCTCCTTATACCGGAAGGGAAAGGCTGAGCATTGCATCTGGGTTGTGCTGACCCCCGTATTCAACAGATAGTGTGGAAGCGATTTGCGACTAATAACAATTCCATTAGATTAGATTCAAATGTATCATCATTATATAGCAATAAGTATTAGCTGAAAAAAAGTACAATACAAAGTATGTAACGTAGGTTAGTGCATCGTTGCTAATAAACTATAGATTTATAATACATATTATTAAATATATAGCCTACATGAAAGGAATGGGGTGTGCTGAGAGCAGAATGTAGATGTGTCCATTGACTCCATTCTATTCTACTATAGCTAGGCTATATCCGCGCGATTGAGTTTAGTTCTTATCTATTTGTTTATGTATTTATTCACTGTAATTCGCAGTGTTCGTCTAGTGCTTATATTTCTTTTCTGACATCACGTTGCCTTGGCATGACTATAAATGTAAAAAGTAATTTTTTATGATAAATGTTATCGTAATTATTATTATTATAATTATTTAAATCCGAGGAAGTCTGTAGAATTGACGTGAACGCAATCACCAAATGATTTCTCCAAAATTAAGTTAAGAACACGGCGCATTCCAGTCTGTCCGACTTACAACTGCCTTTCCACACTCGTAAATCCTGCTCTTAGCTACGAGGGGTGTAACGATTCGACCCCACAACGATTAGATTACGATTCTTCAGGCAACGATTCAATGCATCATGAAATCTCTTAATTTGACCACGATTCGATTCGATTCATTTTCTATCAGTTCATTCCCCAAAACATTTTTATTACACAAATGTGGCCGGGGGAACTGATTAACTAAGCATGAATGGACTATAGGTCAATAATAGGGGTCTAAATATTTGACCCCACAACGATTCAATTCTATTATGATTCTTCAGGCAACGATTCAATATTCATTTGACCACGATTCAATTCGATGCAATTCGACTTTAGGATTGATGCATTGCGATGCATCGATGCATTATTACACCCCTACTACGAGCGAATCCCCGAGAAGGAACTGTTCGAGAATGCCAAAATCGGTCTGAAAATCTTGTAAGTGGAGTTACGATGAAATTAGCTCTTAACCCATTCAGTGCCAACCACGAGTATAGTCGGGTTAACTCGCCATCGCTTGAGTGCCAATCACGAGTATAGTCGGGTTTTAATCGTTATTTCTTTTATTAGCGATATCCATTCATTTTTCATCCATCCAGACTGACGTTATCATTGGGAATGGGTCTGAGCTTGCAAAGGGCAAATACCGCTGCCTATCGTCTCCCGGATGGTATTGCACATCATTGGATTGGATTGGCTGGGACTGTGCATCAAAAAAATATAACTTGGATCAATGGACGCAATCGAAATTTTTTGAATGGCGATCAGGAATTGGATTAATCTTTTTGCATGACATCAGATGTGAGGTAAGGCCTTTATGTTACGAATCTTGGGGTAATCAGATGTTCCTTTCTCCGCCATCGGAGTGTGTGTGAGGTTCGCGCCGACCAAAGTACGGAGAAGCAATTTTTCAGACCCCGCTTCTCTTCGTGCATGAGGACACATATACTATCGATAATCGAGTGTTTATTTGAAAACTATTCATAAATCAGCCGAAAAATTACAACGTGTTTTGTAGGGCTGCAACGATTAGTAGACATAATGGACGACGTCGATCATAAAAAATAGTCGACGGGAATTTTTGCGTCGATGCGTCGTATAAAAAGACGCAAATGTTCATTTGTAACTGCAATGCACTACAGGAAGTGCTGGGGGCAGTATCGTTTCCATTGTCCGACTGCATTCTGTAGTAACGGCCCGGGTAAGAAGAAGAAAGAATGCACCCCGGAGCTTCGGAACATGGGTACGTTTTAGATAGTTAGCTTACATGTTGGAAAACAGAATGTCTCATGGATATGGATAATGCTTGCTAAGCGAACTCTATTGCTGGGGCTTATAGAGGCTGCGGTATGTTCTATGTTGTATGTAACGTTAAACAGCACCAAGCTACAGCGTTGCTGCACGCTATTTCAGTTATACCGAGGCATAATTGTATGTAACATAACGTTAGCTAAACAACAGCGCCAAGCTTACAGCGTTGCTGCTTTTATATACACATACTCAATGTGGCAGTGTGTGTCACAATCTTACTTAGCTAGTCAGTCTGCAAAAACACGACACTGTGCTAACGTGAGCTGTCTGTAGCCTAGCCAGCCAAGTTCCAACTAGCTTTCCCATGGTTTAACGTTAATGGCATTATGCAGTACATCATCTAAAATAAAGTTTCACACATACACACACACTCCTCTCACACACAGCAAACAAAAGACCTAGAAGTCTGTCTGATCTGTCATCCTCCTCTCCTCTCCCCCTACAGCTGTTCCAAGTCACCCTCCTGGACCAAGTTACATCCCCATTTGATATCAAACCCTTCCTGTAAACACACACATTCTGTCTCTGGTTCTGTTTTTAAGTTCTCATTATATTTTTCTCAATTTAACATGTGAAAGTGTGATACATCTAGCTACTACGGTTATTGAAACAATGTATGTTCTAGGGCTGTCCCAGACTAAGGATTTGGATGGTCGACTATGATTGGCCAAAATTTGCCATTAGTCGACTATTGGTCGACAAAAGAATATATATATATATATATATATATATATATATATATATATATATATATATTTTTTTTTTTTTTTTTTTTTTTTATCATTCCATTTGGGCTGTGGGGGGTGCTTAATGTCTGAAGGAGTCGACTGAAGGCTTCTTGTCCTCTGCATAAGCATGCAATAGACCTGTCGCTAAACCACGCCCCAAATAGAATTTGTCCAATCATATCGCAGCGAAAATCCTCGCTGGGAGAAAACTCGGACAACAACAGAAAAGCCATTTGTAGGGCGCATCAAACCAAACATCTGTGATCGAAACCACTGTGAAGACTTCAGTTTCTATGTTATTATCTACCTAATATCTGATGGTGAAACACTGTGGGTGGGGTACCTGTAATTCGGACACCAGGTACTCTGACAGACTGGATGGAGGAGTATATTTTGTACCTTTTCCGAAGCCCAAAAGAAAACTCGAGAAATGCAAGCTGTGGATTCTGTTGTGTCGTCGACCACATACACAACTGAATGTGAAGACCATTACCAAGGACACTTATGTTTGCTCAAAGGTGAGGTCAATTCATAAAGACATAATATTTGACGGCATGTATTAGAAACGTATAGACCAAACTATTAGTTTGCTAACGTTTGACTATGACTGCCACCTAGCTAGCGTATATCCAGCCCAGCTAGCTAACGTTAGCTGCCAGTCAGCCAGGTGCATAACAGTGGAAATGATGACCAACAAGGACAGTTATAGTTATAGATTTAATGTAGTGACCACCATTGATAGTATAAAGAACTGGCTAACAGACAACAGGTTGTCACTGCATCTAGGCAACAAGACAGAATCCATATTAATGGGTTAAAAAATAAGGCTAAGGACAAACTTGTTATAACCACCGGAGGAACCTCTGGTGAACCTGGTGAATCTCTGGTGAACGATGAGTAATGTCTCTATGCACTTTGTTGATGAAAATTATTGTTTTTAATGCACCAATGAGCATGAATGATGCTTTTTTTTTAGAATAAAAAATAACTGAAACATGAATACTACAACATGCACTTTAGATTATGCACTAAGAATGCTCGATGCACTTCAGATGCCATAGTGCCACTTGAAACCAGTAACAACAAGGGACAACGATGTAAATAAGTCCTGGACTTTTCATTTTATCCCTGACAAGGCAAATACAAATGTTGATCTGTCAAAGTTGTTATGTTTGTTGTCAATAAAATCCACTTTGTGCTGCATTTTATGTATGAAAGATGCTCCATAAATGAACTATTATTATTATCGGTCTATGCTTAGCTAATACTCAGCTTTTTGTGTTTTTCTTTCACAGAATGAGGTGTGCTGGAGACGTTACTGCCCTCACAGAGACGACACAGGTCAACCCAAGACAGGACATGAGTGACAATGAAAGAGGTCTGATTTATGTTTTTGGACTAAAGTGAGCATCATGGAATGTGTGCAGCTTTACAATCATGTCATTGATGAACTGAATATCTGTGAACTCTCTCAATATATATATCTCTTCTTGTAAAAAGTACAAAGTCACAGAAGTTGAGTCCGCTAAGTAGTAGTTGCCCTTGAATTTGGTAATAACAGTTGTGCCTCTCTGAGATGTGCATGTCTTCTCCGTCTTTACGCACATAGAAACCTTTTATGGCTGTGGCTGCCTCTGCTACCGTCATGTCCCTTGCTGCAAAGGGACATTTCACCTCAAGCAAGCCTGGGTTGGTCTGTGGGAGCTGCAACAGTGGGAGCTGCAGCGAGAGAAGAAATTAGAAACATCAAGGAGTAATTTGTCTCCTCTTATCCCTCTCTCCTCTCATTTCTTTCTCCCCTCATTCACCTCTCCCCCTCATCCCTCTCTCCTCATTCACCTCTCTCCCTCATCGCTCTCCCCTTATCCATCACCCCTCTCTCCTCCCCTCTTACTCCTCTCTCTTCTCTAAGAAGGTCAGGGTGTAGAGGAGCCTCCAGATGAGGAGCGCCGGCCTGTGGAGCAGCCTCCCCCAATGGAAGGTGGACAAGAGGAGCGAGATGGAAGATTGAGAAATCAACAAGCACAAATCGAATCACTGACGAGTATAAATACTGTTCCGAGACATAATCAAGTACCAAATAGATTAACACCAGAGGTCTTGCAGCACAGCCGTGTACCAGCCTATTTGAAATATGCCACTGGATTCACTTATGATCAATTCAACAATCTATGTACTGTGTTTAGTATACCTAGCAGTGAAACAGCACAGCAAACTTCAGTCCCATTGACATATAGCAGTGGCAAATTAACACAATGCCCCTGCGTGTGCAGCTCTTGCTTGTTCTTATGAAACTGAGACAAAATCATGATTTAAAAGATTTGGCATTTATGACTGATGAACGTAGTGTTGGTACTTTGTTCAATGCATGGGTGGACTACATGTTCACAGTTCTAGGGGAACTACCCGCATGGCCTCATAGTGACATAATAATGGCACAAATGCCAGGAAAGTACAGAGAGGAATTTCCTACAACGATGGCAATATTAGACTGTACAGAGTTAAAAATTCAAACCCAAACTTCCAAAGCTACTCAACCTACAAGTCTGCAAACACATTGAAATCCCTCATAGCATGTGATCCACGAGGTTCTGTAATATTTTGTTCAACTCTTTTCACTGGATCTATGTCTGACAAAGAAATAGTTAGGCAGAGCAACTTTATTAAGCTAATGAAAAATCTGCTTAAACATGGCTATCTGCAGGAAGGGGATGGGCGTATGGTAGATAAAGGATTTTTAATAATGACCTACAAGAAATTGGACTTGAAATAAAAATCCCACCCTTCGTCAGAGGAAAAAGGCAGATGCCATCTACAGATGTCTGCCTGACAAAAAATAGTGGCTGCACACAGGATACATGTTGAACGTGCTATATCAAAGATAAAGAAATTTTAAATTGTGTCAGAGGGGATCCCTAACATAACACAACCAATGGGGTAGTCCTTTCCACCTACTGCTACCTATAGGGGTCTGGTTAACGATGTAGCTTATAGGTGTGCCTCTCATTCCTCTGTGTCTTATATATTTCCTCACTGATTCCTGACTCTTTCCTAAAGGCAGAAAGATACATGTTACGGTTAACTGTGTTATGCATAGTATTAACTATTCACTGTAGAAATGTATCGGATGTTGTGCCTAGACTATTATTCTTTCACATCAAACTGCATGACAGTGCAAATTATTTTTTCCAATAAACTGTGAATGAGCACCATTTGCCTTTATTACCAAATGTATGTGTTTTTATTGTGCTTTGAAACTACCTGTTAGGAGTGTAGGTGGGGATCACTTTTGCCACCACTGCAGAGGTTATAGGCTGGCCTGCTACCTTCTTCCCTCTGCTGTGGCCGACTTGTACAGGAGGCAGTGTCTTCATTTTATGCACGAGAAATGTCTAAACTGTACATGAGCCCAATGATGTGTGCACAGTACCCTGGTGCCCTATGGTTTCAACAGAAATGAGAAGGGGAGAAAAGAAATAGGCTACTGTTCGAGAACATTGCTCGTACTAGCTGCTACTTGAATATAGCTCCCCTCTCCACTAAAATGCATCAGCAACGCCCTACCCAAAGCTGTAAAGGAATGTGAATCACTACCCACTTTCAAAAACACTCAAAAAACACCTAAGGGAGACTGCAACTCGAAACTGGCCCCTGTAAATGTCCGAACACAACCCCCTCCAATGTACAGTAAATTACCAAGTATGGTCTTGTCAATAATCCAATGTACAGTTTTGTTTGTACAGTTGTACAGTGTCCCCCACCCACCCCTCCTACCCAACCCCCCCCCCCACTCCTACCCAACCCCCCACCCACCCAACCACCTCCAATGTACAGTCCCCCCCCACCCCCACCTACCCAATCCAATGTACAGTTTCTACATCAAATGTATATACTCTTTTTTTCTGGACTCTTTTTGTATCACAAACAGTACTGTAATTGCAAATCTGGTATGTCATAAATGTATAGATGTAGCAGTACTGTCTATCTGTATGTCATGTATGTCATATATGTTACGATGAATTGAAAATGGGGGACCCTGATGTAAACAAGACGAAAGTCTTTCTCTGGTCTGCATCCCCTTAACAATTGTATGTATTGAGCTGTACTGTACTGTACCCATTCTGCAATCTGTTAATAAAGTTTTCAATCAATCAATCAAGCAATAGTAGTAATCATGGATTATCGTCATAGTTCTTGTAATCTTCAATCAAGTCAACTGTAAGTAATGCTTGAGAGTAGCTAGCTAACGTTACATATAGCTAATGCTTGCATCTAGGGCTGCAACGATTAGTCGACGATGTCGATTATAAAAAATCGTTGACGAGAAATTGTTGCGTCGATTAGTCATACAAAAAAAAAAATTATTTAATTTTATTTAATTTTTTTTTTTTTTTGTGCACTACCTATCTTTGTGAGAGTGGCTTCTCAGGGTTCCAGACAACATCATAACATGATGATCCCATAGCAAATTTTGGACATTGAAAACATTGTTCCCCTGCAGGAGATGATGATCAGACTAGACACACAATACATTACACACGCACTCCTCTCACTCACACACAGCGATCAGAGTAAGACACACACATACACACTCCTCTCACTCACACACAGCGATCAGAGTAAGACACACACACATACACACTCCTCTCACTCACACACAGCGATCAGAGTAAGACACACACACATTCACACTCCTCTCTCTCACACACAGCGATCAGAGTAAGACACACACACATTCACACTCCTCTCACTCACACACAGCGATCAGAGTAAGACACACACACATACACAAATTACACAGTACACACCTCTCACTCACACAGCGATCAGAGTAAGACACACACACAAATTACACAGTACACACACTCCTCTCACTCACACAGCGATCAGAGTAAGACACACACACATATACACACGGACTCCTCTCACACACAGCAAACAAAAGTTATTTAAAGTACACTTCCACTTTAATTTGTATTATTTAATTTATTTATCTTGTTATGAGTGATTGCTGTATTGTTCTTCAAATACATTTTCATTTAAAGTGGCTTAAAGATCCAAATTCAAATGTTTCATGAGTCATTATTTTAATTTGCTATGGGACATCATGTTATGATGTTGTTGTTTGGTCCTGACAAGAGTCTCAAAGTCTGGGGTGACGGTAGACAAGCAACTCTGAGGTCATGCTCAATGTCCAATCTGTTCCTCTGCTCTGTCTTCAGCTGGACCAGAGCTGAGAAGCCACTTTCACAAAGATAGGTAATTAAAAAAAAGAAAAAAAAAAAAAAAATCCTTTTTTTTTGTTTTTTTTTTGTTTACATTGGTTTTCGATTAGTCGACTAATCGAAAAAAATAATCGGCAGATTAGTCGACTACCAAATTAGTCATTAGTTGCAGCCCTACTTGCATCACCATGGAGGTCTAAGGTAAATGTGTATCTCATGAACGTACTTTTCCACTGCATATTGTAACCCTCTCTGTCTGCTTCTAGATGAAATATGTGTTATCTTTAAAAAACAGGTCTATTACCTGCTGTGGTAAATCTCCCGCGGCCTAGCCCCTTTCGTGACTGTGAAGCAAGGCTTGTGTGATGCCCACTAGAAGTGGTATCACGTTAATATCTTTAGATTATGTGTCAAAACAGTGTGAACATATTGGTACAGGATTACCTCCATCAGAAACAAGGTAGAACAGTCAGTTATATGTAATGGGAGACATTAACATAATTTGGTCAATAGGTGGCAGTATAGGACTGGTGTTTAGTGGCTTCGCCTTCCAGGGAACCGTACCTTGTGTTTAGGGACGCACGAGGCAACCTCAGTCTCACAACCGGGAGGACCCAGAATCAGTAACATCGTGTCTGCACCTTCCTTTGTCAAATGACTAACTACAACCTGTTTCATAGGTGGGTAATATACTACAAAACACACATAAAGGTTAACAAGGATACATGCAATGTCGAGGGTCCAAATGAAGTAACTATTGTCGATGTTTGAGTCAAGTTTAAGACGACAAGTAACGTGGTTGAGAAGCAGACCGTCTATTGATGGCGCCATGTCTCGTGGTACATTTAAATAGAGTGTTGAAATACAATTGTCCATTTAATCACTAACGTGTCGGAGTTAAGTATCTCCAAGGGGATTATAAAGGTTTATGTTTTGAAGTACATACTGTTTGGGTTGAATTGCTGTGTAGTAAATGTGTATATTGTGTACAAGACGGTTTGAGGGAAATTACTTTAGCTTACACTACCTGGGAGGTGGCTAAGCATCTCTCTCTCTCTCTCTCTCTCTCTCTCTCTCTCTCTCTCTCTCTCTCTCTCTTAAATGTAAATATAAATCTATTCCCTTGAGTTATACCATGGTCACGGTTTAGCAAATTCCTAGTAGGGTTGAGAACGGCCAGATACAGATATATATAAATGCACTTTCATTGCACATTTGAGTTTCAATAGAACTTGAGCTGGAACACAAATATGAGTAACACTGAGGTGTTGAGGTATTTCTGTACACTAGAGAATAGTGGATATGACTGATGATAAATGACTGATGATAAAGGTAACAGTTATTGTTGATTTAAGGAATTGTTTGACAGACAATGAGAATGACAGTGTTGTTTAAAAGAAGACATACGATGGTCTCTTCCAACATGCCTAGACATGCCTAGACAGAGGTTAACAGGAGAATGTTTCTCTTCTCACGTGCTTATACTTAAGATGATGATAAGTGATTATTCTGTGGAATAAATAAACGTTGTTGAAAGACAACCAGGAGGACCCAGAATCAGTAACATCGTGTCTGCACCTTCCTTTGTCAAATGACTAACTACAACCTGTTTCATAGGTTGAACATATCTCTGCTATCAGGTGCCATATCCTGGTACCTGTAACACTTGCATCACAGTCAGGAAAGGGGCTGCCTGCGGCCATCGTCAACAGTCATTCACGGTCGACTTTGTTTGTCCGACTTTTCAAAGGGGGCGTGGCTGAGCGATAGGTCTATTGGTCCACTGATGGATACATCTTGATATTTGTCTAGTCTAGTGTGTTCATTAGATGGGTGAAATCCTCTTTCAGTGCCTCTGTGCCTGTTTTCGTAGGCAGTTAGCCTCTGGTATGCGTGCCATTAGCGTTAGCCACGCTTCTAGGCCTCTTTTCTTTTGGAAAGAATGAAAAAAATTAAATAAAATTATATGTATATATTATAATAATAATTATTTTTTTAATATATATTCGACTAAGAGGTTGGTTAGTCGACTACGGCCCCTTTCGACCGATTAGTCGACTAATCGGGGTCAGCCCTAGTATGTTCTAACATTTAAGCTGTACATTTTTTTTGCAAATTTTTAGCCTATAGGCTAATTGATTCAAACTTTGACCTGGTTCATCCCCTATGTACCCCACCCCTTTCACATGTTGGTGACACTTGACAAAGGCCACAGGCCGAAACGTTGTGTTTATTTGAATAAAACTTGGAAAATACACTTGATCATTGTTACACCCCGTTTAGAACCGGTTACAAGGCAGTACCAGCCCCTCCATTAGCTGGTTCAACAAGCACATCGGATCACGACGCCATCTTGCTTATCCCCGCCTACCGGCAGAGATCACGTGTCGTGTCACGTGAGGTAAAGAAGTGGTCCGACCAATCAAAGGCCACGCTACAGCACGCACTCAACGTCGACTGGGGGATGCTTCAGGCGAGCTCCAGTGACGTCGTTGTCAGTTTCATAACAACACTAGCCGATAGCATTGTACCCACGATGATGGTTCGGATCTTCCCGAACCAGAAACCGTGGGTTGACAATACTATCCGAGTGGCCCTAAATGCTCGCACCACTGCTTATAACCTAGGCAGAGCGTCAGGAAATATGGATGAGTATAAGGCTACAGTCTTCTATACTCTGCGCAAGGCCATAAAGCTTGCTAAGAGGACATACGCTGGCAAGATGGAGGCACAAATGGCCCAGAACGACACAAGAGGTTTATGGCGAGGACTACGGGCGATAACTGACTACAAAGTCAGCGCCCCCTCAATCGAGTGCCGACGCTAGGGGTGGACGGTATGGTCTAAAATGTATATCACGGTATAATTTGAAGCATAGACGGTAACGGTATATATCACGGTATCAGTGTTTCCGTTAGAATAATTTTTTTTGCCTGATAGGCAGGCTATATAAAGAATGACATCCTCAAGGCATGTAGATTTATAATATTTTAACTTAAAACTAGGCTACTTTTGCGTATAAAGTCATTATATTCCAAATAAAATAAGTCCCGAGTCGTTATCATAACACTACACACATATCATAATGTTTACAGCAAACTGTAGTTGATCACCAGGTATGTTTTATTAACGTAGAATAATTCATATAAGAAAAACGATAGGTAAGATCTCTTACCTTTCTCCACTGGTTAAAAATGCCAGGAACTGAAATTGAAACTTGCTGTGCGCCGCGGTGATATGTGTTTATTATGAAATGACAATTGCGTGTTGACACGCCCAGTGCGCCCACTGCGCGAAGCCTCCTAAATAACTTTTTCCAGTTTGCACATATCTATTATCTATGACTAATTCGATCTATTTTTAGGGGCAAATGCGATTGAAATAGTCGCGCTGTGGTTACATGACGTCATTGCTATTTTAGAGCTGCCCTACCGGTTACACGGTATAGTCAAAATCCATACCGTAGAGCAAATTCATACCGTTTATACCGTATACCGTCCACCCCTAGCCGACGCCTCTCTCGCGGATAAACTCAATTCCTTTTACACGCGGTTCGGTGCAAACAGTGGCGACGCTAGCTCACCGGTTAATGACGTCACTGACGCACCGGCCATCGTGGAGGGGGGGGGGGGGGGCATCCGCGGGGGGGGGGGGCACTCTCTCATTGACGGAACACAGTGTGAGAAGAGCATTTATGCGGGTGAACACCAGGAAAGCAGCTAGATGGGATAACAGGACGGATACTTAAGTCCTGTGCTAACCAGCTAGCCCCAGTGTTCAACACCATATTCAATCTATCCCTGGCTGAGTCCGTGGTCCCTGCCTGCTTCAAGGTGTCCACTATAATCCCGGTACCAAAAAAATCCTCCCCAGCAGGTCTTAATGACTACAGACCGGTGGCACTCACCTCTGTGGTCATGAAATGTTTTGAGAGGCTGGTTAAGGATTACATTTGTGCCTCCCTCCCCAGTGATATGGACCCTTTGCAATTTGCATACAGGTCAAACAGGTACACTGACGATGCGGCCTCTCAGGTACTACTACTACACAACACCCTCTCTCACCTAGACAGCCAGAAGGGGGGCTATGTGAGACTGTTGTTCATTGACTATAACTCAGCGTTCAACACCATAGTCCCCACCAGACTGGTGGACAAGCTAATCGAGCTGGGTCTGAGCTCCGCTCTGAGCGCCTGGATACTGGACTTTCTGAGTGAAAGGCCTCAGGCGCTCAGGGTGGGGGGTCAGACGTCCAACACCATCAACCTTAGTATCGGGTCCCCCCAGGGCTGTGTTCTGAGCCCCCTGCTGTATTCACTCTACACACATGACTGTGTGGCCAGGTTCAGCTCCAACTCCATAGTGAAGTTTGCGGACGACACAGTGGTGGTGGGGCTGATCTCTGACAACAACGAGAAGGCCTACCGGGAGGAGGTTGATGTACTGGCATGCTGGTGTCAGGACAACAGCCTGCTCCTGAACATTGGTAAAACCAAGGAGCTGATCGTGGATTTTAGGAGAACACAGCAGGGGACACACACACCACTGTGGATAAATGGGGCTACCGTGGACAGGGTGAGCAGCTTTAAGTACATGGGGGTCCACATCTCAGAGGACCTGACATGGACAACACACAGGGGCGTCGTTTTGGTATGGCAAGGTATGGCACTCGCCATACCTTGGCAAATTAAAATAAAATAATTTTTTTTTTTTTTTTTAATAATTACAATTTTTTATGTTGATTTAGAATTCGAATGTCAACATTATGAACAAATCTTCGAACTATTCGGTACAGCCCTAGCATGTTTTGATATTGTCAATTATCTCACTTTTACTAGGTGACTTTTACTGTGACTAACTGAAATATGCCCAAAAAAAAAGGAAAATGGACATAGACGTAGACGTGATACAGGGACCAGGGTTTCCATTAGAAAAAATTGTTGCCGGTCTCAGTGTCCGGTAGATTTCAATCTACCAGACAAATGGGATCAATTCCGGTCAGAGTTTATTGAGCTTAAAAATAATTGATAGGCAGGCTATATAAAGAATGACATCCTCAAGGCATTTATAATATTTTAACTTAAAACTAGGCTACTTTTGCGTATACACAGTCATTAACACTTTGATCGCCGGGGTTAAATTCATAATTTACCATCCCTCGCCAGCCCTATTTAACATGGAGAAGTTCCCCTTCTTTGCAGGGCTATAACTTTTTAAATTGTATTGCTAAATTGACATTACCATGGCCCATTCAAAGTCCTATATCTATTGTTCAGGGTGTAGCAACGTTATACTTTTTCATTCACATATTCATACTAAAATACGGTCTAAAGTATAAGTATGTTTTTATCGTTTTCTGCAGCTTTCTCCAGAACGTGATTTATAGCCCTAAATGCATTATATTGATGATTGTATACAGTTTGATAGCAATCGGCGCGAGATAAAAAATGTCAACTGCACGTACTTCTAGAAGTTACTACGTATGATCTGATGTTGACCGGATGGGCGGGGGGTCGTTTATAATTCCGTGGGCAACGTTATATCATTCATCTAGTGTGGGTGATATGATCATTAGAGCAGTTAGTATAGAAGACATTACAAAATAACGCTGAAACTCACCGTAGCTTCCTCTCGCCGTTGGGAGATGAGCGTGGAACAGATTTTTTTCTATTATGGGATGTAGAAATACCCGATCCATTTCCAGGTTGTATAATAGTATATACGTCCGAATCATGTTGTTTATCGAGTTATTGGCAACGGATCGATATCCATTGTGTCGAGCTCGAGTCCCGGGACCTATAGCGAGTGATCGGACCAAATTGAAATGAGCACCCGTTTCCACTTCCCTGTTTCTTCCCTGGGCGATTCGCCGATCGGCCACCAGATGGCGCTCTTGAACCGTTAGAGAGTTGACAGGGGCTCACCAGTACATATAATGTCTCCGGGGGTGAAATATGATTTCGATCACAGATTTTTGAAATATTGATATCAAAGACGCTGTCCAGCGTCAACGGCAGAATGAGCATGGCGGGGAATGACGTGTTTCAGCATCAACGGCGATTAAAGGGTTAATATATTCCAAATAAAATAAGTCCCTCGAGACTTCGTGCTGCTGCCGACTTGGTGTCGGTGGGCAGTCTGCCCGACATTAATAAACAGCAGTCTGTTATAATCACATTTTTATGAGCTAACGAATTCCGTTATATTGGACATTTGTATTAATTATATCAAGCGAAGAACTGAGAAATTTGGCAGAGAGAGACGGCAACATTATCGTGGGTTTGCGTGATGACTATCTCCACCTCCCAATGACTTCAGTGCTGGATTTGCGAGAGCGTGCAGCTGCAGAGCCGCAGAGCCAGCTGTGTTTTCAGGTCCGGTCTGGGGACCGCTCAGCAGCGCCCCCCACCCAACAGCTGAACAGTCTTGAACACTGAACTCTCCACACACAAGCACACATGAGCATACACACAACACACATACTGTATGAGGCGGCACGGTGGTGTAGTGGTTAACACTGTCGCCTCACAGCAAGAAGGTCCAGGGTTCGATTCCCGCTTGGGGACCAGGTTTCCATGATGCCAGGTACCCAGGTGGGGTATCTCCCAGGCCTTTCTCTGTGGAGTTTGCATGTTCTCCCCGTGCTCGCAAGGGTTTCCCCCCCGATAAGATAAACCCAATGGAAAAACATGCACAACAACAGATCGCTAACGCTGTGGCGTCCTTAACGAAGACGGACAGGAGCACTTGGATTGGTCCCCTGGCACGGCTCACGTTGACGCCTGTCTGCTCCCGGCTGCCCTTGGGGGGGAAGGACGACGGGATGGGTAATCGCAGAGACGAATCGCATCGGCGATTCTAAAGAGACAATGCATGCGTGTGTGTTCCGGTGTGTGTGCTAAAAACTAACCGCTGTGTGTGTACCGCTAAAACATTGAGTGTCGTTGCATGCCGAATAAAGACCTCTGCAACAGGTCCTGCATTATTATTATTATATTATATTATTATGTATACGCTCACACACTAACAGACGCTTTAGCATGAACACACACATGCTGCACACACTGAACGGTCACTTTACACAATGAAAAGGTCACTTAAAATTAAATTTAAATTAAATTAAAAGAACAGGAGTGGTTCTTGTATAGTAAATAGATGGATATAGCAAGATAGCATAAGGATATATAATAGTATAACTGTATATTGTATAGTATTGTATAGTAGTGTACATAAGACCCAGTGCCTCATCCGTAGCTAACACTGTATTGCACTATCGCAGGACCTTAGCATGTCTTTACCATGCTTTTTGTAATTTTTATGTACATTATACCCGTTATGTCTTATTCTTATTTTTATTACTTGTATTATTGCACAATCGCTGCAGGCATGACCACCCGCATTTCACTGTATGCTTGTATGCCGTGACAAATAAAACTCTTGACTCTTGACTTGGGAACACTACAGACGGTGTGCTGACTTCTTTTTGCAACTTTACAGATCTATTTTTGAGTCAAGCACCCGTGACTACACTTTGGATGTGCGTGAGTCTTTTCTACTACGTCCATAGTAGGTGAGAATAATGTATTGGGCCTTATGGTGTCTGCCATGTTGAAAAACCAAAGTGCACAGGTCTACTTTTGATCATGTAAAAATCTAAGTGAAATAAACTTGCAGACCCAGGTATAAATGGTTGTGACTTGGTGTAAATTGCCTCCGCATTAACCTGTTTTTAAGCTGGGCTGTGCCAAAGGGGTATGATAACACAAGTACAAGCAGTACCTAGTTCATCACATAAAGCTAAGCATTGGGAATCCATAGACAGAGCTCAGGATGTATCAATACTCTAAACTCAATGTTGTGGCTAAGCCTTACTTGACAGGGTTTGGAGGATGAAAGGCAGGGGTGCAGTCGTAATATGGGCGGAGGCCAAACGGTATCCTATTATTATGCAAAGTCTAGGCACTTATCACCTAGACTTTGCATAATAATAGGATGCGCGCACTTCGAAGCCCAAACGCCGTTTGACCACGGTTGCCCAGCACTGCACCACTGATGAAAGGTAAAGCCCTTGTCTGAATAGTAAGCCCATAGGCCAATACATTTGTACTGATATTTCATTCACAAATCGTTGGGCTACATAATCTACAAATAGCTATGGGTGTAACAATCCATCGATCCATATCATTTTTAACACTTTGGATGCCACGGGTCCCCGTCTCAAAACATGGTTGAATGCTAGCACCGACTTCAATGATAGCATTGTGAACGCATAAACTACAGTATGTCTTAAATTATGGCTATGTGTCTAATCTGGCCGTCGCTTATCAATGACTTGTTTGCAGTCAACAGTCGAAACGGATTTTTTTTTTTTTTAATAAATCGGTTCATTTCCGTTTTATACAATTTTGAAAACCCCTAATTTTCTTGAAAGTTTCAGGAAAATATAAAGATTCTGTGATAAACGGCCTTTACTGCAATATTCTGGAATACACAAAAAACGTTGTAATTTTTCAGCCTATTTATGAATAGTTTTCAAATAAACGCTAGATTATCGATAGTATATGTGTACTTATGCACGCTAGAGAAGCGAGCTGAAAAATCTATTCTCTCATTTCCTGATCAGCGCACACACACACACACATATGGCACACGCTGATATCTCTGTGAAAACAGCTCTGATTATCCTAAGACTGGTAAAATAGATTCCTTACCTCAGATCAGATGTTCTCCAAAAAGATTATTCCAATTCCTGATCGCCATTCCAAATATCGATTGCGTTTATTGATTCAGCGCTGGGTACTGGAAATATGTATTCCACGCTGTTTTGCGGCTCCACAATGAGTCTGATCTCTTCGGATGGCTTGCCGGAGAAGTAAAATGAGGAAATTGGATTCCCCCCCCCCCCACAACAGGGAGAGACAATAGGGGGCGGTATTTTCCCAATGGAGCTCAGAGAGAGTTTGCAGCACTAACGTGAGACTAGATTGATGAAATATGAATTCAAATCGCTAAGAAAAAGAAAAAAAGAAAAAAAAACGCTATATGTCGTTGCTGGCATTCAACGGTCGGCATGAACTAACGACATCATTATATTGATGATCAAATACAGTTTGATAGGAATCTGCGTGAGATAAAAAATTTCAAATGGACGTGCTTCTAGAAGTTACTACTGATCATCTGATGTTGACCGGATGGGGGGGGGGGGGGTCGTTTATAATTCCGTGGCCAACGTTAGATGATTCATCTAGTGTGGGTGATATGATCATTAGAGCAGTTAGTATCAAACACGTTAAAAAATAACGCTGAATCTTACCGTAGCTTCCTCATAGCGTTGGGCGATGAGCGTGGAACAGAAATATTCCTATTATGGGATGTAGAAATATGCGATCCATTTCCAGGTTGTATAATAGTATATACGTCCAAATCATGTTGTTTATCGAGTTATTGGTAACGGATTGCTATCCGTTGTGTCTAGCTCGAGTCCTGGGACTATTACAGAGTGATCGGACCGAATTGAAATGAGCACCAGCTTCCATTTCCTGTTTCCGCTCTGGGCGATCCGCCGATCGGCCACCAGATGGCGCTCTTGAACCGTTGGAGAGTTGAGAGGGGATCAACAGTAGATCTCAAGACTTCGGGGGAGAAATATGATTTCGATCACAGATTTTTGAAATATTGATATCAAAGACGTGGTACGGCGTCTTTGGCAGAATGAGCATGGCGGGGAAAGACGTGCTACGGCGTTTTTGGCGACCATAGTGTTAAGATAGATTCAAGATTCAAGAGTTTTAATTGTCACGGCATACAGGTATACAATGAAATGCGGCTGGTCTTGCCCGCGACAATGTGCAATACAGTGGTACAACATATAATAGAATCCGATGAAAATACAGTGGTACAACATATTAATAGAATCCAATAAAACAGTGCAATAAACAGGTACATGGTGTGCCATCTCGGTATCTGTACATTAGTATTTACAGAGCATATAGGACATGCTAGTTAGCTTTAGTAGTGCAATACACTGTTCCTGATGTTATACTATTTTAAGTGGCCTTTCCTCTGGCCATAAGTGTGCGTGTGTGCGGCATGAGTGTTAAAGTGGCTGCTAGTGTGTGAGCGTGCTCAGCGTGCGTGTCGTGTATGTACTTGTGTGTGGATAGTTCAGTTTCTGTGTCTCTCAATGTTCATTGTTCAAGGCTCTGATGGCCTGGGGGAAGAAGCTTAGCCTAAGCCTCTCCGTCTTAGTCTCTAGAATTCGCAGGCGTCTGCCTGACCTCAGCAGCTGGAACAGGCTGTTATTGGGGTGGTGGGGGTCTTTCATTTTCCTGCAGGCTCTGGATTTGCACCTCTTGTTGTATAGAGCCTGCAGGGGAGATAGCGCAATACCCGTGGTACGCTCGGCTGAGCGCACCACACTCTGTAGGGCCTTCTTGTCCTGTGCCGTGCTGTTCCCATACCAGGCAGTGATGTTTCCGGTCAAGATGCTCTCTACAGCTCCTGAGTAGAAGGACTGGAGTATCTTCCCCGATACTCTGAACTTCCTTAACTGTCTCAGGTGGTAGAGGCGCTGCTTCGCTTTCTTTACTACTGTGCCTATGTGTGTTGACCATGTCAGGTCCTCTGAGATGTGGACCCCCAGGTACTTGAAGCTGCTCACCCTGTCCACGGTAGCCCCGTTAATCCTCAGTGGTGTGTGTGTCTCCCGCTGTCCTCTCCTATAATCCACGATCAGCTCCTTGGTTTTACCAATGTTCAGGAGCAGGCTGTTGTCCTGGCACCAACGTTCCAGTACCTCAACCTCCTCCCGGTAGGCCTTCTCGTCGTTGTCCGAGATCAGCCCCACCACCACCGTGTCGTCGGCGAACTTCACAATGGAGTTGGAGCTGAACTTGGCCACACAGTCGTGTGTGTAGAGTGAGTACAGCAGGGGGCTTAGAACACAGCCCTGGGGGGACCCGATGCTCAGGGTGATGGTGTTGGAGGTCTGACCCCCCACCCTGACCGCCTGGGGTCTTTCACTCAGAAAGTCCAGTACCCAGGCGCTCAGGGCGGAGCTCAGGCCTAGCTCGATCAGCTTGTCCACCAGTCTGGTGGGGACTATGGTGTTGAACGCTGAGCTGTAGTCAATGAACAACAGTCTCACATAGCCCCCCTTCTGACGGTCAAGGTGGGAGAGAGTGCTGTGCAGTACCTGGGAGACCGCGTCATCAGTGGACCTGTTTGTCCTGTATGCAAATTGCATAGGGTCCATATCACTGGGGAGAGAGGCACAAATGTGGTCCTTGACCAGCCTCTCGAAACATTTCATGACCACAGAGGTGAGTGCCACCGGTCTGTAATCATTTGGACATGTTGGGGAGGGTTTCTTCGGTACAGGGATGATGGTAGACATCTTGAAGCAGGCAGGGACTACTGACTCCGCCAGGGATTGATTAAATATGGCGGTGAACACCGGGGCAAGCTGGTTTGCACAGGACTTAAGTATGCGTCCTGTTATACCATCTGGGCCTGCAGCCTTCCTGGTGTTCACCTGCATAAATGCTCTTCTCACACTGTGTTCCGACAACGAGAGAGCGCCCCCGCCCCCCCGCGGTTGCCCCCCCCCCTCCACAACAGCCGGTGCGCCAGTGACGTCACTAGCCAGAGGGCTAGCGGCGACACTGTCTACACCGAACCGAGCGTAGAAGGAGTTGAGCTTGTCCGCTAGAGAGGCGTCGTCGCTCCCCATTGAGGGGGCGCTGACTTTGTAGTCAGTTATTGTCTTCAGTCCCCTCCACAAGCCTCTTGTGTCGTTTTGTGCCATTTGTGTCTCCAGTTTCTCAGCATATGTCCTCTTAGCAAGTTTAACAGCCTTGCGCAGAGTGTAGACTGAAGCCTTGTATTCTTCCATATTTCCTGACTCTCTGCCCAGGTTATAAGCCGTGGTGCGTGAGTTTAGGGCTGTTCTTATAGTGCTGTCCACCCAAGGTTTCTGGTTTGGGAAAACCCGCGCCGTCTTTGTGAGGACAATGCCGTCTGCCACTGTAGTTATGTAGCTTACAACGGTATCAACGGGATACGCCTTTATTTTGAAATTCCCATGGCATGTCTGTGTCACCATTTCCGTGGAAGCTCACCTCTTTCCTAAATGTTTGAACAGTGCAGCACCAGGCAGATCATGCCAAGCAGGATGTTTACTCCTCTCTCTGGAATAAATCAGCAGTGTGGAAGTATTTTGGATTTCAGATAAAAGACGGGCCAAAAGTAAAACGGGTCATGTCATTCTTCTACCACAGCACGGTAGCAACCACATCTTTGAAAGAGGAGCAGAAGTTGGAATTCCAGAACACAAACTAAAACAAGACGTGAGCAACACGCTGTAACAGTTGAGTTTGACATGTTGGAGCAACAAGCTACAGCAGGGCTATTCAACTAAATTGTTCAGGGGGCCACATTGTCAGAAACCCAAGGGGCCAGGGGCCGGACTGCCACAGCGCCTCCCTGTGCTATGAATATATGTACACTTGACACAACACGCAACCACATTTTCACAACTTTTATTTAACTACATTGCAAAAGTAGTATACTTTTCAAATAAAGTGCTTCATTTATGTGCCACACCTGCAACATCTCCTGCAGAAAGTGCTTCATTTATGACTGTGCAACAACTGCAACATCTCTTCAACATTTCAATATAAAAATAAAATAAAAAACAAACAAGTGCATGATGTGCATCTGAACATTCTAACATCAACACTTGAACAAAAAAACACATTTATAGTGCAGCTGAGCTTATGAAAAAATGCTTCCGGTTTGACTACAATATGTAGTGCACGCGTTTGGTAACAGCTCCGCTCCCGTCACCGTTAATTTCGTTCAAAAACATTATTTTAACAAATACCAATGAGATTAAACTACATCGTATGTATTAATAGGAACTTCTACTAACTATATCAAAAGACATAAAGACTCAACATGGATGCTAAGGATAAGAAAAAGGGTGGAAAGAAACACGAAGCAGGAATTCCAACGGCGCCGATTGAGACACGTTCAAAGAAAATAACAGGCGATGCTGCGGTGGATCCGTTGTTGACAAGCCCAGATGGGGGGAATATAATGGAGAATATACCGGGACCAACGGCGACTGGCTCCGAGAGGGAGACAATAGATGACAACATAACGGGAATGACAGGAAAAAGTACCGTGAAGGATAAAGCAGGGGATTTTGAGAAGATAATCGCCAACAAATCCATCTGTTCCCTCACTGCACCTACAATATCAACTGACACAGGCAGTGCAATTACACAACCCGACTTCAACTCTCTGACTATCCTGATGAAGGAACAGATGGTCGCTTTCAAATTACACGTCGCACACATCGATGCTAAATTCGAAGAGGTTATGAAAGCGGTCGCTGTACAGTCCGTGCTAATCACGACAGTGGAGAATACGGTGACAGAAATTACACGGGTAGTCAAAGAGAACGAGAAGAACGTCAACGATGGATTGATAGAGTTAACGAATGAGATAAAAAAGGTGGAAGAAGCATGTCGGAGGAAAATACAAGAAGTCAAAGATGAAGCGATGGAGAGGCTGCTCGAGACCCAACGTTACTACAGGCGAAATAATATCTGCATAGTGGGACTTGATGAATCAGTCAATTGCACAGACGACAAGTTTCCAACAGTGTTAGAAGAGATTTTGGGTAACAACATTCTAACCACAGAGCCGATAGTGGACCAATGTTACAGAATCGGTACTCGAGAACAAAGAGGCAATGGTCCGAGAGTCATCATTGTTACTCTGCGCAAGACGGTAATAAGAGATGACATCATCAGAGGTGCACGCAACCAAAGGGGGAAACTGAAATATGGTGAAAATTCAATATTTATCTACGAAGATCTATGCAAAGAGGCCATCGCTCAGCGTTTCCCCTACAAGGAGGTGATGCAGAGATTGTTCAAGAGTGGCCACAGGCCAATGCTAAAATACCCGGCACTATTATCGATCGAGGGAAAAGACGGCCGGAGGGAAGGAATACGCACGCCTAAAGCCGCCGAGGAATACTTGAAGCTACATGGAGCAGGTCCCCCAGGGCAGAACGCAACACTGTCTCGCACCAGATAAGCCTACTCATCTCTCTCTTTCTCTTTGTATTTCAGTAATTTTATTAGAATGACTTTACCAAGACTTAACAAAAGTAGCAGATGATATGCATGCCGGCAACACCAAGGCACAAGGTGTATAATATGGTTCGTAATGCATTATATTTACAGACTTCTGGTCTCCGTGGAGACAAGAATCTATCATTGACATTGTGAACAATCTGGAATATTCTGGGCTCATCGCTCGACTGCTCTGGGACACAAAGGAATATCCCGAAAATACTAGTAGTCATGAACCCTGGGTAGGAAGATCATTCTGGAACACAACAGCAGTCTGTTCGTATTTACTAGGGTATTCTACAACCTTCTAGAATATAATGCACCATTACAACGAAGGCCTGCAACTTTAACATTAACATCCGGTGTGTATAAGCATATGATCAATTGACTGAAGTTTAATCAGGCCTTAAAAAAAATCAGCCACATCTAAATGTATGAGCACAACAAGGTTATTCTAATATTTTAAATAATCACTCCACTGATTTAGAGATTGGCACAATGTAGCTCTAAAAGTCCCTGTTTTTCTCTTTTATCTCTGTATTAAATTTTATTTTAGTGGTTTTTCCACGATGAGTTTTATTTTAGCTCTCACTCCCTTTTTTTTTTTATCTTTCATTGTTCTTTTCTATTTTTCTTCATTTTAATGTGTTAGTGTTTGTCTCCAATCTTTTCCTTTTTCTGATGTTTCCTACATAAGTTAGTAGAAGGTTCAAATGAATATATCAATGAAGGTATTATTTTTTTCATTTTTCATAATATTGTTAGTACATTAAGGGAAGGCGCAAGACCAAAAGCGACATTCTATTGAATTAGAATGAAAGTGTTAGATCCTATGGCAATTAGCATAGGAAGAGTAGGATTACAAAGCTCAGTTTGGGCAATCCGGTGGCCTAAGGGAGGGAGTCATACGCGGAGGATGTGTCTATGGAACACAGGCAGGGAACAAACTTAACTTTTTGACTTACCAGCCATTTGGCTGGTAGATTTTAAAAACTACTAGCCATCCAGATTTTTTACCAGCCAAAAATTATAAATAGCTTTTTAGTATATCGCCATGTGTTATTATTACTATATAATACTCTCGTATGCTATTTTCAATTAATATCATAAACAACATAATTTAATTGAGAAATGTTTTTGTCTTGGTGATCATGCATTCCACTGGGTAGGCTTTACAACCATAAATAATTAGCTGAAAGTGAAAGCCGACACACCTATATGAACATGCTGGACTAACGTTATAAAAAAAACACAATAAACGTACTCGCACATCCAGGCGAAGTCCCTGTATGGTCTTGATTTTTTCGCTATAGCGTGGGCGTTACGGAATAGTATCCGCATTTTAGCCAGAGTCGACTCTGACAGCTTGGTCAACAGTCGTACAGTCGGAGCAGCCAGGAGCGGAGTAGACTGTGCTTTGTATCTAACAGAGCAGTCCCTGTGACAGCGTGACGTCTCGTGGCTTTTGATGGCTTCCAGTTTCATCACCGACGTCCCGATGACAAATGAATTTCGTTTTCTTTTATCCCTTGCTTTGGCACGACATGGTATACAAAACATTACCCCCCCCCTCAAATTTAAGCCATTCTCGTGGTTTCCCGGAATCAGATGTGTACCATTTCTGGCTAAATTTCCTAACTACACCGACGCTAGTAGCAGGTGCAGTGTTATCGGTGGTGCTGGTGGTAGCAACGGACTCGTCAATGTTAATGTTGTCGCCTGTTTTTCTTAATTTTGAGGGGGGACCCGGGGGAGCTACTCCGGGAATATGCCTCCACATATTTGGTCAAATCAAATGCAAAATTAAATATCAGAGCACAATCAAAAACGCGATTGCAGGGTTTTTTTGTAGGCTAAAGAACGGATGAAGACAGATCTCATGTGCGTCTCATGTTACAAACTTGATCTCGTGAGCAGAGCGCATCTCACACACACACACACAGTTTCACTTTCGTTTCAACTCACCACGCCCGCATCCAATAGGGTCCAGCTGCAGCCCCGGAGATTGTTCCAGATTGGGCAACTTCCACCCGCTCCCACGACATTTCTCTCGCTCAGCTGGAGGCTACTCCCTGCATCATATTAATGCCGACTCATGCAGTGGATTTTGTTGGCCGCCAGATGGCGCCCAGGCCTTAATTTATGACGGCCAAACATTAAATCTACACGCCTGTGGCGCTGGGCGTGTAACTATTTTGTACCCTGAACACAGGCCTGTACGACTCTCTGGGGGAGGGGGGAAAAGGGGATTTTTATTTGTATATATATATGTTTTTAAGCTCGGCTCTCAACGGGACCTCAATAATTGGATGTACATCTATTGTAGCTTCGCACTCCAGAAGCATTACCAAAAACTACACAACAACATGTATAGATTATGGCTAGTTTGAATACAATGATATGGAACACTGGTGGGATAAATAAACAACACAAACGCAAAAGCGTGCTCACACTGATGAAAAAAGAACATGTGGACGTGGCTCTACTAAGCGAAACGCACATTTTAGAGAAAGACATAGATACGTTAGCGGACAACACATATCATAATATTAGTCACTCTTCTTTTGGTACGAGAACTCGAGGTGTAGCCATAGTCGTTAGACGTAAGTTGAATATTGAATTAAAGGGAGTATGGTCTGATGCAGATGGTCGTATAACTATAGCTATGATTGTACACAAGAACAGGAAAATAGCGTTGGCAGCGGTATATGCCCCAAATTTGTACGAAGAGGGTTTCTTCACTACACTAACCAATGCAATGTTAGACCTTCCCGATTACTCATTTATAATAGGTGCGGATTTTAATGCCATTTGGAATCCAAGGATGGACAAATCTTACCTCGCCTTTTCCAGCGAACAAAAGAATTCATCTAATGCATTAAAGGATTGGTCGAAGATTACAGGTGTAAATGACTTATGGCGATCACTTAATCCCACGACCCGAAAGTACTCTTGTCGATCTGCGAGACATAACACATTATCCAGAATAGATTATGTCTTTGCAATGCATCCCCGAGACTATTTGATAACTATGAAGTGGAAATGATACCCAATGCACTATCAGATCACTGTTATTTACTCCTAAAAGGAACATTTGGTATACTATCTTCCCGAGCCCCAAGATGGCGATTTAACTCGATGCTGCTTAATAACAAGGAATTCATTACACAACTCAAAGAAGCTCTTATAGTATTCCTACGGGAGAATGCAAACTCGGTGCAAGACCCCAGAATAATATGGATGTCGGTAAAGGGAATGATAAAGGATTTCACTGATAGCTTTTCCTCCAAAATGCGCAAGAATCGATGCACAAAACTGTCTGAACTGGAAACGCTTTACTCAACGTTATTTAATTCTTTAAAATACAACAACTCAACTCGACTAGAAAATCAAGTTAATGTACTAAAAAAAGAGATCAATGCCATATACAGACATCGGAAATATAAATACGCAGCACAAGACAACAGCAGTACTCCCAAGGTTCTAAACCTAGTCACCTATTAGCCATGCGATTAAGAATTAATGCAAAATTTGCAGATATAACTACCATTAGAGCACAACAAGTACTTGAAACAGACCCTGAAAAAATAAACGATACATTCAAAGAATTCTACTCCGACTTATATAAATCAGAAACGACCTTCGATCAAAACAAAATGGACACATATCTTAATCAAATTATTCTCCCTAAACTTTCAGAGGATGACGCTAAACAGTTAGAAACACCGATCACACTAGAGGAACTCAAGAAGGCCATATCCGAAATGCAAAGTGGTAAGGCTCCCGGAAGAGACGGTATCCCACCAGAAATGTACCTTTCTTGTTGGGACATAATTGGACCCTTATTACTAAATATGATCTTATACTCAGTCAAGGAGGGGAACTTCCATAAAAACGACAATATTGCACTCATAACAGTCCTTCTCAAAAAAGACAAAGACCCCACCGAGTGCGGTAGTTACAGACCCTTAAGCCTCCTCGGAACCGATATCAAACTGTACTCTAAAGTATTAGCCATCAGATTACAAAAGCATATGTCTTTAGTTCATCCGGACCAAACTGGCTTCATAAGAGGCCGCCTGATCACTGATAACATAAGACGAATACTGCACGTACTAGATGCCAACAAGGACGACACCATACCTAAGGCGATGCTGTCCCTGGATGCAATGAAAGCTTTTGACAGGCTGGAATGGTCGTATCTATGGGCAGTATTAGAGAAGATGGGGTTAGGTAAAGGTTTCATTGATATGATTAAAGTAGTATACAAAGACCCATCGGCCATGATTACTACAGGTATAATCACCTCCGGAATATTTCCGGTATCACGCTCAGCTAGACAGGGTTGCCCTCTTAGTCCCGGACTATTCGATTTATCATTAGAACCTTTAGCACAATATATAAGACAATCCCAATCCATACAACCAATCGTAATCAAGGGCACACAACATAAAATTAGTTTATATGCGGACGACGTAATACTGTTCATGCAAAACCCCAACACCACACTGCCTCATCTGCTCAAGTTGATTGAGAACTTTGGTGATTTATCGGGATTCAAGATAAATTGGCCGAAGTCGGCTTTCCTTCCACTTAACACCCCTGCAAAAAAAGATATAACCCTCCCAGGAGAGATACCTATGGTAAAACATTTTAGATGCTTGGGAGTGGAAATATTCCCCACCATAAGACAAACGGTGAAGCACAATTACACAATAATCCAAAACAAAATCAAAGACGACCTTGATAGGTGGGCAAAACTTAAAAACTCAGTACAGGCACGGATATCAATAGTTAAGATGGACGTACTACCTAGAATCAACTTCTTCAGTTCAATGCTACCGTTACCCCCTCCAGAGGGTTACTGGAAAAGATTACACTCCTCCACATACAAATTTATTTGGAATAACAAACCACCACGTATAAAAAGATCCACCGCACAGAGAAATAAAGCAGACGGTGGCATGGCATTTCCAGATTTTTTCCACTATTTTAAGGCGTACACATTAAGACCATTGACAACATGGTTTGATCCCCAAGCATTAGTATCCTGGAGAAAATTAGAAGAAAACATAGTAGCCCCACATAGACTGAAGGACATAGCATACACTAAACTACCAATCAAGCATTGTGAACTAGGGATGCCCCGATCGATCGGCCACCGATCATTATCGGCCGATAATCAATATAAATATGCGATCGGGGAATTCCGATAATGAGTCATATTCGCCGATCGCAGAAACTGATCAAGTGGATATCTCACTCGCTTGTCTCAGACGCACAGGACCTGCAAACTGCTCCTCCTCCCTAGCCCCGCCCGCCCCCGTGTAGAGTTTGTAAACAAAGAGGTGCGGCTCCTCTGCTCGAGTCTGTAGTGCATTCGACCTGCGCTAACGTTAGCTACCTAGCTATCGTTACTGTTTAAACAAAATTACCCAGTCAACTATTCACGTTTAGTAGGCATTGTCTAACGGTATTTAGCCGGCTAGCTACCGATAGCTCCTGATATCAACAAATGATCCAGAAAATCTAGTAGTCCATGTTCATACCTCCGGTAGCTTGCGTTAGCTGACGTTAGTTTACTGTTCAAAACGAAATGTCCCATTGAACTAAAGTTCTGTCTTAACGTCATCTAGCCGGCTAGCAGTAGCTACAGATAGCTCTTGATATCAATGACTTATAACATTGATTTAATGCGTATTCGAGCTGAGGGCTTGCTGAATGTGAAATGACCAAAGCATAACGTTACCAATAGGGTCCCGCTGCAGCGCCGGAGAATCCTTTTTGGAGCTGGGCTACTAGAGTACACACAGACAGTGGAGCTGTTTGCAGATAGCGAGCATTTTGACTTGTTGCGTGGTGGCGATGTCTCGCAGATAATACAAGTACAAGTCTAATTATATAATATATATATTTTATTAAAAAAAAAAAAAAAAAACTTTTTATATAAAATTATTTTTAATTTCTTTTTAATCAAAAACGATCGGTATCGGATCGGTATCGGCCGATATGGCTCACGACGATCGGTGATCGGTATCGGTGGCAAAAAACGTGATCGGGGCATCCCTATTGTGAACGGAAATTTGGCCCAATAATTACTCATGCGATCCGGATATAGCGTGAAACACACAAAAAATATCCTAACCCACATAAATGGCACAATCATACTCCCTTATTCAATAACAATGCACTCTTGATTGAAAAACGACCTATAAGATTCCCTATATGGGAAGAGCAAGGCATACACTCATTAGGGGATGTTTTTAACAAACAGGGTTTTTGTAGTTATGGAGAAATATGCCAAAATTTTTATCTCACCAAGTCCACATGGCTTTTTTACATACAGTTATGGCTATGTTTGAAGTCTCACTGTGTTCCATTAGACATACCAATTGAACACCACAGATACCACAAATTCTTCTATGAAAGAGAGACATCGAGAGGTTTTGTTTCAGATTTTTATCATCAATTACTAACGTCCTCGTATGAAACCCTCCAACTAGACTCTGTCTGGAGGAGGGATATACCAGACCTGGAAAGTGACTTTGATTGGCAAGAAGCCTGGGCAAATGTCCGACTTACATCAAGGAACCCGGACCATCAACAAATCAATCTTAACTATATTCACAGGACATACTTGACTCCTATAAGACTGAACAGAATGGGTCTTAAACAAGACTCCAAATGCTCCCAATGTACAAATGGGGATGAAGGGACATTTATGCACATGTACTGGGACTGCCCACCAGTTAAGATATTCTGGAAAGATGTGACCCAACAATTATCAAAACTCTTATCTTGGAATATACCTGTACACCCCTCTGTATTACTATTGAATGATGTTTTTGAGTTTGCAGTACATCCACAGCTAAAGAGATTGGTTTTATCGGGTATCACAGTAGCTAAAAAGCTGATCGCATCACGCTGGTTTCAACCGGAAAAAATGTGCCGGAAAGTTTGGTTTCTTACATATCTCGATGTGATTTATCAAGAAATATCTACAGCAAGAATTCTGGGTCTCAATAAATCCAAAATGACAATGTGGTTAGAAGTGGTGGAGAGAATAAAAGCTAGCTTATAATGGTAGTGTCTGGTTAGGAGCGAGGGATAATGGAGGTACTATCCAAAGAGGGGTCCGGGAGGGGGGGGGTTCGAGCTGGAGCATATGTGTGTAGGTTTTTAGATAACAGGTATTAGGGGTATATCCTGTATAAGACATTGGTATAAATGGTAATTTCGTTGGATATACACTGTGTATTAATGCTTGTGTATCTTATCGTGTGTTGTCATGTTTGTTTATATGTGTGTTTAAAAAATAAATACAAAAAAAAGAAAAAGTGCTTCATGTCTGTGCAACAACAGCAAATCACAGCATCTTATTAGCACTTATTGTCCACTCTTAACTCTCAAACATCAGGGGGGTGGGGGGCAGACAGGCCTAGCCTACATACACACATCTAATGAGAGCGATTGCACTTCTTTGACTGGGCAATGGCAGAGAAAGAGGGTTCATAGGAAGTGAGGGCTACCCGCAAACAGTGATGCAAATGCTCATTTGTCAAGGAGGCACGTTGCTTGTTTTAATGGCATTCATGTGAGAGAAACTGGATTCACAGGTGTATGTTGAGCCAAACATTGTTAGCACAGATATTGCCAGCGTTTTTATTTTGGGGAATGTCTGGACATGAATACACTTTATCCAAAATGTTGTGGTGGATTCATTCTCAAGTGCCTGCTTCAGAGCAGATGATGCTTGCATGTCAATTATTTCAAGTTGCAGGAGACCTTCATCAATGTGAAGTGATGCAAGGAACTCTTGTCCTTTTGTGGAAATAGCAGCTACATTGGCAAATGGGTTGCTCACAAAATGCATCAATTCTCTGGACATGTCAAATTCATCAAATCGACTTGCAAAGTTTTCCCTCAATTTATCAATGAAATCTGTCATTAATTGAGTGACTTTTGGCTCAATTGTGCGTGTTAACGTTGACATGAAAAGATTTTTTTTTTTTTTTTTATTATCATGTAATCTTTGGCGGGCCGGTCAGAATCATCCCGCGGGCCGCCAGTTGAATAGCCCTGAGCTACAGTATGATTCACTCCTGGATAGAAAACGTACGGAAAGGTGCACACAGGGAACAAACTTAACTTTTTGACTTACCAGCCATTTGGCTGGTAGATTTTAAAAACTACCAGCCGGGCAGATTTTTTACCAGCCAAAAATCCAATTAGTATTTATATTGTAACGTTTGGCCACTTTAAATCATTGAACAGAGAGAGAGAGGTAGATAGAGATAGAGATAGATAGATAGAGAGAGAAGGCAGGCCTGAAAACCTACCTGTTCAAAAAGGCCTTTGACTGTTAGCTTTTTATTTGAATTTTATTGCGCTTTTGTTTTTAAATTGTCTGTTTATACTATGTTTTTAATTAACTATGTTCTATTTTTATCTTATTTTTATTCTGTATTTTATTTTATTTGTTTTACTAATAAATATTTTATTTCTATTTTTTTTAACTGTTTTAACCATGTAGTGTAGCACTTTGGGATCCCAGTGAACAAAAAGTGCATTACAAATCCAATCTATTATTATTATACCCTGGAGGAAGCGATATAAGGAAACGAATTGCCAATAAATGTGAAGTTATCTTTGAACCTGTTGCAGGGAATGTGCCTCCACATATTTGGTCAAATCAAATGCGAAATAGTAAAATATCAGAGCACAATCAAAAACGCGATTGCAGGGTTTTCTTGTAGGCTAAAGAACGGGTGATGTAAGACCTCATGTGCGTCTCATGTTACAAACTTGACCTTGTGAGCAGAACGCATCTCATTTACATTTAAAGGTTCATTGTTTGTAAACATTAGAACGGACACGTGACTGACACACACACACACACACACACACACACACACACACACACACACACACACACACACACACACACACACACACACACACACACACACACACACACACACACACACACACACACACACACACACACACACACACACACACACACACACACACACACACACACACACACACACACGCCGAGCAGTGCGAGCACAGACGACCCATTACCTGCCGACCGAGGTAGATGCATGCAGTGTATTTTGTTAGCCGCCAGTTGGCGGGCAGACTTTAAATTCTAATCGCCAGACAATAAATCTACAAGCCAATGGCGCTGGGCGTCTAACTATTTTGTACCCTGGGTGCACATGACGTGAATACACTCAACGATAGTGAATCGAATTTAAATTGTATCGAGGCAGACATACTATAGGAATTCAGCTTCATTAAAGGTTGATTTAATTAAAAGCAAATTAGTAATTTTTTTTATCAAACGTGTAAGATGATCCTTTATTAATCCCCTTGGGGAAATGCGGGTGTCAAAGCAGCATGGGGTAGATACAGGGTGGGGGATACATAGCTTCACAGTCCTATACAGTCCAGTATCTATATACACTATAGATACACTTAAAGTATACAAATACAATATAATATAAAAAAGTACAAACACAAGATAGTCCAGTGATATGAGTCTCTAGTGCAAAATACGAGATAGTCAGTACGGTGATGTGAGTCTCTAGTTCTCAAGTCCCGAGTTCCGATAGTGATAGTTCTGGCAGTGGCAGCAGATCCGGCTGTCCAAGCCCTTTGTTGTAGAGCCTGATGGCTGCCGGTATAAAGGACTGGCCCAGACGGTTTGTGGTGTGTCGGGCGGAATGAGTCTTAGGCTAAACATGCTCTTCATTCTGGCTAGCTCCTCATAGAGGGGGTGAGAGGGGTTCTCCAGGATGAATTCTAGCTTTTTCCTCATCCTCCTCTCAGCCACCACCTCTAGGTTATCCAGCTCACCACCCACTACTGAGCTAGCCTTCTTCACCAGCTTATTCAGCTTGCTGGAGTCCCTCGAGTTGATGTTGCCCCACCCCCCCCAGCACACCACAGCAAAACAAGAGGTTGCTTGCTACAACCGACTGGTAGAAAGATAGCAGCAGTCGGTCGGTTGCACACGTCGAACGACCCGAGTCTCCTCAGAAAGAACAGCCTACTCTGTCCCTTCCTGTAGAGGCTAGAGCCATATGAAATCCGTTTTATTTTTTTCCAAATTCCGTTTTTTCCGTTTTAATATTTCAGAATTTTGCTTTGTACGCTCATTTTACCATCAGAAATAGTGTCTAATAAGTGGGAATGAATAAATGTCCACAATTTAATAAGGCTGTCTTAAATACTTCAAAAAAAAAGATTATTTATTTTTATAGTTGATTCCATTTTTATTGCTCAATTCCGCGATTCCGTCCGCGATTCCGTGATCGCGGATTCCATATGGCTCTAGTAGAGGACTCCACCATCTCTACCTCCTCCCCTCCGAGGATTATGGGAGAAGGGGGCCCCTTCCTGCCTCTCCGATAGTCCACCACCAGCTCCTTTGTCTTGCTGACGTTGAGTTGGAGCTGGTTACTGTCCGACCACCCTACGAAGCTCTCCACCAGAGCCCTGTATTCAGCCTCATCGTCATCCACAATGTAGCCGACGATGGAGGAGTCATCGGAGAACTTCTGCAGGTGGCACGTTCTTGTGTTGTAGCGGAAGTCGGAGGTGAAGAGGCCAGGGTAAACAAAAAGGGTGACAGGACGATACCCAGGGGAGCGTCGGTGTTGCTCACCAGCACCTCTGATTGGCTGCCCTGAAATCTCACATACTGAGGTCTGCTGGTGAGATAGTCAGTGATCCAGGCCACCATTCCCCGGTCCAGCTGCATCCCAGTGAGCTTCTCCTCTAGCCGCAGTGGCTGGATGGTGTTAAATGCGCTGGAGAAGTTGAAGAACATGATCCTCACAGAGCTGCGTGGCCTCTCCAGGCCCTGTGGAGCATCCACACCAATGTTTGCCTGGTTTAACAAACTGCAGGGGGTCCAGGGAGTCACTCACCACCAGGGGCTTGAGGGGCTGCAGGACCAGCCGCTCAAAGGTCTTCATGACGTGTGACGTCAGAGCGACCGGCCTGTAGTCATTTAGGGCACTTGGGCACCACTTTTTGGCCACCGGGACAATGCAGGAGGTTTTCCATAGCTGGGGCACCCTCTCCAGCCTCAGGGAGAGGTTGAAAAGGTGCTGGAATGGTGCCGCCAGTTGTCCAGCGCAGGCCTTGAGCACCTGGGGTTGGTGTTGTCAGGTCCTCTGGCTTTGTTCACGCTGAAACTGTAGAGTTTACTTCCCTACACTAGAGCCATATGAAATCCGCGTTCACGGAATCGCGGACGGAATCGCGGAATTGACCAATAAAAATGGAATCAACTGCAAAACGTGGAATATTGCAGAATTTGGCCTAATCTGGACTGAAATTCCGTTTTTGGGTGGAACGCTTGGTGCACACGCGACCGGGGAGGCGGACGCTAGAGCGGGTTACACACAACACAGGCAGTCTCCCAAGCGTCTCGCTGCTTCGGTGTTTACATCGTCAAGAAGCTAATAAATTCCCCAATAAGCCCTCAATTCAGAGCAGAGCAGTATCCTAATGACTTTTATGCCTCCGGCGATAAGGTGTTTTGCTAATTCTGTCAACGTTCCGTGGACTGGAGCCACAAAAACACTTGCGACACTATTGTGACTAAATAGCTATAACGTTAGGACATGATCGCTTCTTGCTAAATCTAGTGCACCCATCCATTTGTTTAATGCAAACGAGTCATTATACACTGCCCTTTATAATCGAAATAAACTTAAATAGCTATGAAACGTTTTACAGTACATAGGACTATAGATGGAAATGATAGCTTCTTGCTAGATCTGGTTGATTGATTGATTGATTGAAAACTTTATTAACAGATTGCAGAATGGGTACAATACAGTACAGCTCTATACACACAATTGTTAAGGGGATGCAGACCAGAGAAAGACTTTCGTCTTGTTTACATCAGGGTCCCCCATTTTCAATTCATTTGTTTAATGCAAACGATTGTCATTATACACTGTCCTTTATAAACGAAATAAACTAAACTAAAGGTGCCTAAATTATGCATTACTATATTTCATCACAATAAAATAGATATAGCTATAGCTACTGACATTGTGATAATGTCAGTAGTAGCTAGCTGTATCTATTGTTTACACTTGAAATGTGTATTTTTATTTTGTCACAATATTATTTGAAAAGTATTGTGTAAAATGTAACTGTATTTCTGAGTTGCAGCACTTAAAAACATTAAATGGACTGTTATATCATATTCAATTGTAGACATTTATTCATTCCCACTTATTAGACACTATTTCTGATGGTAAAATGAGCATAAAAAGCAAAATACAGAATTCTGAAATATTAAAACGGAAAAAACGGAATTTGGGAAAAAATAAAATGGAATTTGGAAAATAATAAAACGGATTTCATATGGCTCTACCCTACAGTTTACTTCCCCCACCAGCAACGACAGACCCACATTTAGTCCAAGTGGAAGCTCTGTGTTAGCCGACAATTCTAAAAAGGATAAATCATATGATTTAGCCTAATAAATCCATCCCTTTTCAAGCTTTTCTTCCATCCCCAAATTTAGATCCTCCAGGAGTCGCTATTGTAACGGCCAAGACTCATATCCCACCGGCTTCCCATTTGTGAACACTGTTCGTAGGAGGACTCACCAAGCCGGAGGTACCGCTGACAGCAGGATTTGAACCCGGGTCTATTGGGAAAATAGTGTCATTAGTACTGAACTGGTGTGATACACTAGGCCTGTTCCTGACGAGTCTATACTTTCCACAAGCAACTTGTCCTTCCGCATTCCCGTTTTGCGCTCTGATTGGCCACGCATGTTTCTGGGCATGTGACATGTGCGCCCAATCGCATGACGAGCAGTGTCTTAGCCCATTTCCGCGTCGAACAGCCTGCAAACGACCTAACGCCTAGTTTATCACTGGTTAAGCTTAGGCGACTCTTTCGCAGTTGGTTAAGGTTAGAGTTTGGAATCAGGGCTGGCGTTCTATCGCCATGCTCTAAGACAAACTCTAACCTTAACCAACTTCGAAAGAGCGCCTAAGCTTAACCGTCCAAAGAACTTGCCGTCACACGATTGGGCGCACATGTCACATGACCAGAAACATCAGTGGCCAATCAGATCGCGCAAAAGGACAAGTTGCTTGTGGAAAGTATAGACGCGTCCCTGACTAAGGATTTGTATAGTCAACTTTGATTGGCCAGAATTAGAAGATAGTCGACTACCCCCCTCAAATGCAAAAAAATATGTCTTAGGCAGTTAGCCTTGCTGGTATGCACGCCATTAGCGTTAGCCACGCTTCTAGACCTCTTTGCTTTTGGAAAGAATGGCATTCGACTAAGAGGTTGGCAGTCGACTACGGCTCCTTTCGATCGATTAGTCGACTATAATTCCACTAGTCGAGGTCAGCCCTAATATACATCATGCTGTACATCAGAGGCCATGTAGAGGAGTCCCATTCCTCTACATGGAACTAGAATTACAGAACTAGTGCAGTTTGCATCTTTGCATCCTTCAAGGGCATCTGCAGCCAAACAGTCACATACCGTTGACTTTGGAAAACAATGACACTACCAGAGGAAACCATCGCAAATATATCAGATGACATCATATCATCAAATAGCCCGTCATTAACATTTTAATGTTAAATATGACCCATTTAATTCAATTAAAAGTCTATGGGTATTTTTAGGGACAACTGACGGACCTGATAAGCACTGGGGTGGCTGGATCAGCCCATCAACTAGACAATAACCTGAGGCCTGTTTATGACACCATCAATTCCCAGCCTGGTTGATTTTTGATGGGGGGGGGGAGGGGGGGGGGGGGCAAAACACGCGCTGGCGTCTACTACACCCAAACACACAACTGCTTCAGATCATGTGTCCGCTCACACTCCACCCTGATAAAGAAAGAACCATATGGCGTTCAAATACAGAAGAGATTTCAGACACACAAACACAGACTGTTTGAATGGTGTGTGCGCGCGTGTGTCAGTGAGATTGACAGTGAGAGTGATGTGTCTGCTGCTGTGGGAGATGAAGGCCACGTGACAGTATGGATTAACTATGATTTACACCCACTTCATGGCTGGGGATTCAGCCTCCTCCTCAACTCTTCTGCCATTGCTAAGGATCTGGCACAGTGTTTGCCATTGTGTGTGTGTGTGCGTGTGTGTGTGCATGTGCGTGCGTGTGGCAAGCTGGTGTGGGGGGAGTGCTAGCAGTGCCCCTGACACCACAGTAACAAGCGCTGGTGGTGAAGCGCCTCTACCCCCGACTTGTGACTCATCCTGCCAAAGCCACGGCCCGCGTTCCCACAAGGCCATGCAAAATGCATGAGAGTGCCAGAAAAGTAAATGTGCAAACACACATTGGCTCATAAAACACTACACGTTGAGAGATGAAGTACTATATTCATCATGGATATTCACACACAAACAGACTTCCATGTAATGCTGTGCACACCAACTGATCTAATTTCGTGTGTGTGTGTGTGTGCGTGCGTGCGCGTGTAGTGAAGTGCTACTCTTAAACCCAACAGGATTTTCCAATCAAGAGCAACGGGAAGATTAATAGCAGCCTGCTCGCATGTTTGGTACTAGCTAGTACGACGAATAAGAAGACACAACAGCCTAGTAGGGCTAGTAAGGAACGCAACCAACACTCGCCGACTTCCAGTCCATAAAATGTTAAAGAGCGGCAAATTAACAGATTGGAATTAGATAGTAATGTGTCAGGAACTAAACTAGGGCAGGTGGGGGTATAAGGTTTCCCCCTCATTCACCAAGCTGCTGCAGGTCAACAACAGAGATAAGACAGAGAGAGTAAGTCGGCTGACAAGACTGTCTTAATCTTCTCTTTGGCTTCCATTCCTAGATCTGCCCAACCAAGGCTAGCTGGATTCAGAATAACATCGACTGACACATGCTGAACAAATCTTCACATATCAACGATCACAGGCAGAGGTTTCATCTGCCCAGCTGTTTCAGATGTGAACTACGCTGCGACATGATTCCAGGCGAGGAGACGTTCATGCTGCGCTGTGGAGACGACACACACCCTGCCTGACTTTCTTCCAAGGCCATGTTCTTGGAGGGGATGCAATGATGTCATGCAGTCATTCTCCAGGACCTCTCAGAGAGGAGCAGGGGGAGGAGGGGGGTGGGGGGGTGCGTTGTGATTCACTGTTATACATTTATGGCCTGGTCCTCCGGTGCTGTCAGCTTCATAATGGACTGAATAAAAACGTCCAGCATTCCCTCGTCCACCACAGAGGCCATTTTCTGAAGGAGCCTGTGGATTTCAGCTGGGCACCTAGCTCTATTGACAAGCTTTGTATGCATTACATATATGTAAAGCTCTATAAACAAACCACCACGGATTCTTATTTTATTTTTAATTTTAATTTTTTTTAAAGATATATTTTAGCATTTTTACAGCTTCATTTTTCATGGTCAGACATGACCGACAGAGGAGGAGAGGGTGAACGGGAGAGGAGGCGAGGAAGACATGCGCGAAATTATCCACCGGGAGCGGGAGTCGAACACGGGACGGCCGCGTAGGTGTGCAAAGCACTATGGTATGCGCCACGAGGGCGCCCCCCGGATTCTGAGGGTTAAGTCAAAAACATGTGGGGGGGGGGAGTCAACAGAAATGGTGAAAACACAGGTTGCTGCTGAAATACAGTATAAAAAGAGAAAGAGATTCCTTTGAAAACACAATGCGAACTTGCAATAATTAGTTAGGATGGGTTTTTGACGTAATCCTCAGAATCTGCGGTGGTTCTTTATAGAGCTTTGTATATACATAAAAATCTCTGCCATAGAGCTACTGGGCACCAAGAGTGAAAGACAACAAGAGCACCGTCACATGTGGATGCCTTGTGCCAGAGAAGCCCCACCAACTCCCTCTCACTTTATCAAAAGGGCAAACAACACAGTACCTCCATTATGCTCATTTGATCAGCAAACCTAGTGAGACGTGGACTTAGAAAGCGGAGAAGGTTGCTGGGTGAATGCGACTCCGGTACGTTCGCTAAGCCTCAATGGAGGCCCGAGCCGATAGAACAGGCAAAAGTCTAGGCATGCTAACCCACATCCTTTCATCGCTCCTCTTGCCTTTTAAGAAGATGATAATGATCAGCTAGAATGAGAGAGAGATAGAGGGGGGGGGTTCAGCAGAGAGAGGAAACCCCAAAAAGGAAACATGCATCTAGGCCACTGAGTCATTTCCCCTGTGCTTCGCTTCTTCTTCCCTTTTAAATACACACTGACAGTATAAATTATGTACATCATCACTGGAGTTTACTGGGAGAGTGCGAGAACCCATGGGTTTTAGGCCCCAGGATTTCAGCTTTTTATCCCTGCAAAGTCTGCCTGCAATTAATTTGGGAATTAATTCAAGGCTCGGAACTGCAGCCTCGTTTCTTCTTTTTTGGAGGGGGGGGGGGGTTATCCCTCTTCCTCTTTCATGCCTACTGTTTCATCCAGGCCTCTTTTACGCACCCCAAAAAAAGAAAAGAAATGCTAAAATCTGCCCCATGGTGCGAAATACTTTTACCCACACAAATTATTTCTAGGTAACACCTCAGAGCGCTGTGTAGACTTATTGCTAACATGGCATGGTTAGCCGTGTGCGAGCCACTGCTGGAAACCACGTGCCTGGTAATATCACACTGGAATGGGGAGGGTCAGGGTGTTCATAAAAACAATCAATAGACATCAATATGTGAACGGTATCTAAAGCGGTGGGTCTTTAAACCTGTGGGCACTCAAGTATTGATAGATCTTGTGAAATCAGTGTTGTCGACACTAGCCCAAGCAAACACAGGCATGGCCTTGGATGGTAGGACTTTGACTAGTTCAGGCCAGGCTATAGCAAAAATTTTGTTAGCATGGGACAAATGTTAACCTGACCCGCCAGATGGTCCGTTTCACAGAACCACCTGGGAAGTCATTCTTTGAAACTAGGCTGGCACTTAAAAAAAAAAAAAATACTGGGATTGGACCATGCCTGTAGCTGCTAGTTCCTCAAAGGCTGTCGATTGGTCTGAACCACTGTTGGTTTAACTTAAAGCCTGACTCACTTGATTCTCACGTGATCTTGTGAAGCCAGCTGCCATGCAAGGTAAAAAACTGCCCCCCCCCCACCCATGTACTACACTGCCTAATCCTCTGTGTGCACTCCGCAGTCAAAACACCTCGTCATGTCACCGCAGTGTGATCCCTCATCTTCCTATATGTTTCTATGTACTGTCTGTCCTGGACTTCTGCCTAAGGGCGAGCTCACAGTGGCGGTTATAAGCCTGGCTGGGCACGGTCTGGCTATATCATCCGTCTCAGCTAGTATCCATCCTTTCCAGCTGATCTGGTCACTGGACAGGCTTCATTCTGACTGTGACAGGCTATATTTCTCAATCTGGTCCTGGCTATTATTATTACCGGGATCCATTAACCTCGAGCAACCTCTTACACCCAGCGCTGTTCTTTTGGGGGGGGGGGTCGCTAGCTCCTCCCGGCACATTTCCCCCGTATGACATCTTCCACTCAGGCCAAGCAGTCAGATGGTACATCATACCCCCACACACCCACCCCTCTAATCCCAGTGTCCTGCTTGTGTGTTGCCAATCAATAATTCATTGGGTAAATCTTCTTTGTACTGCAAATATATGTCTGGGAGAGAAAAAAAGGAAAAGGAAATACAAGGCCATAAATTAATAAGGGGAACACTTCACTCAGCATAGAGCCTGATAAATCAAGAGAGAGAGCAGAGCTCTTATAGTAGATGAATACCAGGGAGTATCATATGGGCGATTCTTGCGTTCTGTCCATTATGACCTCACACGTGTTTATTATCTAAACATAAATCAAGTCTAGGGTAGCGTTATTTCCAAGATCTGATTGTGCCATCTGTATGGTATAGATTAGGGCTGGGTGATAGTTTTGATGGTACTTTTTAATATTGCAGCAGGGGATCCTTTTTTGATCCACTTAACACTTTAACCGCCGAAAACGCCGGAACTCGTCATTCCCCGCCATGCTCATTCCGCCGAGGACGCCTTAACTCGTCTTTGATGTCAATATTTCAAAAATCTGTCATCGAAATCATATTTCCTTTCCGGGGCCCTGAGACACAAGTGTGATCTCCTCTCAACTCTCTAGCGGTTCAAGAGCGCCATCTGGTGGCCGATCGGCAGATCGCCAACCGGATATTAACCTTTGAACCAGTAGTACTCATGCAAATGTGGTCCGGCCACTCTCTATAGCTCCCGCGACTCCATCTTGAAACACTGGATAATAGATTGCTCGCCCTAACTCAATAAACAACGTTATTTGGACGTATATACTATTATACAACCTGGAAATGGATCGGGCATTTCTACATCCCATAATCGAAAACTGTCTACTCCACGCTGATCGTCCAACGGCGCGAGGAACATACGGTAAGATTCAGCGTTATATTCTAACTAGGGATGGGTACCGAATTCGGTACTTTTGAGGCACCGAACCGAAACACATCGGTACTACCGAGTATCGAATCAAGTGAGAAACCGAGAAAAAAAAAAAAAAAAAAAAAAATTACTTTTTTATTTTCATGTCAACGTTCACACGCACAATATATGCTTACCTAGGATTTGACTTGATTCAACAACAAAGCAGTCGGAGCAATGACAAGCCGAAAACTGTCGAAATTGTAGTTATTTGAAGTTTGGATATTTTTTTTACGACTGAGGTAGGTAAATAAAATTTCTTGAGACTAAAGTACCGAAAAAAGGTACCGTTGGGTACCGGTATCGATTCACAGGTACCGGTACCGGTATCGGTTCAAATGTGAAAGGTACCCATCCCTAATTCTAACGTGTTCAATATAAACTGCTATGATGAACATATGACCCACTCTGGATGAATCATCTAACGTTGCCCACGGAATTATAAACGATCCCCCGCCCATCATCAGATCATACGTAGATCATTCTAGAAGTACGTCCAGTTGAAATTTTTCATCTCGCGCCGATCGCTACCAAACTGTATTTCATCATCAATATAATGCATTTAGGGCTATAAATCACGTTCTGAAGAAAGCTGCAGAAAACGATAAAAACATACTTATACTTTAGACCATATTTTAGTATGAATATGTGAATGAAAAAGTTTAACGTTGCTACACCCTGAACAATACATATAGGACATTGAATGGGCCATAATAATGGCAATGTAGCAATAGAATTTAAAAAGTTATAGCCCTGCAAAGAAGGGGAACTTCTCCATAGACAAATAGAGCTGGCGAGGGATGGTAAATTATGAATTTAACCCATGGCGCAGCGTTTCCGTTAGCCGGTAATTACCGGTATTTGACCGGCAAAATCTGTTTAAGTCCGACATATTTAATATCTCCGGTCTTAATGTCCGGTGAAAATAATTCCCTGAGTCTAAGCACAATTTGATTATTTGAATTGTATTAAAATAGGCTAAAATTAAATAGCCTATGCGATGAACGAAACGATCATTACATTTGTTTCCTCGTTGCTTCTAATAATGACAACGACGTCGTCAGCGAGAGCTTAGTGCTGGGTGTGCGAGTGCATGTGAAGCTGCAGAGCCAGAGAGGCAACAGCACAATGCAGTATTCCAGCAGTACTCCAATTCAGCCATTTTCAGCCAATGTTGGGTGGGGGGCGCTGCTGTGCGGTTCCCAGAAAAGAGCCAATAACAGCTAAATCAGCTTCTCTGCAGCGCCATACTCTTTGCAAATAAGTCGTTGCGAGGTGGAGAGAGTCGTCACGCAAACCACGATAATGTTGCCGTCTCTCTGCTTTCTCAGTTCTTCGCTTGATATAATTAATACAAATGTCCAATATAACGGAATTCGTTAGCTCATAAAAATGTGATTATAACAGACTGCTGTTTAGTGTCGGACCGACTGCCCACAGATACGCGGTCTATTTTATTTCAAGTCAGCAGCAGCACGGAGTATCGAGGGACTTATTTTATTTGGAATATATTAATTAATGACTGTATACGCAAAAGTAGCCTAGTTTTAAGTAATAATATTATAAATCTACATGTCTTGAGGATGACATTCTTTATATAGCCTGCCTATCAATTGTTTTAAAACTCAATAAACTATGACCGGAATTAATCTCATTTGTCCGGTAGATTGAAATCTTGCAGGTCACGGAGACCGGCAACAATTTTTTCTAACGGAAACCCTGCCATGGCGATCAAAGTGTTAAAAATATATATTTCTTTTTTCCCCCAATATGTACACTGTATATCGTGGAAGACGGCATAGTAAAAATCTATACCTTTTCATGGATCCGTGACGGTACACCTTCTTACTTGGTACCTCCCAGCCCTAGTATAGGTTTATTTAGGTCTGCCTTTTTTAACCTTAATAACAATTGGTTGTTACTTTTCTACCTCGATTCACTTCTCGTTTGCCGTTAAAAAGGGAAGATCTCTGTAAAATAGAATTTCCATGTTATTTCTATAATACTGTAGATCACAGCTCAGTTTAAATTTGTGAGTATTCAAGTCTCGTGTTAAGCTGAACATAATGAAAGACAAGACTCTTGTTATCTCATCGAGAGACAACCTGAAGCTGCTCCATGAACAGTGAATAATGGAACAACTCCTAGGACACTGACAGTAACCATGGTGATTTCACTGGAATATATGGGTACATTTTCTAATTCAGAGCTATATAAGCCCATTAAAATAAAACCAATTTGGATCTCAAGCAGAAAATCTGTGAGCTCACAAATTCGGTCACTACTTCAATGTCAATGGACCAACTACAAAGAAATGTCAATTGATGACGTCACAAATTGAAGTCCTGATGCTCTGATTTCCAGCTTTTGGAAGACAGGTGTCCATGTTTAGACATTGACTTAACTGTACAAGATAGATGGAATAGCACAATGTCAATTCTATTTCAGGGTGGATTTCCCCTTTTAACACTTTCAGTGCCCAGCAGGGGGCGCACATTTAGTGCTTGAATGCCCACCATCCACTTCAATGTTAGCTCTATGTTTAAAATTATGGCTATGAGTCTAATCTGCCCGTCGCTTATCAATGACTAATTTTCCAGTCAACATTGACAAAGCGGATTGTTTTTTTATCGGTTCATTTCCGTTTTATAGCATTTTGAAAAGCCCTCGTTTTCAAGGGGGAAAAAAAGAATCCGTGATAAACGCCCTGTAGTGTAATATTCTAGAAAGTTGTCATTTTTCGGCCTATTTATGAATCGTTTTCAAATAAACGCCAGATTATCGATAGTATATGTGTACGTATGCACACTGGTGCCGCGAGCTGAAAATCGATTATCTTAGTTCCTGATCGCTCGCACAGTCAAACAGCCATATCACACACAGGGGAAAAGCTTATATCTCCGTGAAAACAGGTCTGATTATCCTAAGACTGGTAAAATAGATTCCTTACCTGAGATCAGATGGTATCCAAATGGATTATTCCAATTCCTGATCGCCATTCCAAAAATCGATCAAACACATATTACACGCTGGCTCCACAATGACTGGGATCATCTCCGATTACATGCGTGAGAAGTAAAATGTGGATTCCGGAGTTTTTTTTTCTCATCCATTTTCATTGAGTCCATTCCAAAAGGGTGCATTACCATCTGGGAGACGATAGGGGGCGCTTTTTTCCACATCTGAGCTCCTGGTGGAGCTGGTTTCCCAACGGTAGACTTGGTTGATGAAATATGAAAAAAAATCACGCTAATTGTCGTGATGGGCATTCAGGGGGCGGGCTGCTAACACGTGTTATGTCGTGGTGGGCATTCAAAGTGTTAATAATGGCAATGAACGGTTCAAAAGTCAATAATAAATTATCCTATGCAATAACGTAATTTACAATGTGTAGCAGCACCCATAAAAGCCAGCCTGTGGTTAGAATAATTTAAATACAAAGTGAAAAACGACCCCACTAACCCTTTAATCGCCAATGACGTGTTAAGACGTCATTCCTCGCCATGCGTAATCTGCCAATGACGTTTTACAGCGTCTTTGAGATAAATATTTCAAATTTCTGTCATGGTATTCATATTTCACCCACGGAGTCATGACTGGTGCTGTAGGACTCCGCTCAACTCTCCAGCGCTTCAATAGCGCCACCTGGTGGCCGATCGGCGAGTTGCCAAACCGGAAGAGGGGCCGGAAGTGCTTGGTGTCCCCCCTATTCTGTCCGCCACTCGCTGTCGCTCGTGGGACTCCATCTGGACACACTGGATAATCGATCCGTTGCCATAACTCGATAAACAACATTATTTGGACATATATAGTATTATTATTATTATATTATTACTGTCAGTGTGAGAGAGGTGAAACGGCTGTTTTCTAGTCAGAATCCCCGGAAGGCAGCCGGCCCGGACTCTGTCTCCCCCTCTGCCCTGAAGCACTGTGCTGACCAGCTCGCACCGGTGTTTACCACCATTTTTAATGCATCGCTGGAGCTGTGTCACGTCTAGGGCTGACCTTCGAAGCTTTTTTTGGCAATCGAAGCTTCGGGGCCGAGCTTCGATTTTAATTCGAAGCTTCGAAAAAAAAGATTTTTTTTCTTCTTTTTTTTATATATATATATATATATATATATATATATATATATTTTTTTTTATCTTATGTTGTGGGACTTGTACAGCACTTTCGTAAACTTTGTTGTTTTTAAATGTGCTCTATAAATAAAGTGGGTTGGATTAATTAATTAAGTAGCCCCTTTCGTGACTGTGACGCAGCCAACAAGGTTTCACTCGGCTGTGTGATTTAATTCAAGGTGGATCGCTGTTGTCTTTGAACAACTTCAGATTTCATGGGAACTACCAATCCCCCAAATCAAGAATGTTTAAGATGAATGAAGTAAGATTTTGATTATTTGAAATATGGCTTGTGCAGACTAAACTATGCACAGAATTATGTCAGTCTACAAGGTCCGGATTCTACATGGTCCGGCAATGTAGACCTTGTAGACTCCACTACAGACCAATTATCAGTGAATGTTCATGCATTTTTAAGAAGGGCAACTTCCACAAAAAAACAAAGAACTCACCAAAACATCTCAGTAGCACCTTATCTAAATGTTCTATTTCATATATGGAGATTCATATTTATTTATGTATTGCATGCATTTCTACATTTTATTTCCTATTTTGTTTATTCATCCCAGTATCTTTCTTTCTTATGTGTGGAATTCTACAAGGCATGTAGGTGTATATGTGTTTGAGGATGATATCCTTCAAACAGGCAATAGTGATGATATAATTTGGGCAGTGCTGAGCTGGGTTACTTTCCTCCAGTGTATTTGTCCCCCGGCCCCACCCAATGGCCCCATGCGCGCACACACACACATTTACATTTAGTCATTTAGCTGACACTTTTATCCAAAGCGACTTACAAGTTCTGTACGACAAGACAGCAAGAAGGGTACAACTGAAAATCAGCTGAGTAACAATGTTTATCAAAGTGTTGCGTGTTACAGTGTAGGTTAGTTTATTAGGACAAGTGCATGACAGTAAGGTTAGTCACGGTTAGATTTTTTTTTTTTTTTTTTTAATTGTCATTTCAGATAATGGTTGAAGAAGTGAGTCTTTAGTCGACGGCGAAAGATTGGACGGGATTCGGCTGTCCTAACTGGGATGGGTAGTTCACACACACACACACACACACACACACACACACACACACACACACACACACACACACACACACACACACACACACACACACACACACACACACACACACACACACACACACACACACACACACACACACACACACACACACACACACACACACACACACACACACACACGTTAGCCGGTAATTACCGGTATTTGACCGGCAAAATCTGTTGAAGTCCGACATATTTAATCTCTCCGGTCTTAATGTCCGGTGAAAATAATTCCCTGAGTCTAAGCACAATTTGATTATTTGAATTGTATTAAAAAAAATAGGCTAAAATTAAATAGCCTATGCGATGAACGAAACAATCATTACATTTGTTTCATCGTTGCTTCTAATAATGACAACGACGTTGTCAGCGAGAGCTTAGTGCTGGGTGTGCGAACTTTTGTGAAGCTGCAGAGCCGGAGCAGCAGCAGCACAGTGCAGTACTCCAGCAGTACTCCAATTCAGCCATTTGCAATTCAATGTTGGGTATGTTGTATTTTATTGATTAATCCTCCACTGCACTGTTTCGTTTCTTGTCATGTGTCTGTGTTGGTGTTGTTTACTGTGAAAAAAAGAAAAGAAAATGCATACACTGTATTGCTGCAACAATTACCAATGTGTTTTTACACAAATGGCTCAATAAAGGAATCTGAATCTGAATACAACCTGGAAATGGATCGCATAGATCAACATCCCATAATAGCGATCTTTTTGCTCCAGTATCATCCCCATCGCTACGAGGAAGCTGCGGTGAGTTTCAGCGTTTTTGATTATTATTATCCATACAAACTGCTATGATCAATATATCACCCATACTACATGATTCATTTAATGTCGGTCATTGCATTATAAACGACCCCCCCCCCCCCCCCCCCCCCCCTCCGGTCACCAGCAGATGATGAGTCATGACGTTTAGGACCTTGTACAATTGAAATTTGTAATCTGGCGTCAATCGCTATCAAACTGCATTTGATGGTCTAATATATGCATAAATGGCTATAACTCACGTTCTATGAAATACTGCAGAAAACGATAAAAACATATTTATACTCTAGACCGTATTTTTGTATGAATGAAAAAGTAAAACGTTCCTACACCCTGAACGATAGCTAATCGATGTTGAATGGGCCATAGTAATGTCAATTTAGCAATACAATTTAAAAAGTTATAGCCCTGCAAAGTAGGTGAACATCTCCATAGACAAATAGAGCTGGCAGACTGGCTACAAGGATGGATATAAGCGTGGCAGAGAAAGGGCTAACAACAACAACAACTTGTTTCTTCCCTCTGAACTGTAGGGCTGTGCGATATGGTCAAAATATGATATCACAAATGTATATTTTTGACAGTATATGATGGTATTAGTTTGTTTCTAGTGCCATATTCCATCCTATTTATGTCTAATTTTGTAATACAATGGCCATTAAAAAAATATTATACTGTATATATAGTATAGATTTTTTTTAATAGTTTTTATCTCAACATCTTTATAATACTGCTGCAAGGAAGATCTTTATAATACTGCTGCAAGGAAGATCTTTTAGATTAACTTAGAATATCCATGTATCATTTTATGATTTGTACATTATTACCAGTATATCGTAAAAATCTATACCTCTGCCTGGATTCATGATGCTATAGCTTAATATTTGGTATACAGTACGCATGTATCCTTTCCGCAACGGAATTCGGTTTCCGGGTTCCTCTGATTGGCCGCGACCCCCCACGCGACCCCCCCTATCCACCGCACGCGGACTCGCTCGCTTCCTCAATTTATACGCATGTTAGTATTGACTGAATGAATGAATTAATGAAAACTTTATTTAACAGATTGCAGAATGGGTACAATACAGTACGGCTCAATACACACAATTGTTAAGGGGATGCAGACCTGAGAAAGACGTTTGTCTTGTTTACATCAGGGTCCCCCATTTTCAATTCATATAGAACGACTACACCGTAACAAATCATTAAAAAAATATACTGTTAACTGGAATATGTTGTGCCTTTACACATATGTTGGATTATGTAATTGGTTTGTCATGACAAACAAATAAAAAAATCGCGATTTACCCGCTGGCTACAACAACACTCACGTGACTGCATGTAGTCAGAGCCAGAGCTCAGCGATGCCGCTCGCGGCAGCACATTCTCGCCGCGGGCTGAGCTCTGGTGTCCGCTGGAGCAATGAATGAATGAATGAATGAAAACTTTATTTAACAGATTGCAGAATGGGTACAAACAATACAGTACGGGTCAATACACACAATTGTTAAGGGGATGCAGACCTGAAAAAGACGTTTGTCTTGTTTCCATCAGGGTCCCCCATTTTCAATTCATATAGACATTTATGACATACACAACATACATGACATTTATGGCATAGGGACATATAGGTATTTAGTACTGATTAGTGTTGTCAAAAATATCGAAGTATCGATACATATCGATACTGAATATTTAAAACGGCTTCGATACTCATTTCCCGAAATACCGATACTTTCTGCAGTATCGGTACCAGCTGGCGAGTGTTCTACAGCAAGTTGTTGACACGCTGTTCAGAGCGTGCTTGCCCCTCCGCCTGCTCCAGCCCTCCCCCTCACAGAGTCACAGAGCCGTCTTCAGTTTGTAAATAAACATTTTAGCAGTGCCAGCGCGGATCTCCATAAAGAAATGAAAGAGGTTCGTGACAGCTGCTCTTTCAACGTCACTGTGACTGAAGCATTAAACCATTAACTCTAGTTTAATACATGATACGTTGTCTACTGATGGCGCATAATATCAACAGCTGATTCGTTGTAACGTTACAGGCAGCTATCAGCTAACGTTAGCTACTGCTAGCCGTTAGCTTCCTTAGCTTAGCTGGCCACCTTTTATAATTACTGCATGGAAACGGAGTAACGTTAACGTTATGTCGAGGTCATACAATACTACAGTCGACATAAGGTTAACGTTACCCCGTTTCCATCAAGTGTTTAAATAGCAGCAATCTTGTTGAAAATGTAACGTTACTAAAATGCTCCGAGCATAGTCTCTCTCTCTCTCTCTCTCTCTCTCTCTCTCTCTCTCTCTCTAAATAAAAATCGAAACTGTTACCAACTGTAATACAAACAGTTCAGTTTGTCAGGTACATGCAACACAGATTACAGTGTTTACATCTGTCTGCTTGAGAAAATACCATGTTCTGCATTTGCAATAAAAATGATTGAAGTGAGATGAACAGTTATTTTTAAATGTGTGATCTAAAGATAAACAAAGGGTTTTAAAAGTGTTATATTTATCTTCTCTTATAGTACCAGAGAGAAGCTGAGGAGAATCAACCAGCAACAAAAGCAAAATTTGTTTAAAAAAATATATATATTTTTTTTCTTTTTTTGGTATCGAAATGGTATCGAAGTATCGATACTTTTCAAGGTATCGTATCGAAGTCGAAATTCCAGTATCGTGACAACACTAGTACTGATACATTTGTGACATAAACGGTATTCAAATATACAGTACTGTTACCCCTAGATCCTGACAGAGTATATACATATGATGTGGAGGGGACTGTACATTAGGAGGGGGTGGGTGGGTGGGAGAGAAATATCCATACGGCGGGGAGGGAATATATACATGCGGTGGGGAGGAGACTGTCTATTAGGCTGTCATTTACGGTGGCCAGTTTCGAATTGCAGCCTCCCGTAGGTGCTCTTTAAGAGCGGTTTTGAATGTGGGTAGGGATTCACATTCCTTTACAGCTTTGGGTAGGGCGTTCCACATTGATGTGGCATAATTGCGAAACGTGTTTAGTCCCTTGTTTGAGCCGAATCTGGGTTTAACATGATTTGTTGAGCTTCCTCTGGTGTAGTGGTTGTGGTATTCACTGACCTTTGGGAAGTATTTTGACATGTACATGGGTACCTTAGTCATATAGTGTATCTTGTAGACCAGGCCCATTGCAAGTTGCTGTACTCTGTCGTCTACTCTAAGCCATCCTAGGTTGTCAAAGTGGGCAGGGGTGAGGTGGGTTCTGGGGGTAAGGTCAAGTAGTAGTCTGACCAGTTTGTTTTGTGATGTTTGTAATTTTGTTTTAAGCGCCTTTGAGGTGCTTTGGTACCATGAGGTGCATGCATAGTCATAGTACCCTTGAATGAGTGCTCCTGCCAGAGTCTTCAGGGTATTCTTGTTTACCAGAGAGGAGATCCGGTACAAGAATCTAGTTCGTTGGTTGACTTTTTTTATTACATTGGATGCCATTTTGTCACAGGAAAGATTTGCCTCTAGGATGGAACCCAGGTAGGTAATTTCGTCTTTCCTTGTGACAATATTGTCACCCACTGCAACTGAGAAGCCGTCGGTCTTGCTGAGTTTGTTATTTGAACCGAAGGGAATGGACTCTGTTTTGCCCATGTGTAATGATAGTTTGTTATCAGCGAGCCATATGCAGATTTTGCCTAGTTCTGAGCTGAGGGTTTTTTCAACCTGCAACTTGTTCTTGTCAGAGACCAGCAGGGCTGAGTCGTCCGCAAACAGGAACAAGTTGCAGTCACAGGCTGACGACATGTCATTTGCATAAATTAGGAAGAGTAGCGGTCCTAGTATGCTTCCTTGTGGAACACCACAGCTCACTGTGAGGGGGGAGGGATAGAGTACCGTTTACCTCTACCATCTGTTCTCTCCCCTCCAGGTAGGATTGCATCCAGCTCACTGATAAGCTATCAAAACCAATTGCTTTTAGCTTGTCAATCAGAATGGAGTGATTGACAGTGTCGAAGGCCTTTTGTAGGTCCAGCATGACCATGCCGCAGTATTTGCCCGCGTCCACCTCTTGTTTGATGTGGTCGTTCAAATAGAGGAGGCATGTGTCAGTGGAGTGGGACGTTCTGAAGCCAGATTGGAATTCGTAGATTAGATTTTTGTCCGCCAGGTACTTTTCGACCTGTTCGTAGACTATTTTAACCATGACTTTCGAGATGGAGGTAAGAATAGAAACAGGGCGGTAGTTGCCTGGGTCTAATTTGCTGCCCTTTTTGTGCAGAGGGGTCACTCTCGCAAGCCAGAGACAGCCGGCGATGCGATATTTTATTTGTTTGTCATGACAAACCAATTACATAATCCAACATATGTGTAAAGGCACAACATATTCCAGTTAACGGTATCTTTTTTTAATGATTTGTTACGGCGCAATCAATACTAGAGTTGTTCCGATACCGATACTAGTATCGGAAATGCCGCCGATACTGCCTAAAATGCTAGTATCGGTATCGGCGAGTACACGTAAATTCTAGCCTCCGATCCCATGATGTAATTTATCTCCTGCCGAGTCCTGCGGAGAGTGAGGATTATAAAATGAACATGTTTTAAAGTGTGATGCTGTGTCATTTTAACAGCAGATACACTTTCTTAAATTCCATTGTCCCCGACAGTGCGGTGTGACGGGGAGCTCGGACGGGAATCGGGATGTGTTTGGCTGGTGTTATGATAGCATTAGCTGGAAAGATAGCTAGTTGGAACAACATCCGCTTTTAACGTTACATCAAATCAGATGATCGCCTGTCCTTTCTCCAGGACCTAACACTGTCCGTGACCGTCTATCAACAATAATGCACCCACGGTGAATTGTATTTAAGTTAAGTAGCTACGGACTAGCGTTAGCTGACTATTACTAACGTTATCTTAATGTCGATGCGGGAAGGCGAGCTAGGTCAGTTAGCTTAGCTTGATAACGTTACCGTGTCTAAAGTTGGTGCTATTCACATAATCCAGCAATAATGGCTGCAGACCTGCAAGCAAAGTACAGCAAGTGCCAAAGGATAAGAGTCTGAGGCGGAGTTTCAAAAGAGAATGTTGAATATTTATTTTGCATCAAAAATCACAACATGAACGGTCTATCTGCCACTAGCTTACAGACTGAATAGGGTATATCTGCAGAGCCACTGAGTAGCGAGTGCAACACCGTTTAATGTCCGTGTGGATCATTGGAGTAGGGTATATCTGCAGTGCTGCAGCCCATACTCATTGATTAATGATACTAATACAAATCTATACAATCACCTGTTGTTGAATAAATACCATACGTTCTAGTTATTACTAAAAAAAACAGTATAACATCTAAAAAAAAAAAAAAAAAAAAAAAAAAGTATAATTTATATAATTTTTTTTTAAATTTTTTTTTTATGCACTGGTATCGGATAAATATCGGTATCGGCCGATACCCAAAGCTTAGGTATCGGAATCGGATCGGAAAGGGAAAAATGGTATCGGAACATCTCTAATCAATACTTCCATGCATTCGGGACCTCCATGTTTTGGGGGTATTCATCAGACAAATCGGATCCGGGGATTCGGCTCCCATCAGTCGGGCAAGAACTGCGGGTTTTCAGCCTCTCCCCTCTCTCCTGGAGCTTAAGGGGGAGCTTAGTATTCCTGCCTCTGAGGAGGTGGCTACAACATCAACACACAGTGACTACATGCAGTCACTGTGTGTTGTTGTAGCCAGCGGGTAAATCGTGATTTTTTTATTTGTTTGTCATGACAAACCAATTACATAATCCAACATATGTGTAAAGGCTCAACATATTCCAGTTAACGGTATATTTTTTTAATGATTTGTTACGCCGTAGTCGCTCTATATGAATTGAAAATGGGGGACCCTGATGTAAACAAGACAAACGTCTTTCTCAGGTCTGCATCCCCTTAACAATTGTGTGTATTGAGCCGTACTGTATTGTACCCATTCTGCAATCTGTTAAATAAAGTTCTCATTCATTCAGTCAATACTTCCATGCGTATAAATTGAGGAAGCGAGCGACGGGACGGGCACACTGAACGCGCACGAATTTCATGCGCGGCTCCCTCGCGGGATCGCGTGCCTGGTCAGGCACACTGGACCGACGACTTGAGCGTGCGGAAGCGCACCGAGGAAGGCACATTTACATTGGGACAGCTGTAAATGCCTAGTCTATATGCGAAGTCAGTCATTTTAGAATGATGATCAGTGTGACTGTACTCCTGAAAGAGCAGCGTGGAGCCCCAGCAGCAGCAAGAGCTCTCTCTCTCTCTCCCTCTCTCGCTCTCTCTCTCCCCCCCCTCTCTCTCTCTATCTCCCACCCCCTCTCCCCTCTCTCTCTGTCTCTGTCGGGACAGACAGGCAACCAGATAGATCTATATCTGTGGTAAGAATGCAGATATTCAATTGTATTTCTGTGACAATGCGCGTGGCGCACGCCTCCCGCGCCGCCTCGAATCCGATTGAAGCGGAAAAGATAGCTTGCCGCTCGGGAGCCGCTCGCAAGGCTCGCTCCCGCTTGCGGCCAGTGTGCCTACTAGCGTCCGTTAACATGGGAGCGGAAGTGAAGAGGCAGCCGCCCGTCCGTCCGTGTTCATTCGTCAGCAGTGTGCCCGTGCCGCGAGTCCGCGGCAGCGCGGTGGATAGGGGGGCGGGTCACGTGGGGGTCGCGGCCAATCAGAGGAACCCGGAAACCGAATTCCGTTGCGGAAAGGATACATGCATACAGTACCTCACAGCCCTACTTCCCTGTCTGACATACTGTAATCTAGCCCTCCATATTGCAGCAGGAAACAATAGTTGGACAGAGGTCACACAGGCCATTGTTGACTAAACAGCAGGGGAGGGTGAATAACGCCTCAGCCGTTTCCTTATTTTGCCTCGTCAGACACATCCATATAATTACTGTAGGGTTCACAGCCCCTTGGCTCTGCAGAGCTGCACATCTGGTCCACTGTATGTGTGTGTATGTGAGAGAAAGACCGAAAGATGGGGGGGGGTTGTAAGTGTGATGAAGAAAGAAATGAAAAGAGGAAGGAGGAATGAGAGAGGGAGGAAGAAAGAGAATGAGAGAGGGAGGAAGAGAGCGAGAGATAGCAAGGGAGAGAGAGCATGAGATGATGGGAGAGAGAGAATGACAGTTTTCTGAGAGTCACAGTTTAATTGGACAATTATTCAGTTCAACCTCAGGCTCTTTGGATTCACAAAGAATTGGTGTAGTATGGAGTGGACTATTAACCTGGTTTAGTATGAATAGGCCTGCCACGATAACACATTTTGCTGGGCGATTAATTGCCCCCGAAAATATCGCGATAAGCGATATTATTGCGACCGGTTAGAGAATTTTTTTTTGGGAAATTTATTTCCCAAAACTTTTATTTTGAAGCCCACCGCTCCGTCTTTTCCGGTTTTAGACTTTTATTTTGAAGCCCACCGACCGGAGCGGAAGTATTGTTGTTATTATCCTAGTAGCAGCATCTCGTCCGGTTCTGTGTTTTTGAGCTAATGATAAAACAAATGTTGAGATTGTTGGTGAGCAACTAACTTTAGGTTAGTTTTAACGTTAGCTACTAACGTTAGATGCAGCTACTACAGGCAATCAACGATGAGGAGGAAGCGTCAAAGCCGCATAGAATAGAATAGCCCTGTGGTGCGTAGGCACGGGAGCGCAACTCGATTACCTGTTATAATAAATGTATTCATGTTTAACTTGTCCCCGTGTCCAGTCCTTTGACTAGCCCCACCCGTTCATTGTAAACAATGATGCATGTAATTGTATTAACGTTATTCTGTGTTGTAGCTATGCTATACGTTGTATTTCGTTTGTTAGCTATTTAGCTAATGTTGTTGGCATTGAATGAGCATCAACACTAGATCTTTAATCTTTATTTAGCAGTCCAGTTTCTCCGGGCAGTAGCGAGTAACTACTTCTCTAAAAATAGCTAACGTTACACTACAAAGAACGCTATTTGGTTAAAAGGAGCAACACTATTGAGAAATGTAGTTAAGCTATATGTGGCGTTGCTAGTGCCCCACGGAGCTCCCGTGCTGTGCTCTGTAGTAAGGCCAGCGGCCCCCCACACGGAGTGACTGACGAGGGGTACTGGACTGGTTCCGCCTCATTAAAACAAACGCGCAAATAGCAATTAATCGCGCCCGTCAAAATCATTGCATTAATTTTAATTATCGCGGCAATTAATCGATTTATTGCTTATCGCGGCAGGCCTAAGTATGAACTATTAAACCGGTGTAGTATGGACTATTAACCAGTCTAGTATGGACTATTAAACCGGTGTAGTATGTACTATACTATTAAGCGAGAAAAGGAAATGCTATTTTGGCTCGTATATGCTTCCGTTTCTTAACACATTGGGCGCCGGGGGTTGTACCATCATTGTACCCAGTCTGCCACCGTTGAAAGCCTATGGAGATGTTTACCTTCTTTGCAGGGCTATAACTTTTTAAATTGTATTGCTATATTGACATTACTATGGCCCATTCAACATCAATTATCTATCGTTCAGGATGTGGGAACGTTATATTTTTTCATTCATACATTGTTGTGTTAATACCGTCTAGAATATAAGTGTTTTTAAGGTTTTCTGCTGTAATTCCAAAAACTAGAGTTATAGGCCCTGACGCATATGATACATTATCGATTGGCGTTTCTTTCCTATACACGCTATATTAAAAAATTCAAATGTATATGATCGGTATACATTATGCTTCATCATGTGTGAAGGAAAGGGGGGGGGGGGTCGTTTATAATTCCTTGATCGTCAGTAACGGCTTTATTTAGTATGGGTTGATATATTGATCAGATGGTTTGCAGTGAAATGAATAAACAATCGGGCTGAAAATAACGTTACTGTCCTCTTACCGTTCGCCGATGAGACTGGAGGAAAAAGATCCCAATTATTTGATGCCGATCTCCTAGATCAATTTCCGGTTTGTATGGCGCAATAAACGCTGAAATCATATCGATTATTAAGTTTAGAAAGCGATCCCATGCACCCGAGTGTTTGTCTGGAGTCCCGTAACAAGATATTACTGCCGGAGGGATTTCCTCGACGCACCAGCGCCACTTCCGGTTTTGGCGAGAGTGTAACTCGCCCGACCATCCACCAGGCGGCGGTATTGAGGCGTTGCAATCTCATACAGGGTCCCGCTGCAGTCCGGAGGTTGGCCGGATGAATTATGAATGCCATGGCGAAAAAATTTAATATTGATCCCAAAAACGGCATAAGCCGTTCTTGGCGTTCAACGCATGGCAGGCAAAAACAGCGGAACTCGTTATTGGCGACCAATGTGTTAACCTATTGCTCGCCAATGACTTGTTAACACGTCATTCTCCGCCATGCGTAATCTGCCAATTTTTTTTTAGATCTGCCATTTTTATTTTTATTTTTTTCAACAAACATGACCATGTTCACGTCTTAAACTCATACTGAGGCCTTAGTTTTGGTTTTAAATTGCATATCATAATTCATTTATTTATTGTCACACAGAGCAGAAGAATATTGCCAAAACAAACCAATAGTATTCAGCTGCAGAACGGCAGACCAGCCACACTTTCAGACCCAAAAAGAAAAATAAATGTATCCCAATTTCTCACATTACATTCACCCTGAATGTTGACGTTATCCAGGTGAAAAGTTAACTTCATAAATCATTTGATGTATAATTAAATCAAAGGAAATGCGTTTTGGTCTGAGAGTGTGGCTGGTCTGCCGTTCTGCAGCTGGATACTATTGGTTTGTTTTGGCAAAATTCTTCTGCTCTGTGTGACAATAAATAAATGAATGATGATATGCAATTTAAAACCAAAACGAAGGCCTCAGTATGAGTTTAACTCGTGGCTGGTCCTTAACTCTTTCAGTGCCACGCCTGGTTTTCCGTTTTACCGCTTGAATGCCACCATCGGCGCCAATGTTAACGTTAATATCGCCTAATCTATGTTTTAAATGATGGCTATGTGTCTAATCTGCCCATCGCATTATCAAAGACTATTTTCCAGTCAGTGCTGTGAAGGCAGATTGTTTTTTTATCGCGTCGTTTCCGTTTCAGAGCAGTTAGAAAAGCCCCCGTTTTGATATAAAAAACAGCTCATTCTGGAGCATTCAATGAAAATCGTCTTTTAGTGGAATATTCCACAACGTTGATATTCGTCTGCCTTTTTATGAATCGTTTTCAAATAAACGCTAGATGATCAATATTATACGTGCATGCAAGCACATTACGGCCGCGCACTGATAATCGCTCCGTTGATTTCCTCACAGACTTTTACAGTGAAACCGAAAGACATTTCACAAAACAGCTTATAACTTCATCAAACTTACTCCGATTATCCTACCACTGATAACATAGAGTCCTTACCTGACATCAGATGGTATCCAACTGGTATATTCCAATTCCTGATCACCATTCGAAAAAATCGATACGTGTATGGATCCAACGCGACACTGTAGATCTCCATGATCCGCGGGGATCTGAGGCTCCAGAATGAACTGTGGTAACCCCGGCTGGATCAGTGAACTGGAAAATGTGGAGTACCGGATTTTTTTCCCCATTCATTTTCATTGAGTCCATTCCAAAATCACTTATGTCATCTGGGAGACGACAGGGGGTGCTTTTTTCCACAGTGATCACCGGCGCAGCTCGGCTATACTCGGGTAGGCTCGGGTGATGCAATAATTTTTCAGATCGCAAAAAAAAAAAAATTATAATAATTCCGAGAAATCTCATGAGTGGCACGCAACCACCTATAAAAAAACCCGAGAAATCTCGTGAGTGGCACTGAAAGAGTTAAAGTGTTAAGAGGAACTCCTATGTTTATTCTGTTGTTGTTGTTGTTAGTGTGGTCGTTTTGCCCTTTGTATTTAAATGATTCTAACCACAGGCTGGCTTTTATGGGTGCTACACATTGTAAATAACTTTATTGCATAGGATAATTCATTATTGACTTTTTGAACATTGCCATTATTAACACTTTAATCGCCACGGGTTAAATTCATAATTTACCATCCCTCGCCAGCTCTATTTGTCTATGGAGAAGTTCCCCTTCTTTGCAGGGCTATAACTTTTTAAATTCTATTGCTACATTCCCATTATTATGGCCCATTCAATGTCCTATATGTATTGTTCAGGGTGTAGCAACGTTAAACTTTTTCATTCACATATTCATACTAAAATATGGTCTAAAGCATAGGTGTCAAACTCACGGCCCGCGGGCCAAATCCGGCCCGCCACGTCATTTGATGTGGCCCCCCAAGAGCTCAGGTTTATAAAAAAAAAAAAAAAAAAAAAAAAATTACATTAATATTGGGTTAAAAAATAGCAGTGTTAAAATAATTGTGGGTTAATGCGTTAATAAAGCTTTAACTTTGACAGCCTTAGTTATTACACATTCTTACACATACATGTATGTTGAACATCTGAGGTAACAAAGGAAAAAAGCCAAAAGCACTTACTCCTCAGACATTCTTTGACAATTTTACAGCCCAAAATACAAAAAAGATCCAGGCGGAATAGGTAACAAAGGGTTGAAGAAATATTGTCTGAACTGTCAGATGCAAACTGGCTGTGTGACATAACCGAGCATCTCGCTCAATTGAATAAGAAGCTGTAGGGACGCAAACAAGTCCCACCCAAAACTTGACCAATATAGTTGTGAACTGAGACAACCCTTATTTTGTTATTTTTGAGTACAGTTACAGTTGTGTGTTCATGCAGACACATAATAGCAATTTCATTACGAATTGAAAATGGGGGACCCTGATGTAAACAAGTCGAAAGTCTTTCTCTGGTCTGCATCCCCTTAACAATTGTGTGTATTGAGCTGTACTGTACTGTACTGTACCCATTCTGCAATCTGTTAATTAAAGTTAATTAAACTATCTTCCATTAGTTGGATGTATGGCCTCTGCAAGGTTGTGTGCAGCCATTTGTTTTTGTAACATCTGCTACATCTGTCCCACGTGTTCTTTGCAGCTCACAGTTGTTAGTTCTGCCCCTCTTGACTGTGACAAAAAGGTTTTGAACAAACTTAATGTCATAGCTTGTATTTGATGATAATCTTCTTTGTTATTTACTTGAATGGTTTGATCATTGATTGGTGGAGTAATATGGGGTTCTGATAAACTAAAATTATTTGTTAAAATAACATAAGCTAACATATATTTTTACATTTATGCAAATGAATATGCAATATGTATAACTTGAATAAGTAATAAATACAGAAACACCATGTTTAACTATGTAAATGTGTAGCTACATTTATTTTACATTAACATTTATACGGTCTTTGGCCCTTTGAGGGCAACCATAATGCTGATGTGGCCCTCTGTGAAAATGAGTTTGACACCCCTGGTCTAAAGTATAAGTATGTTTTTATCGTTTTCTGCATCTTTCTTCAGAACATGATTTATAGCCCTAAATGCATTATATTGATGATCAAATACAGTTTGGTAGGAATCTGTGCGAGATAAAAAGTTTCAACTGGACGTGGTTCTAGACGTTTCTACGCATCATCTGATGATGACCGGATGGGCGAGGGATCGTTTATAATTCCGTGGGCAGCGTTAGATGATTCATCCAGAGTGAGTCATATGTTCATCAGATCAGTTAGTATAGAATACGTTAGAAAATAACGCTGAATCTTACCGTGGCTTCCTCGCGCCGCTGGCAGATGAGCGTGGAACAGATTTTTTTCTATTATGGGATGTAGAAATGCCCGATCCATTTCCAGGTTGTATAATAGTATATACGTCCAAATAACGTTGTTTATTGAGTTAGGGCGAGCAATCTATTATCCAGTGTTTCAAGATGGAGTCGCGGGAGCTATAGCGAGTGGCCGTACCACATTTGGATGAGTACTACCGGTTCAAAGGTTAATATCCGGTTGGCGATCTGCCGATCGGCCACCAGATGGCGCTCTTGAACCGCTAAAGAGTTGAGAGGAGATCAGCACTGTGTCTCAGGGCTCCGGAAAGGAAATATGATTTCGATGACAGATTTTTGAAATATTGACATCAAAGACGAGTTACGGCGTCTTCGGCAGAATGAGCATGGCTCGGAATGACGTGAAAACTCGTTCCCGGCGATCATAGTGTTAAAAGGGGAAATCCACCCTGAAATAGAATTGACATTGTGCTATTCCATCTATCTTGTACAGTTAAGTCAATGTCTAAACACAGACAACCATCTTCCCAAAGCTGGAAATCAAAGCATCAGGACTTCAATTTGTGACGTCATCATGTGACATTTCTTTGTAGTTGGTCCATTGACATTGAAGAAGTGACCGAATTTGTGAGCTCATTTATTCAAGATTCAATCAGCTGAATCATAGGTTAACAAAAAGCTCAGTTGAGAGATAATGGCAGCAATTATGAGAGGAACCCAAATTAAGTCAAACATATATCAGTTACTATAACTGTGGGGGGTGATAGAACTACAGCTCACTAGTTCCACAGAGGGGGTTTAAACTAAATTTATTTGTTGGCCTTAATGTTGACATGCAATATAAATGAAGGGAGGGATATGACACACACACACAAGTTGTTTCCTGCATATTCAGCAATGGCAGTAACACCAAAGAGAGATAGAGACTTGAATAAAAATCACATTTAGCCTCATGGCTAGGAGAGTGCAACACAGTCTCCCGAGATTCATCAGATGCAAATCTCCACTTGACCCAATGCTGTAGGGCTATAGGGCTGCACATGGCTTGGTGTCCAGTAACAGCATTAGAGCTGCAAAGGGCTGTCCAGTCACAGCATTAGAGCTGCACAGGGCTGTCCAGTCAGCCTAAATATTAAAGGCAACCAACTTGTGTCTAACCACGCCCAACTTGCGTCTAGCCACGCCCCCGCGGCGACGCGGCAGCAGCAGAGCGGAGCGGCTCATTATATGCCAGTAACCGCCCCTTATTCAGTATCCAGAAATAGCTCAATTGGCAAAGCTGCATGGCTGTGGATCCTACGGCTCGTTGCTCGCTAGTTAGATTCCCTAAATTTTTTTTTTTTTTTTTTTTTTTAACGTGCATTCGCATTCTTTCGCCGTTAAGTTTAGGCATAACTTTAAGCATTGTTTCGGAGTTGGTTAAGGTTAGGCATTGTTTCGGAGTTGCTTAAGGTTAGAAGGGTTAAGTTTAGGCGCTGTTAAGGAGCTGGTTAAGGTTAGAGTTTGACTTAGAGAATGGCAATATTTTTTAACGTGCATTCATTTCGCCGGTTAAGTTTAGGCATTGTTTCGGAGTTGGTTAAGGTTAGGCATTGTTTCGGAGTTGCTTAAGGTTAGAAGGGTTAAGTTTAGGCGCTGTTAAGGAGCTGGTTAAGGTTAGAGTTTGACTTAGAGAATGGCAATAGACAGCCTATTTCCGCGCTGCAGCGCGAGGCAATAGACAGCCTATTTCCGCGCTGCCGCTCTCTCGCGCTGCCGTGGTCACATGGGCGTATTGGCCAATCAGAGAAACGCTAAACACAAGTTGGTTGCCTAAAATATTCACGCGTCCAGTCACAGCATTAGAGCTGCACAGGGCTGTCCAGTCAGCGTGAACACTTTCGGCAACCAACATGTACTTCTGCGTTTCTCTGATTGGCCAGCGTTGGCCAGCTGCGCTCTCCTTCGTGAATACCAGCCGCTCTACGCTCGTTTACCCCCTCATGAGTCACATGAAACACTGCAGACCACTGATTGGTCAGAAGAGAGACGCGTCACTCGTTGGAGGGTCTCCAGAAAAACAGAAAGCCGCCATCTTTAAGTCTCGCATAGGTTTTCATTTGCAGCAGGAACAAGTGCAATAAACAAAAAAGGATACAGTCACTGTGTATTCTGCCTCATTTATTGATGAAACAAAACCGACATCAACACAATTTGCCACCGAGCGGAGAGTTTAGTCTCACAAAAAGATTGCTGACTTGTTAAGCTTGTTAGGTTAGGTGCTAATGTTGTGCTAGCGTTTTAGCATTGTTAAGCTAAAACCAAAGATTTTCGCCCATCACACCGTTTTAAACAGCGTAAATACGACATTTCTCTCCGTTTTTAAAGCAATCAACTTATATACGCCAACTCCCCCACACCTTAGCTAGTATCCCTCCGTTTTTAACAACAATCCGACGGTCGCAACATATTTAAAACACATAATATTAGCTAAAACCAAAGATTTTTGCCCATCACCCCATTTTAAACAGCGTAAATACGACATTTCTCTGTTTTTAAAGCAATCAACTTATATACGCCAACTCCCCCACACCTTAGCTAGTATCCCTCCATTTTTAACAACAATCCGACAGTTGCAACATATTTAAAACACATAATATTAGCTAAAACCAAAGATTTTCGCCCATCACCCCGTTTTAAACAGCGTAAATACGACATTTCTCTCTGTTTTTAAAGCAATCAACTTATATACGCCAACTCCCCCACACCTTAGCTAGTATCCCTCCGTTTTTAACAACAATCCGACGGTCGCAACATATTTAAAACACATAATATTAGCTAAAACCAAAGATTTTCACCCATAGCAGATAGACGCGAGACTGGTGCCGTTACAGCTTGTTAGCTTAATTGACCGAAATTTTTTTTAACAGATTGCTGGGTACAGTACAGCTCAATACATACAATTGTTAAGGGGATGCAGACCAGAGAAAGACTTTCGTCTTGTTTACATCAGGGTCCCCCATTTCAAGTTTCAAGTTTCTTTAATAGTTGTCATACAGAAGTACAGAATACTTTCATACAAAATGCTTCTTACTGTTACGCTCCAGAGACTGTGCTAGACAAGATAGTATCAACTTATATACGCCAACTCCCCCACACCTTAGCTAGTATCCCTCCGTTTTTAACAACAATCCATTTTCAATTCATCATAACATATATGTATACATGACATACTGATAGACAGTACTGCTACATATATACATTTATGACATACCAGATTTGCAAATACAGTACCGTTTGTGATGTTTAGTCCCTTGTTTGAGCCGAATCTGGGTTTAACATGACTTGTGGAGCTCCCTCTGGTGTTGTGATCGTGGTATTCACTGACCTTTGGGAAGTATTTTGACTAGGGATGGGTACCGAATTCGGTACTTTAGAGGTACCGAACCGAAACACGTCGGTACTACCGAGTATCGAATCAAGTGAGAAACCTAAAAAAAATATTTTTTATTATTTTTTTTTTTTAAACTTTTTTCTTTTCATGTCAACGTTCACACGCACAATATATGCTTACCTAGGATTTGACTTGATTCAACAACAAAGCAGTCAGAGCAATGGCAAGCCGAAAACTGTCGAAATTGTAGTTATTTGAAGTTTGGATTTTGGATTTTACGACCGAGGTAGGTAAATTAAATTTCTTGAGACTAAAGTACCGAAAAAAGGTACCGTTGGGTACCGGTATCGATTCACAGGTACCGGTATCGGTTCAAATGTGAAAGGTACCCATCCCTAATTTTGACATGTACATGGGTACCTTGGTCGTGTAGTGTATCTTGTAGACCAGGCCCATTGCTGTACTCTGTCGTCTACTCTAAGCCATCCTAGGTTGTCAAAGTGGGCAGGGGTGAGGTGGGTTCTAGGAGTCAGTAGTCTGACCAGTTTGTTTTGAGATGTTTGTAATTTTGTTTTTAGCGCCTTTGAGGTGCTTTGGTACCATGAGGTGCATGCATAGTCGTAGTACCCTTGAATGAGTGCCCCTGCCAGAGTCTTCAGGGTATTCTTGTACCAGTGAGGAGATCCGGTACTACGTTAACGTTAGCAGATAGACACGAGAGCCGCGGTAACGTTAAAGCAATGAGAGGTAGCGTTAGCAGAATAGACACAACGAGAGTCTCGTTAATGTTATTATTGATTGAATGAAAACTGTTTTACTCTGGCTTGCGCCTAGCTCGCGGACATAAGTTATGCTGGAGCTCTCAGCTGTACACCAGCGGCCCCAGCTTGTTAGCTTAATGCTAACGTTAACGTTAGCAGATAGACACGAGAGCCTAGGTAACGTTAAAGCAATGAGAGGTAGCGTTAGCAGAATAGACACAACGAGAGTCTCGTTAATGTTATTATTGATTGATTGAATGAAAACTGTGTTTTACTCTGGCTACATAGCTATGCTGGAGCTCTCAGCTGTACACAGGGAGACAAGTACGAAATGCGCGAAATGCGCATGCGCGCGTTACCGGCGTAGGAGCGTAGAGGGCTGGCCGATCGCTGGCCAATCAGAGAAACGCGGAAGTACATGTTGGTTGCCGAAAGTGTTCACGCGTCCAGTCACAGCATTAGACACAGGGCTTGCTGTCCAGTCACAGCATTAGAGCTGCACAGGGCTGTCCAGTCACATCATTAGACACAGGGCTGTCCAGTCACAGCATTAGAGCTACACAGGGCTGTCCAGTCACAGCATTAGAGCTGCACATGGCTGTCCAGTCACAGCATTAGACACAGGGCTGTCCAGTCACAGCATTAGGGCTGCACATGGCTGTCCAGTCACAGCATTAGAGATGCACATGGCTGTCCAGTCACAGCATTAGACACAGGGCTGTCCAGTCACAGCATTAGAGCTGCACATGGCTGTCCAGTCACAGCATTAGAGCTGCACATGGCTGTCCAGTCACAGCATTACACCGGTTCCTGACAGGCAGCGAGCAAGCGAACTGGAGACGAAATCGCGCGCGACACTGTCCTGATATGACGCGGCGCCTGTCCGAGTGTGTCTGTGTGTGTGTGTTACCTGGAAGCACGGACAAAAGCAGCCTGCGATTCTCGACCAATAAAAAGTGTTTAGGGGCGGGACTCGGCCGCGTAATCGCTCAACTAGAGACACAGCGAGCGAATATTTGAGGGGGGAACGACATCGCCGCTCAGTTCGCTGTCGCTCGCGGCAGGTCAGGATAGTCTGATTGAAACGAATACATTTTAATCATTTTCGCAATCACGCTCGCTCGCGTCGCTCCCTGTCAGGAACCGGTGTTAGACACAGGGCTTGCTGTCCAGTCACAGCATTAGAGCTACACAGGGCTGTCCAGTCACAGCATTAGAGCTACACAGGGCTGTCCAGTCACAGCATTAGAGCTACACAGGGCTGTCCAGTCACAGCATTAGAGCTACACAGGGCTTGCTGTCCAGTCACAGCATTAGAGCTACACAGGGCTGTCCAGTCACAGCATTAGAGCTACACAGGGCTGTCCAGTCACAGCATTAGAGCTACACATGGCTGTCCAGTCACAGCATTAGAGCTGCACATGGCTGTCCAGTCACAGCATTAGACACAGGGCTGTCCAGTCACAGCATTAGAGCTACACAGGGCTGTCCAGTCACAGCATTAGAGCTGCACATGGCTGTCCAGTCACAGCATTAGAGCTGCACATGGCTGTCCAGTCACAGCATTAGGGCTGCACAGGGCTGTCCAGTCACAGCATTAGACACAGGACTGTCCAGTCACAGCATTAGAGCTGCACATGGCTGTCCAGTCACAGCATTAGAGCTGCACAGGGCTGTCCAGTCACAGCATTAGACACAGGGCTGTCCAGTCACAGCATTAGACACAGGGCTTGCTGTCCAGTCACAGCATTAGGGCTGCACAGGGCTGTCCAGTCACAGCATTAGACACAGGGCTGTCCAGTCACAGCATTAGAGCTACACAGGGCTGTCCAGTCACAGCATTAGAGCTACACAGGGCTTAGTCAGAGGCCTAGTTTCTCTTGGGATTGAGGATGTGGGGGTGGTGTGGGTTTGACACACACTCTGGGAATCCAACAGATGAAGAGTTATCAAGCATCTACGTCAGGCCCAACAGCAGCCAGGCCAAATAGGCTCCCATGTGTTCTTGCCAAATCAGAAAGGTGACATAATTTTTAAAAGCATTGAGTCATGCGGTAATGCCAAGGAATGAAAAGCTTGTCAGCTCAGCAGTCATTAAATAATGCCACCCTCAGCCCAAGTGCCCAGTGCGCTGCCACGCTAAGGCTCAACCCGACCCTCTGGTGAATTAGGTATCGTAAAGACACTTCACGGAAATGAAGAGCAGTATGGAAAACGTGTTCTAAAAGGCAGTGAGCAGAAACTGTGATGTGGAGCTGTGAGACAAAAAAGCGCTTTGGGCAGCTGGAGGAAGCACCCAAAAATAGAGCAGCGTTGTGCAGTGTATTACCTCACTCCCCACTCACATCAGCAAACATGTCCATCATCATCATGCACCCTAAGCTGCGCTGACATGCTCCATCCTCCAATACCGCTGCGTTGCATACTGTAGCTTCTCTCATTGGCTTGGGGGGGTAAGAAATCAGCAGAATGGACACAAAGTGCGGCCCCATGACATGACGATTTAAATTTTTTAAAAGCCCCCTCCCCTCCCGATTACAGTGGAACATGTGGTTCTAAAAATACTCCCGCCTAAGCCCTCTCCCTCATTCTGCCGAGCTAAATTAAGCCCTGGACCCGGGAGGGGTGGTGGGCAGAGATGAGACAAGTCAGCCATCATGATGTCTCTCTGGGTGATGCTTGCTCTTGTTCCAGAGCTCCAGCACGGCCTCTTCATGGAGGGGAAATAGAAGCTTGCAGCTTTCGTGAAAGAGCTGGAGACAGATGCAGCCAGACATAATGGGGGGAAGCGACTCACGGTCACAGCTGCAACTTTCCCAGAGGATCGGAGGCACGTTTGTAGTGAAAGGCTGTAATTAAGTTGCTTGCGCTGTGTCCCACAACCAGCGAGGCGAACATGCCAAAAATACCTCTCACATGACTGAAAGGTTATATTGTAATTTGAGGATAGTTCTTGCATTCCACATGGAATCCGTTCCCCACTTAGGCCCATAACATAGAAATATGGGGTGATGTAAACACTTTTAACACTTTGACTGCCCAAGGTTAATTCATTATTAGTCCCTTGAATGCCCAGGGCCACTTCAATGTTAACGTTAATATCGCCTAATCTATGTTTTAAATTATGGCTATGTGTCTAATCTGCCCGTCGCTTATCAAAGACTCGTTTTCCAGTCAACATTGTCAAAGCAGATTGTTTTTTTATCGCTTCATTTCCGTGTTCTACCATTCTGAAAAGCACTCTGTTTCACTGAAAAAATAAGAGATTCCCTGATAATCGCCTTTTCCTGGAATATTCTAGAACGTTGTCATTTGTCGGCCTATTTATGAATCGTTTTCAAATAAACGCTAGATGATCGATAGTATATGTGTATGCATGCACGCTCGTGCCGTGCGCTGATAATCGCTGCTCCTATTTCCTGACGGCGCGCACAGTCTAACAGCGATATCACATAATCACATAAACGCTTATATATCCGTGAAAACGGATCCGATTATCCTTAGACTGGTAACATAGATTCCTTACCCGAGATCAGATGGTATCCAAATGGATTATTCCAATTCCTGATCGCCATTCGAAAAAATCGCTCCTTTTAGTGATCCACCGTGATACTGTATAACACATATTCCCCGATGCTCCGTGAGTCCAGCATGAAGCTGGTAGACGCCTGTTGCATGAGTGAGAAGTAAAATGTGGAGTGCGGGTTTCTTTTTCCCATTCATTTTTATTGAGTTCAATCCAAAAGGGTGAATTACCATCTGGGAGACGATAGGGGGCGCTTTTTTCACATCCGAGCGCCGGGGGTGCCTGGATCTCCAACGATAGACTCGCTTGATGCAATATGATTTCAGATTGCTAATAAAATAAAAAAAACGAATAAAACGAATATTCTCGTGAGTGGGCATTCAACCCGCGGGGGGTAAACGCGAGAAAACTCATGGATGGCATTCAAAGTGTTAAAGCCAGATGCCACACTGGCTACAAGCCTGTGCGAGTCGAGAAATTATTCTCTCGATTTGCCTGGTACAAATATGTTGGCATATAAGAAGTCACCAGCCTACATTTGGAGAGCCAGAATGGATGCCACTCTGTCTGTGCTATATTACTAGTACAGTTAGTGCACTGGGTGACAGATGCACCTTGCTGCTCCCCAAAGCCCAGGGGCCGGTTGCACTAAAGACCTTAAGTTAAGATTTTTCTTAAAATCAGAGTTGGAAGTTTCCTGAAAATAAAATTGGTTGCACAAAACACCCTTCTCCTCCTTAGGCCTAAGTGAACATTTTGAGGAAACCCTGAGTATTTAAAGGTCCCGTCCGGGTCTTATAAATGGCCTTTTCCAGTGTTTAGCATTGTTTTATAGCAATGGGGGGTTAGTATCAATGGGTCTGTGTAGCTAATTACCATATTGGCGGATTGCTCTAATTCAGTTGAGACAATCTCCTCTCCCAGTGAATTAGGTCATTCTGATTTGACTGTTTGGCTGACGTGAATAAGTCAAGTCAAGACAAGTCAAGAGTTTTATTTGTCACGGCATACAAGCATAGTGAAATGTGGGTGGTCATGCCCGCAGCGATTGTGCAATAATACAAGTAATAAAATAAGAATAAGACATAGAATGAGACATAACAGGTATAATGTACATAAAGTTTACAAAAAGCATGGTAAAGACTAAGGCTAACTGCGATAGTGCAATACAGTGATAGCTACGGATGAGGCACTGGGTCTTATGTACACTACTATACAATATACAGTTATACCATATATCCTTTTTTTTTTTTTTGATCCACTTTTTCTCCCATTTTTCCATATTTTCTCCCATCCCAATTTCGTATCATCCAATTCAACCCTCCCCTGTCACGAACGCTGTTTCTTGCCTCCCACAAGCCGGCTGCAATGTGGACTAAGTCATACATAGCACAAGTCCCCTCCGGTACTTGAGGTAACAGCAGTCGCATCTTTTCACCTGCGCAGCTCGTTCTCTCAGTGTCGAGGAGTAACGCGTGGGAGGCTCACGCTGCCCCCGACACTTCCTGATTTTACTGCGCAGGCGCACCAACCGACTTGTAGGAGTCGCTTGTTCACAACGTTCGATCCCCACCCTTCAGTTTTCCCTCCCCGTAATACGGCCAATGTGTATTACTGCGGACGACCAGCCAAACTGAAAAACAATGTGGAGAGCTGGATTCGAACACGCGAATCCTAGCGTCTCCACACTGGTGGCGAGTGACTTGTCCACTACACCACCTAGCCGCCCTTAAGTTATACCATATATCCTTATGCTATCTTGATATCCATCTATTTACAATACAAGAACCACTCCCGTTATTTATTATTATTTTTTTTTAGTGACCTTTTCATTGTGTAAAGTGACCGTTGAGTTTGTGCGTGTGCAGCGTGTGTGTGTTCGTGCTAAAGTGTCTGTTAGTGTGTGAGCGTATACAGTATGTGTGTTGTGTGTGTGCTCATGTGTGCTTGTGTGTGGAGAGTTCAGTGTTCAAGACTCTGATGGCCTGGGGGAAGAAGCTGAGCCGAAGTCTCTCTGTCCTAGTTGCTGGTGTGCGCAGGCGTTTTATTTATTTTTTTTTTATGACTGAGTCTATGTGTGTTGTCCATGTCAGGTCCTCTGAGATGTTGACCAGGTACTTAAAGCTGCTCACCCTGTCCCCATTTATCCACAGTGGTATGTGTGTCCCCTGCTGTGTTCTCCTAAAATCCACGATCAGCTCCTTGGTTTTACCAATGTTCAGGAGCAGGCTGTTGTCCTGACACCAGCGTGCCAGTACATCAACCTCCTCCCGATAGGCCTTCTCGTCGTTGTCAGAGATCAGCCCCACCACCACTGTGTCTTCCGCAAACTTCACTATGGAGTTGGAGCTGAACCTGGCCACACAGTCATGTGTGTAGAGTGAATACAGCAGGGGGCTCAGAACACAGCCCTGGGGGGACCCGATACTCAGGGTGATGGTGTTGGAGGTCTGACCCCCCACCCTGACCGCCTGAGGCCTTTCACTCAGAAAGTCCAGTATCCAGGCGCTCAGAGCGGAGCTCAGACCCAGCTCGATCAGCTTGTCCACCAGTCTGGTGGGGACTATGGTGTTGAACGCTGAGCTGTAGTCAATGAACAACAGTCTCACATAGCCCCCCTTAAGGCACTGATCTGCATAACTAACACCCCCTCTATGTTTGTAGCGACAGCAGAGCGAGTGGAAATACCTGCACTTCCTCAAGCGGGTTTTGATAGAGAGAGGCAGAGAACGAGTGAGCGAGAGGGAGAGAGAGATAGAGAGGGAGAGGAGCTTCTGTCTGGGAAACAAACACACACGCATTTTACACACAACCTGACCGTGCGGGGAAACAAACACACGCATTTTACACACAACCTGACCGCGCAGGGAAACAAACACGCACGCATTTTACACACAAGGGAAGGGGATTGGGAATTGGCATAATGACTAACATTGGGATGGGAGAAAAAAAGAAAAAGGAAGGGGGAAAAGATAATAAAAAAAAATATATATATATATATATATATATGGTATATAAATATAAAACAATGCATTTTTTTGAAAAAAAACTTTACAGATGTGTTCCATAGACTCACAGGAATTGTGTAAAGTTGCCCAAATAGTGAAATGAATAGCAATGCATGTCCCCTTTAAGGTTCTCCTTTTTCTGGTATTATACTTAAAGTTAGTTCAACCATTGCACAAAAGACCATAGCAACCAAAGGAGAAAAACAAACTCGAAATTAACGGTAATTAAGTTTCTTTTTCTCCCATTTTTCTCCCATCCAATTCAACCCTCCCCTGTCTTCGAACGTTGTTTCTTGCCTCCCACAAGCCGGCTGCAATGTGGACTAAGTCATACATAGCACGAGTCCCCTCCGATACTCGAGGTAACAGCCGTCGCATCTTTTCACCTGCGCGGCTCGATCTTTTAGCGTCGGGGGTCTGGGCTTTGGAGGGGCCCCGCCCCCGTCGCTTCTTGATTCTACTGCGCAGGCGCACCAACCGACCTGTAGGAGTCGCTGTCCACAACGCCCGATCCCCACCCTTCAGTTTCCCTCCCCGTAATACGGCCAATGTGTATTACTGTGGACGACCAGCTAAACTGAAAGCAATGTGGAGAGCGGGGCTCGAACAGGAGGCATCCTGTTCGAGCCTAGTCTCCAGCATTCGTTGCGAGCGCCTTGCCCACTGCGCCACGTAGCCGCCCCACAACATGGCCAAGTTTATGTTCAAATGTTTGTTATTTGCATGTACTTCTCAGTGTGTGCTTTATTTGATAGTATTCCTCCAATAGTATATTTTCCTCTTCTGACCAATTTGGTTTCATTGCTTTTATTTTCTTCTGCCATTTTATTATTAAATTGTTTTACGTTTTTGTGAGACGATACAGGTGAGGCCATCACAAGCCCACGGAGATGGGCACGTGGTAGCAGTCTCCATGGAAACTGTAGAATTATTCCGCTGTAAAATCTCTTACACTGCAGTAAATGCCTTAACGTTTTTCCTTAACTAAGGAAAGTCTTTAAGGGATTCTGTGTAACACCCTTAAGTAAGACCCTCAGCTAAGAATAAATTAAAAGTGTCATACTTAAGCAGAAACCGTAAGGTGTTTTGTGCAACTGGAGTCTTGAGATGATGGTTGGTCAGATGCCAACAGTCCTCTGGCATGTGAGGTGGTGGGTGGGTGAGTGAGCAGAGAGATGCATGTTGGGACCATGGCTTCCTCTCCTCATAGATGGCATTCAGCTCGACCCATGCTGTGACTCAGGTCTGCACCAGGCACCAGCTGTTGGCCCCCATGACTAGATTCACATGTTCCCAGCGACTCCTACCATGATCATGCTGTACTTGACAAACACACCATTTCCGTCAAACCAAGGCCTTGTCCACACGAAGGTATTTTTGAAACCACAACTTTTCTATGTGGTTTGGCCTTTCGTCCACAAGGCAAATTGTGTTTTAAGTTACTGAAACCAGACCGTTTTGAAAACACCCATCATGTGGATGGGTGAAACTGGAGCTTATGGACAACACTAACATCATGACTGGTGGCCGTGTCCACACATACAGATATGAAGTTTTTCTGTACAATCAGGACAATGGAGAGCTCCCTACTGTCCTGGTGATTTCATGTGTTTTGTTTTGTGGTCAACAATATTGGGTAATTCAATAAAGTGCTGCTGCTACTGTTGCAGAGTAACCTTTGTTACCAAACATCTGTATCGGGTCTGTGTTTCTTGCTCTTACCAGCTTCACACGACCAGGATCTTGCAGCAGTACAGGGTCTCACTGTCTTTTGAAATCATCATTAAAAGTAGTACGCATGAGCACATCAGCCGGAAGAGAATGAGATAGGTGGAAGGGGGGGGGGGGGGGGTACCGTAATTCTCCTCGTCATCCAAGACAGCATTCTTATATTAGACATGCTAAACTGCTAAACCAGATCACTGCAGAACATTAAGCCTGACGGCGGTGCTTTAATATTTAATGCGCTCTGCTACCATGGCATAAAACCGCAAAACTGCCGCAGCGCTGGCTAAACTGACAATTCTGTAATATATTTTTCAAAAGTCAGCCTTCAGTCACGTGGAAGGGGAAGCAGAGAGTATGAGAAAAGTTCAATGCTTTCGGCAGAGAGGCTGTTGAGTGGAAAGCTTAACGCATCACACTGGTTACTCTGGACACTGCGACAGACCTGCGAGGACACAGATAAATGATGGGCCCACAGTAAACACAGCCAGTAATCTCATTATAGGCCTGCTAGTCATCCATAGGACATACAGGCCTACCTGTGGCATGCTACTTGGACAACAATGCAGGTAAACTCATTCACTTTGACTTCCATATGACCCCTGTGAGTGGGAGGAGGGTAGAGTCGCAGACTCTTGTTGGATAATGGCTGGGCCAGACGAGGCCGTCCTTGGAGCATGGTTATCTGTGCTAATTAGTATAGGCGTGGGTCCTCTAAGGCCACAAGCTGGCCACTATGCTCGTTGTTTCTTTGATGGTCGAGCCTTAGATAGTTAGATTATTGAGCAGGTGGGGACAGTGTGATCACGTTTTGCAGCCTTTCTTCCCCTTCTTGCTGAGAATCATGGAAATAAGAGTCCTAAATGTAACAGTCCTTGAGATATGTTAAGAAAGGTGAACAGGAACAGTTGGAGGGGAAAGCGCCCCCCCCTCCTCTCCTTCATATTATATCGCAAACTTTATTCACACACAGATTATCCCAAGCCCTTTACAGAGCAGTCAGTGTGTAGTGATTAAGCCTGTTGCCAGGGTTTAAACCTCCCCTCTGATGTCAGGTCTGCTGGCTGCTTCAGTGTGTAGCCTGGGCCTGCCTGCCTCCCTCCTTACGTTGTGTGCTTCCTCTGACCGACACATCAGCTAGTCAGAAGCAGCTGATGTCCTCACCCCCATAGGCGGCGGGTATATAAGGCCAGGGGAGGCAATGCCAACCCAAATGAGCATCCCCAGTCTGCGCATTATTATAGGCAGCCTAGGCTACGATATTGTGTGTGTGTGGGCTGCTGCAGCCCGGTGGTGACAATACGCAAGGGTCGGCCAACCAAGGTGTCAATGGGTAGGTGTGGTGGCCATTAACATTCCAGACTGCAGGCAGTAACCAATCACGCCGCATCATCAAACTACCCGATGCCAGTCTGGTCTTCAAAACCCTCCATGGTCTAGCCCCACCCCCACTTTCTGATTTTTCACCTCCAGGTTCTCATGTAGTCTTTTACCAACAAACTTGCAGTTCCGCGTTCGGGTTCAGAACTGTTGTACCGGGTGACTTGGCTGTTCCATTAAGGACAAGTACATTTAGCAAATCAGCCCTCTCTGTGAGAGCTGCCAAGACCTGGAACTCCATTCCAAGTTACATGCCGCCTGGGCATAACACGGATCACCTGAGGCCGAGGGCATGATGAGACTGAGTCAGAGTTAATCAAACCGTGGAAACTTTTTAGAGCTACTATGTACATTGTTTTCAAAGCATGATGAGATCCAAATTACGGAAAACGTTTCCTTCATTGCCGTCGGCACCGCAACTTGTGAACAGCCTTTCCCAATGAGGCGCATCCGAAACTGGCTAAGAAGAACAACAATATGCGCCAAGAGAGACAGTCAACTCTGAGTCCGCTTCACATTGAAAGTGATCTCAGACAAACTTAAAGCAGAAAAGATCATTGATGCGCGAAACATCAAATTTTTTTTGTTGCATTAAGGTAAGACAATGGTTAATCATATTGGATGCCTTCATTTGAACAATTAATTTGCACTATATGAAATGAGTGGGGCTCGCTGTAGTAGCCTAGTACAGTGGTTCCCAAAGTCGGGGTCGCGACCCAAAGGTGGGCCGCGAGCAGCCACGGATGGGCCGCGAGATGATTTAAAAAAAAATAAAATAAAAATATATATATATTTTTTTTTGTCAGGCCACTGAACTTAGAAGCAGGCCAGGACAGTGTTTTTAGTTGTATTCTAAAATTGTATTCTATTGTATTCTAAAATGTGACTATATGGTTTTATATTAACTTAATAAATAAACAAAAACGAAAAATCTACTTATTTCAACGAACATTTCAAACTAAATAACAGATTATGCACATAAAACGCTGAAAACAACCGAAGCAACAATAGTATTTTAATGAGGCTATTATTATTATCATTATTATTTTGCAACAAGTTAGCCCTCTCATAAATAGCACATATAAATGAATAACTAACTTGAACTAACTTAATAGGATTGAAGTGATATTTGGCTTAAAAAATCGGTCGCATGACAAAAAAAAAAAAAGCCAGACGATGTGCATTGGGCCGCGGCTCTCTGACGCCTTATTTTCTGGGCCCCGGCCTGAAAAGTTTGGGAACCCCTGGCCTAGTAGACGTGGGTGTGTGTATTGTATGACATCAGAACCTGGACAGCACCGTTTGCGTGCAAGCAAAATATAAAAAGGGAAAATGTTGCGCGCTCAGCGCGAGTCCCATCCCATCAATAGCCTACCCTAATGTAGAGCCATATGAAATCCGTTTTATTATTTTCCAAATTCCATTTTATTTTTTCCCAAATTCCATTTTTTCCGTTTTAATATTTCAGAATTCTGTATTTTGCCTTTTATGCTCATTTTACCATCAGAAATAGTGTCTAATAAGTGGGAATGAATAAATGTCCACAATTGAATAAGATATAACAGTCCATTTAATGTTTTTAAGTGCTTCAACTCAGAAATACAGTTCAATTTTACACAATATTTTTCAATTAATATTGTGACAAAATAAAAATACATATTTCAAGTGTAAACAATAGATACAGCTAGCTACTACTGACATTATCACAATGACAGTAACCTAGCTATATCTATTATATTGTGATGAAATATAGTAATGCATAATTTAGGCACCTTTAGTTTAGTTTATTTCGTTTATAAAGGACAGTGTATAATGGCAAACGTTTGCATTAAACAAATGGATGAGTGCACCAGATTTAGCAAGAAGCTATCATTTCCATTTATAGTCCTATGTACTGTAACGTTTCATAGCTATTTAATTAATTCCGCGATTCCGTGAACGCGGATTTCATATGGCTCTACCCTAATGTCCAGCTCACCCGCCGCCTATGCTCACCCCTGTGTATCCATCAACACGTGTGCACGCACACACAAACGCACTTAAAAAGGGATTTGTTCAAGTTTCTGAGTAGACCCCTTGCCCATGTGTTCATAAGATCTCACATCTCTGAAAAGATGGCACAGTGAGCAATACGGCATTCTTGATTATCTCCTGACTAAAAGGGAAAGTGAACTGATCTTATTCACTTCGCTGCCATATTGGTAAATTTTTATGCAATGTGAGGTACGGATGTGGAAGTGCCCATAAACTTTTTGGGAAAGTAGCTATTTGTTGACTTCCCTAGAATCAGACAAAATAGATAGATACCCTTCTATATTCACGCTAGCTAGCTTACACAATGACCATTAGCCCACCATCAAAAGTAACAAAATACACTCTCCAAAACTATCTTATTTACATGTTGTGACTTGTGTATTTACCACTATGTAGAAATAACAATGTAAAATGAGACATTGTAATTTTCGAAGCAGATAGTCTGAATTATTTTCTTGACGAACAACAGTGACCCCTGTGCAAGGAAAAAAGAGGTTTGCCAGTGAAGAGATCAGCTAACTAACGTAGCACATAGTTTGCAATAAAGTGATTCTACAATATATAGGATAGCTAATAACATATACTGTAGATAAAGATACAATCATGGGTTGTAAGTGTGTTGTAAACAGTGAAGACCCCTCTTCATAGAATTCCAACCAACAATCCGGAACGGATGAAACTATGGCCTATGCATCATGATGATTATAATAGTCACTTACTCGATGGACAACTGCTCATTAGATCCAGTCAGCCTGGGCCGTTTTTTCAAATTGATTTTGGGTAGATAGAAAAACAACTGCAGGATTAGTTGGGCCTAACAAAAATAATAGTTGGTTTCAGGTTGGTTGTCAGTTTGGCCATGGGTAGGTAGGGAATTTATTTTATTTTATTTTTTTATTTTATTCTTTCCCACGGCGACTATGGATAGGGAATTTCTTTATTTAATTAAAATGTTCACAACAACATGGATGCATGTACTCTGCCAGCATGTTTAATATCCATAATACTAAATGTTTGACTAAGATTTCTATGAAACTTTATTCTAAAAAAAAAAAAAAAATCTGATTTTTTTTTTTTTTTTTTAATATATAATTTTTTTTAAAAACTCATAAAATATATTGGGTCGCACCTAAATCGGCAGGGTCGGTCGGCAACCTGAAACCAACCATTATTTTTGTTAGGCCTTAAGAGCTGAAAAATCTTCCTTTGTTGTGACACAGTCTCATTGTGCACTGTCCTCTTCACCAGATATATCAAGCGTTCCCATCAATGGCAGCACCAAGTCCCACTCAGTACAGCAGAGGCACTCGATTTCTGTTGGCATAGGTTGGCAAGCCCCACATTTACCCCCCTCCATGTCGGTTCTGACTCTCTCCTCGTCCCCAGGCTCAGTCTGTTCGACTGCCTCAGCCTCCCTTCTTGCCCGCTCTGCTTTCAGAACCTGTAGTTTCTCCTCTGTAAATTCTGGTTGAAATAGATAAGGTTCTGTGATTCTTGGTTCATCTATAGAATTCATCATCACCATCCTCTCTTACAAAGTGATCCATGATTAGTAGTTGTTCTTCTGTAGGTTAGCCAGTCACATTGGTTGTTAACAGAAGTTACAATGGGGCTTTAGAGGTGCTGCAGCAATCACTGCGACCAGCCGGTGGTTGTTCTTCGTCGGACTCTGGGGAAGATGGCAAATAGCTAATATATATATTTTATTTTTACTTAAATTTTTTATTAACATGTATAGACAAACACTTACACAATACCTACAATGACATCAACAACACAATAGTACATCCACATGGGCCCCTTGAATTCGGCCACGCTCAGCCTCCTAGACCTCCATGAGAGGGACCCCCCCCCTCCCGCCATCCGCCCCCAGAAACAGGGCTCCCCTACATCCCAGGGCCGTCCCACGCGGGGCCGAGCACTCAGCGACACGGGTACCTTGAATTTGATTGGGCCAGGCCCAACAGAGGTTCGAGGGGTGGCACTCACCCCCACCGAGCCAAGCCCGCTACCTCCCATGTCACCAAGCACCCCACCCCACGCCCGACGACCCCACAACATCCAAGACCCCCCTCTCCTGGGCCAAACCGCGGAAACGATGGTCCCCCTCCCCCGACCCCCCCCCCCCCCCCCCTGAGTTAAGCCCATAGGGGCCCCCCATATCCCAGGTCGATGCGCCCGCAGCCGGGCCCCCAGCGACACGGTCCCTTGAATCAATTGGGCCAGGCCCAGTAGAGGAAAGGATAGGGGACTCGCCCCCACCGAGCCAAGCTCGCTATTTCCCATGCCAGCGAGAGCCCCACCCCACGCTCACCGACCCCCCAACACACAGGGCCCCGCCGGGCAAAGCCCAGCCGCTCTGATCCCCCTGTGGTATTGAATCTTGGTCGGTGTGTATGACCTCAGTGCTCAAGTCCTGCTTGGTGTGTGAGACCTCGTTATTCAAGTTCTGGCTGGTCCGGTTGATCTCGGTGCTCGGATCCTGGTTGGTGTGTGTGGCCTCCGTGTTTGCATCGAGTCCTGGTTGGTCCGGTTGTATCCAGCGTCTCTTTGTCCTTCCCTTGGGGGCCGTCCATTTCACCTCTCCCGAACCAGCCTCCATGCTCCTCCGAATACTCCGCATTGCATCGAGTCCAGTCCGTGTGTTGGCCATGTTAGCTTGCAGCTCCTTCTCCAGCCAGGCCTCTCTGCGGTCCCACGCCACGCTAGCTTGTATCACTTGCTGCGTCACATTCATCGTGTTAACTTCCATGTTAGCTTGCAGCTCCTTCTCCAGCCAGGCCTCGCTACGGTCCAACACCCCGTTAGCTTGTATCACTTGCTGCGTCACATTCATCGTGTTAACTTCCATGTTAGCTTGCAGCTCCTTCTCCAGCCAGGCCTCGCTGCGGTCCAACGCCATGTTAGCCCTGAGTCCATCGATGTTGTTCTGGATGTTCTGCGTGCTAGCTTGGATAGCTTGGTTAGCTAACTCGATAGCCCGTGTGCTAGCCTGTATGTCCTGGACAATCTGCATTTTAACTAGGGATGCACGATAATTATCGGGCCGATATCAGCAATTATGACGTCATCCCGATAAACCCGATAACGTTATTGATAGCTCCGATAATATAGAATACATTTTTTGGTTAAAAGAAATCCGGTGTGGGTGGATTTGGATGAAGGGCGCTTGTTTTTATTATAGCCTCCTCCCGTTTTGCCAGTACTGTGTTACGACTGATAGCGTGTGGTTTAGGAACAGGGAGTTTTTCACAAATCCAGCGCTCCCTTTCTTGGCTGTGACGTAGTCACGTTACATTCGGAGGCAGACAGTCGATCTGCCAATTACGTCCCACCGCTTGCACCCACCTCTTCTTCTTACCACCAATCAGAAGCTCTCATTCGTTTATTTACTTCCGGATTGTCAGCCATTATTCTACTCGGAGCTAACGTTATCTCCCCGCGAGCCACATTGACAAGTACCAGCGCTTATACATTACTGGCAAATGTCTTGTTGCACTTGTGGCAACGAGCGTTGTCAGCATCGACTTTAGTAAAATAGACCCAGACTTTTGAACGTTTCGTTCTGTCCGCCATGATGAGAGCAGAGCTGTCTGTACTCGGCAGCACCCGTGTGTGTGTGTGAGTGAGTGTGTGTGAGCACAGCACAGCCCGCTCCTCGCGCAGGCAGAGACACCGAGGCAGGAGAGATATAGAAAACGGCCAACAAGATTAGTTTGCGACGTTTAAATTCCTCAAAAAAAAATCCATAATTTCTCGAGTACCGATAGCAGTACCGATGACGTCAGAGCTTATAAATACTAAAATATATATATATATTTGATCCAAAAAAATATATATATATACACATTTAAAAAAAAATTATAATACAATAAATATCGGTTATCGGTATTGGTTATCGGCTTGAGGAGCATAAAGTTATCGATATCGGTGTCAAAAAATCAATATCGTGCATCCCTAATTTGAACTTGGATGTCAGCCTGTATGCTAGCTTGTATCCCCGCTGCCCACTGCGTCATGCTAGCCTGAATCATCTCCAGCGCCCTCATTTGTACTTCTTCTGGGGTCGCTTTTTTCTCTCGCTTTTTCTTGTGTTCATTCTTCCTCCTCTCTTATATCCTTGAATTGTCACTTTTTATTTCGCTTTGAATTGTTTTACTTCCTTTTCTTGATATTCACCGACCGGGAGCTCTTTCATGTGGCTGCTCACCAGAACGTCGCAAACCGGAAGCCGGCAAATAGCTAATTTTCAAAAAGGTTGGTGTGTTCCTTTAACCCATTCAAACCGGGAAACACATTTATGTGTATATACAGGCTATATAATGCATTATTAGCAGGCGTTTTAGGTCTAAAGGGGTTCAAACATAGCTATAAAGATGACACGTGAAGAACCTAAATAATTAAAACAACAGGCAGAATACACTATCTGAATTACAAGCACATGATTACTGGACTCTGTTTTTCACTGCCGTAATTTCTGTGTTTTGAAATATGTGGAAGTGAATTAGTCATCAGCTCATTGAAATGCCTTCATAGCGATCTGTGGGAAAAAAGATGGCAGCAAGGTGAACACTGTCCAATCCGTGAAGATATGTCTGTGTGTTTCTTTTTTACAGACAGAGACAGAGTTAAACTGACTTTCAGAGTTTGTCCCAAATGTTGATTGATAAGCACATAATTTCAGTGGATGGTCTGAATAGATGGACTAATTAAGGCTGTGTGACCTCCAGGGCCTATGACGCTGCTGGAACCAATGGTATCCATCTGCAGAACGTCAGCCTAGGGCTGGGCGATATGGCCTAAATATGATATCACGATATTTTCTGACCTTTCGGCGATACACGATACACATCACGATGTTTTTCTTTTTTCCCCCAAACAATTCATTATGAGGCGCCGCTTACCAAGACAGTATTTGAGTTTGCAAGCTAACATTAAAGACAAAATAAAATACCCATGCATTTAGCATTTTTATATTATATATTAGATTTAGATTATTGGATTATTAGATTATATATTGCATATATTTAGCAATGAGATATTATATGATTTAGATATGAAATATGATTAATTGAAAATGGGGGACCCTGATGTAAACAAGACGAAAGTCTTTCTCTGGTCTGCATCCCGTTAACAATTGTATGTATTGAGCTGTACTGTACCCATTCTGCAATATGTTAATAAAGTTTTAAATCAATCAATCAATCAATCAATAGGATTTTAGCATTTTTATGAAACTACTGTATATTTGTATGTCTCTATGTTTTGATGAATTGAAAATGGAGGACCCTTATGTAAAAAAGCCTAAAGTCTTTTTCTGGTCTTCATCCTCCAGTCCACTGTTGTTGTATTGAGCTGTACTGTATTGTACCCATTCTGCAATCGTTAATAACGTTTTCATTCATTCAATCATTCAGCCGGCAACAGAATAATTTTGATTGACAGTCGAGTCTGCCAATTACGTCACACCGCTTGTACCCGCCCTGCTGTTCTTAGCACCAATCGGCAAGCGCTATTTTTTTTTTACATTCCTGAAAGTCCTCCATTGATTTTAACGAGAGCTCAGCTCAACGACAACAACAACAACAGCTCACCGCAGCCGACGAGTGATTACCAGCGCACCGCAGCATGACAACGAGGCATAATGATTTTACTGCAACAAATGTTATAATAAAAGCCTTTCCATACATCTGTCTGATTGAAAACTTTATTAACAGACCGCAGAATGGGCACGCACAACTCGGCACGGGCTGAGATATGAACAGTAACGCTTGCTATCTATGTCGTCATCGGACGTTGCTATGTTTGGGTAAATACGCTGATGTGTAACTATATAACGTGTAACTATATAACGTTAATGCCACAAAATGAATGCCTTTGTTAATCATAAGTACTAACTTTGATGCAGTAGTGTGTGTGTGGGAGCGGCGTTGTTCAAAAGTTTGAACGGAGTGGACCAGATTGACGCGACACAATCCTCTTGGGCAAAACATCACGATACGTTAAAAAAGTGTATCGTTAATGAACTGTACCCGATATTTATATAATATCGTCATATCGCCCAGCCCTACGTCAGCCCCAGCACTCTCAGGCCCCACGCTTGTCAGGCCCCTCAGGAATTTGCCCGCTCAGCAGCGCCACCCACCCAATGGCTGAATTGGAGTATTGCACTGTGCGGGTTTGATTGATTGAAAACTTTATTAACAGATTGCAGAATGGGTACAGTACAGTACAGCTCAATACATACAATTGTTAAGGGGATGCAGACCAGAGAAAGACTTTCGTCTAGTTTACATCAGGGTCCCCCATTTTCAATTCATCATAACATATATGACATACATGACATACAGATAGACAGTACTGCTACATCTATACATTTATGACATACCAGATTTGCAAATACAGCACTGTTTGTGATACAACAAGTGTCCAGAAAAGAGTGTATATACATTTGACGTAGAAACTGTACATTGGAGGAGGTTGGGTAGGTGGGGTGGGGGGGTAGGGGGGAACTGTACATTGGAGGTGTGTGGGGGGGGGGGGGGGTTGGGTAGGGGGTGGGTGGGGGAAACTGTACACTGTACATTGCAGATCTGCGGGCAGATCCGCAATGCATTTATTTAACAGATTGCAGAATGGGTACAGTACAGTAAAAAACTACCTGTGGGTTGTCCAGCTTTGACAAATCGCAAATGCAGTTACTGGTAAGATACCGACACACATCCCAATGCTTTTGTCCTCCAGACACACGCCGTTCCAAATATTATTAAAGATATTTCCACTACTACAAAACAAGAAAAAACGAATTAATACAAATAGACATAGTGTCAGTGTAACGATCAGATCCTAACCCAACCCCCTCCAATGTACAGTAAATGTCCTAACCCAATAATACACGAGAGCCTCTTCTTGGGACCAAGTAAGGTTTCGTCGATAATCCAATGTACAGTTACCCCCCCCACCCAACCACCTCCAATGTACAGTTTGCCCCCCCCCCCACCTCCACCCCACCTACCCAACCTCCTCCAATGTACAGTTTCTTCGTCAAATATATACTCTCTTTTTTACTCTTTTTGTATCACAAACAGTACTGTATTTGTAAATCTGATATGTCATAAATGTATAGTACTGATGTAAACAAGACGAAAGTCTTTCTCTGGTCTGCATCCCCTTAACAATTGTGTGTATTGAGCTGTACTGTACTGTACCGATTCTGCAATCTGTTAATAAAGTTTTCAATCAATCAATCAATCAACCCCGCACAGTGCAATACTCCAATTCAGCCATTGGGTGGGTGGCGCTGCTGAGCGGGCAAATGTCTGAGGGGCCTGAGAGTGCTGGGGCTGACGTTCTGCAGATGGATGCTTCTCGCTGGAACAGTCCACGGACCACAGCATAAGACATCCAGCTATGTAAACAGGTCAAATTAGTCTAACCTCATTGGAGGTGGTGGGGAGTCAAACTGTGTTTTGGACATAATGTACTATCTGGACCAGAATGTCTCCCAAAGTGGTGTTCCAGGGGGTCTCCAGCTAAATGAAGAATTGTCTAAATATACTATTATTAAACTGAAACCAAATCCAATGTATTGTTGAACATAGAAGGAAAACAAATGGGTAGGCTGAAAGTAACACAAACTAAATAATCAGCTATAGTCGAAATACCTACATCATTTTGAATAGTTGAATATTCCAATAACTGTGCCCATCCAAAGCTCAAGTAGCATCATCATTGAAACCACGGACTATGTGACTTTGACTGTGACCTATAGGCTATGAATCTAATGCTTGACAGGTTCAAGGCTTTCTCTCTCAGCCAAACATGCATCAGCAACAGCATGAACAGTTATCTTGAATGGCACAGTATAGTTATTTGCCCTGAATTGCCCTGGATGTCGTTATTACCAGCAACATGGGGCACTAAGGAAGTGGTTAAACGTTGTTCCCTTTCCTTGTCACACTCATAATTAGATGCTGGTGAACTGGATGGTCAGTGTGACATGATATGGATGAATACAAACAAAGAACTACTGCATGACAAACCTGCTGCCTTCCAACAAAGACAGCTCCAAAACTATTGCATGAGGTGAATGCCATTTTAAATACACAATAGCAATGATTTAAATGACATGGTGAAAATTACAGGTGGCTCATACATATTCAGGAGTGATAGTATAAAATACCAAACGATACGTCTGTTGTTGGCTTTCATTTCACTCATGCGCGCTACAAGCATGGGGATGACATCATGTTGGGTCAGCTTGGGTTTTTCAGCTTGCCAGTTGCCACCTAAATCAGCCATTTCAAACGTGTCATGTTAACCTACATTTACCTTTTTTTTTTTAATGCAGATCACCAAACAGAACACAGACCCACTTGGTAGTGATAGTCTCTAATGAAATACACGGTAGAATGACAACCAACGAGACATAAAAACGAGGTTACTGAAGCATGTCTATCACAAATCCCACGTTTAAAATCGAGTGACAGGCACTAGACATGCAGATTACGTTTGACAGGCTAGTAAGCAACAAATGTATGCAAAGGTCGCACAATGTGATTCATGTCCTGGTGTGTGTTGGATGTTGCATCGCCTTACCAATAGCACTAGTGTGGTTGCTCATCGATGGCAGCGAGTAATAATAGCAGAAGGCTTTGAGTCGCAACAATGTAACCGACGCGATGGAAATCACTGTAGCGACGCGAGCCGCGCTGTAGTTACATTGTAACGTTACTATCATCAGCTATCATGGCATTTTCCAAATAAGCTCAGTCAAGTTTACATGTCGTCGAGATGCTGTCGCCTGACACCAACACTTCATAATGACAGGCTGTCAATGGTTCCACTGCACTTACACATACGAATGGACACGTCCCGTCTATTCACAACATCCAACTGTCATCGTACATTTGAGAGCCGGTGCAGAAACACAGCCTGCAAACAGCACTTTCCCTCACTTCAACTAGAGTAGGCTACCTACGCACTTAGCTCATGCCATGGTCTATTCACACTGAGTGACATAAAACAAGCTGCACTGAGGTCAACCAGCCAACGACATGGTGTAATACATGTTGAACCAGACTGTGTCCGTTTAAACTAAACGAAGAAACTGCACTCTATGCAATTAAGCTACTTTGTATGCGTTGAGACATCTTAGCATTCTGAGCCAAGAGGAAGTGTCATTCATGTGAGGGCGTCAATAGTAGTAGCAGGTACATCAACAAGCAAGTAACATAAATACTGCGTATCGTGACACAACAAGACTTACCACTGAAACTCTCGCCGTTGTTGTTGAAAAACAAAATCCTCTCAAGTACATTTAGTCCAACTCCGAAGACGTCGGTGTGACTTTTTGCGAAGTGCTGTCAGTCGTCCCGTTCGTCCGTCAGTTGGGACTTCCTGAATGAACCGCTCGTCTCTCGGAGCAACGCGGCGGCGCGACGCGAACAAGCCCTCGCTCGTGTTGTTTGACAGCTAGTTTGACAGGCGGAAATAAGTTCGCTCTGTATGTAGGCGGCTTCTAGTGACACATAACAGGAATGTGAATCCGGTACATAATAATTAACATAATAGGTTCACACTTCGCAATAACTGTATGTTGGTTTGCACAGACACAAATGCTGATCTTATTGTTCCACTGTAAATATGTATTTAATAGTAGTAAAAATAATAATCCATAATACTGCCGTCGTTGGAAAGCCTGAGTGAATAATAGAAAGTGGATCCACCAATCATTTATTATCGTTCGCAAATTATAAAACATGATACATGTGATGAGCTGAGCCATCCCTGATGTCAACACACATAGAGCTTCAACATAATACTAGTGCAATCCTGCCATCTGGTGTTGCGCTGACGAAGTTCAACTTTAAAGCCAAGGGAGGGAAGTATTATTTCCCAGTATCCTGACTTTATTAAGGATAATGAAAAAAATACCGATATTTATTCATACACTATACACATATTGTGACAAGTATGCACAACATTCTCCCATGTGCATTCCCATACCCAAGGGGGAGGTCTAATTTTCTTATCAGCTGCTCCTGATTCTCCACAAAGCTGTAGTTGAGCTTATACAACCAGGTGCAACATCTATAACTAGTATAGAGCAACAACAAAAAACAAATGATAAATGGTGCATTTATATAGTGCTTTTCAATTTGTTCCTCACATTTTACCCATTCACTCACACATTCACACACAGACAGCGGAGGCAACCATACAAGGTGCCAACCTGCTCATCGGGAGCAATTAGGGGTTAAGTGTCTTGCTCAGGGACACTTTGACACACGCTGCCCGGGAGGACCGGGAACCTCCGGATTACCAGACGACTGCTCTACCTCCTGAGCCACTGTTGCCCCTAGATCTCCCGATCCACTGCGGTTAGCCCGTTTCGGCCCTGCCTGGTTGTGGACCTTGATGGCTACTGGCACAAAGGACAAATCGCTTGGTGGTATGTCAGGGAAGGATATGTCTATGAATGAACATGCTTCCCATTTCAGCAGCACCTCTGAAAGTGATTGTTGCTGCAGCACCTCTAAAGCCCCATTTGTAATTTCTGTCAACTTCTGTTGTTACCGAGTAGAGAACTAATTATGCATGGTGCATCGTGACGCCTGTCAACACAATCAGGGAGTGACAAGCGGCCACTACAAAAGTGCTGGAGCATCCCTTCTTTTTCCACCGCCGGGCACTTTCTTCAACCTCAGTGAGAGGTTGAAGAGATGTTGGAATGTTGCCGCCAGCTTCTCAGTGCACACCCTGACCACTCTGGGGTTGATGTTATCTGGTCCTCTGGCCTTATTCACATTGACCCTGGAGAACTGCCACTTTACCTGATTGGATGTAATAATAAAGGTGGGTGTCGGATTGTCTCCAGGTGGAGGATGATGAGGTTACTGCCAGTGGCCACAGGTAAGAGGGGCGCCAGCATTTGGGAGGGGGGGGGCAGGCTGTGGCCACCTGAGGTCGTAGGGGGCTGTGTGGAAAGGGACCCAGGCTGTCCTGCTGAGCTCATGGGGGTTGGTTGGTCAAACCTGTTAAAAAACTGGTTTAGCTGTTGATCCATGGTTTAACATTAGGAAAGCATCAAAGCACCTTTTTGTATAGGCATGATGCTATCCTCACAGAACTTTATGTAGTCAGTGATGCAGTGAGAAAGACCTTCAATGTCCTCTCCATGAACACTCTCAAACATCCCCCTGTCCTTCAGCTCCTCCTCCACCTTTTCTGACCATTGTTGGATAGTCCTGGTAGTCTCTAATAAGCTTGTATGTTGTTAAATATATATATTTTTAAATCATTTGAGAGAGCTTTGTACTTTTACGCCACTACATTTCAAAGGACATTTTTACTTTTTATTCCACTACATGCATCTGAACCCATCAGTTACTGGTTACTTTACTAAGAAAATGATTTTGCATAGAAAAAATGGCAGAAATGGATGAAGATGTACTTTCACATTTGAAACCTGCCAACTTCAAGAGGATGTAATCAGAGCCATAACTGGACTACCACTTTAACATACCCTTTAGAGGTCAATGGTTCAATGTTTGAACACTCCCAAGCACACAAACATCATGTAGAATGTGTACTTTTACTTTTGATACTTAATCAAAATCAATATGAAATACTTTTACATACATATAATTTTGAATGGAATGACATTTAGATAGTTGTATTTTATGTATTTCCACTTTACTTAAAAGTGAATTAGAGTTTTCTTATATGTATTATTGAATGATTACCTGATACTCCTTTTCTCATATACAGGAGTTTAAAATCCCACAACACATCAATCTCTGTCTCCTGGACACCCTTCCCTGTCCCTTTGGTAAAACCTACAATTCACAAATTATTATAAGATAGTTTGATTAGAATATTGTCACGATTATCTAATACGTGATTACCGTATTCTTATTTTAAATATCATTACTATTAGATGTAATAGCAGCAGTAGCAGTAATAGCAACTACAATATAACAGTAATAATCAAATATGGGCTTCATACAATCTGTGAGGTTGCCAATTACCAGGACAATCTTGTTGTCTGCCTCTTCTGTTAATACATTTTGTTCAAAGGTATGTCATTAGAAAGTCATTGTGATAAGGGGGAGCCATACAGTTGCAGTTAGTAAAAAAATATCAACATACTTTTTTCTGTATCTTATTGTCTTAAAAGGGTTCAATAATAGTAAGCATAAATAAGGAGGGAAAGAGACACCAGAGCATCTAGATATTATGAACAGAATAATTTGATTTAAGTCCAAATAGAGACAAGATGTAGGTTGCCATTTAGTTTGTTCTCCAACAGAGAAAGGAAACAGCGTATATCCCTTGTTTTAAAAAATAATGCGACTTGATCCAGGATACAATGTTGTATGGATTAGTTCTAGAGTCCAGGCAGGAAAATGTAATGTACCGAGATTAGGTGCAAATCAGTTTAGTTTTTTTTCAATAGTGTGAATTTGAGTGCCTTAAATTATGTGGTACCAATGCGGCTTATAATGTAGGTTTGCTTGCATCTCACTGTGGACAAACTCAGGGGTATACTGCTGACAGCATGTGGTTTCATCCATATGTTGCACCCACAAATCACACAGGACTCTGCATTTTTTTAGTTGGATGGTTTTATTCTGAAAGAAATGAAAATGAACAGTGATTTAGGTTGGTCTTCAGTGGCTTTACTGGTATTCTCCGGGTGAAACTGATCTGGCTTAGAACAATGTACAATATATGCCAACAATCACAGTATTGTATCACAATATCCCAAAATAATAATACTTTCTAATGAATCCCATTAAAAATCAATAAACTATAAGAATTCCAATAAACATAAAATAGGCTGTTATATAATAATATATGAACACTCCTCATTCTTTGATCTACAATTATTATGACTATTATATTTTAAAGAAAACAATAAATAAACCCAAATATTACAATGAATGCAGTGGTAAGTATTACAAATTAAACTAATTATTTTATATAGGTTTACTAAATACTCAAATGATTCTCTGTTGCTGAGGGAAACAAGTGACAGCTGACATTAGCAAATATTATCTATCTTAGCTTAATCGTCATCAACAACTACCAACAGTCAATAGTCATTAAGACCTTAGCTAATGTGTTGTCACCGGTTAGATTGTAAAAATGCCTGTTTCAATCCCTGAGGAGTTATACGTAAGAATTAGTGACGGTTGCATCCACTATAGTTAGCCTACCTAATGTTATAGTTCGCTCAAACAATGTAACAAAGCACAATACAAACAAACTATTAATGGTACACTAATAAAATATGAAAGTGCTTAGGTGACGTTTACCCTCCTGAAAGAATAAATGAAAACAAAATGTTGGCTGGGCTTTACTGGTATTCTCTGGGTCTAAATGATTCAAGATTCAAGAGGTTTATTTGTCACATACATACCAGGGCATAGAGTGAAATGCGGGTGGCCATGCCCGCTTTTATTGTGCAATAATACTAAATTATAAAATAGACATAATAAACAGGTAATAAAATAGAGATGATAAAATAGACATGTTAAAGTCCTGAGATAATGCAATACAATGAGCTACGAATTAAGGCACTGGGTCCTATGTACAGTACACTACTATACAATATACAGTTTTTACTCTATATCCATATGCTACTTCTAAACTATACAAGAACCACAACAGTTATTTCCTTAAAGTGACCTTTATTTTCCTCGTTCCTTTAGTGTCCTTTCCATTGTATTTAAAGTGACCGTTTGTGTGAGTGAATGCAGAATGTGTGTTGTGTGTGAATGTGTGTGCTCATGTGTACTTGTGTGTGGAGAGTTCAGAAGCTGAGCCGTGTAAGCCCACAGCTTATACCAGTACCCACAGTTGCTCTTGTGTCTTTTTACTCAAATCAGAAATGCATTACATTCAGTATCTGTAAACATACTAAATAAATTGCACATACTGTATATAAAATATAGCTACAAGTGAGTGGGCAAATACACATACACATCCTACTGTATATGCCACAGATACACTTGGGAAAGGGAACTTTATAAGCAGAAGCAACATAGCTGCCTGCAATAGAAGAGTGGTGGCAGGTTGGCCTAGAAGTACAAAGGCTAACCAATAACTGGAATGTTGCTGAATACAAATTTAAATGGACTAATGTGAACTGACAATAGGGCTGGGCGACCAAAATACAACAATATTTTTCTATGATACAACAGTATTTACAAATGTCCCTGTACAAATCACAATGTGATTTTTTTTTTATATACTGCTGCATAACTATTTTTGTTATCAACTTAAACATATACCGTATGTAGTGGTATATTTGTTTTAAAATATGTATATATCGTGGATGACGAGACATGACAACCTATAAAAATCTTTGTATGGCTCCATGATGGTATACCTTTATAATATTCAGTATACCTCCCAGCCCCAACTGACAAAAGTTAATAAAAGTAAAAGTCCTCTATTCAAAATTTAACTTAAGTAAAAGTAGATAAGCATTTGATATTGCATGCATTTAAGTATCAAAAGTACAAGTGATTACATAATTCCATTGTATTCCAGTGTTTGGGAGCATTCAAACCTTGAACAATTGACCTCTAAAGGTTGTGTTAAAGTGGTATGTAGTCCAGTTATGATGGCTCTGATTATGTCCTCTTGCGTTGGCAGGCTTCAAATACATTTTGTGCCGTGTTTTCTATCAGGGTTTAAAAAAGTGAAATGGTTAAAAAACGTTAAAAAGTTAAAGATTTTTTTTAATACAAATTTCACAACCATACAACACACAGGGACACTGAACTGGCAGCTGCACTTGCGCGCCAATTTAAATGATCACCAGGTGCACCAAAATAATACGGGTCCCGCAGATTTGTTTATGCTAAATATTTTCTTACAATCAACAGATTGCAGAATGGGTACAATACAGTACAGCTCAATACACACAATTGTTAAGGGGATGCAGACCAGAGAAAGACTTTCGTCGTGTTTACATCAGGGTTCCCCATTTTCAATTCATCATAACATATGACATACAGATAGACAGTACTGCTACATCTATGACATACCAGATTTACAAATAAAGTACTGTTTGTGATACAAAGAGTCTAAAAAAGAGAGTATATACATTTGACAAAGAAACTGTACATTGGAGGAGGTTGGGTAGGTGGGGTGGGGAACTGTACATTGGAGGTGGTGGGGTGGGGGTTGGGTAGGCGGGTGGGGGGTAACTGTACATTGGATTATCGACGAAACCTTACTTGGTCCCAAGAAGAGGGTCTAATAAGTTAACTGATGGGTTCAGATGAATGTAGGAGTAAAAAGTACAACATTTCATTTGAAATGTAGTGGAGTAAACGTACAAAGTTCCCTAAAATGAAAATACTCAAGTAAAGTACAAGTGCCTCGAAATTGTACTTGAGTACAGTACATGACGAGTAATAATAACACTTACGTATTTCCCATCGAGTGGCTGTCTACTTCTCCCAGCACTGGCTGTATCTGTGACACAACTTGTCATAATTTAACTATTTTAGCCTAACTAGTATGAGAAGAAACGGGACCGAGCTAGATTGCCTCAAGAGACCGTCAACATGCACATTGCACAAAATGCAACAAGAGAGGAGAAGCCCAAAGCAACCATACACGTTAATTATATTGGAAAACGCGATCACGGTCCACGGCATATCGTAATATATGCCAGTTTCCATTTTACGTTCAATGGTGTTGTAGTATGCACAATATTGACACTATTATTACTTATTAAAATGATGAATTACATATGTATAAAATATATTCTTACTGTTGTTGAAAACATTTATGTTTCACGTCAGTAACACGTACAATACACTCAGGCGCACCGTTAGACGGCCTGATCCTCGCGGGTCCGGACAGTTGTAGGCGCTGTTTTGTTCCAAGCAGCAAAACACAAATCGATTGTTTATTTTGCGTTTGTTTACATTCTATAAATTCACAAATGGCGTCCACTTTACTATCACCAATGGTAGATTACTACAATGACGAAGAAGAACTTGATAGTGTGGATGAAGACGATGATCGGAGCTTCAGGGGAAGAGACTCAGAGGAAGGTAGAGAACTAGACGACTAGCTGGCAGGCTCCCTGATACTCGGGCTCTGTCTACTCGCTGCGAGTGGGATGGAATGGAAGCACAATCGCACCTCCCAGGCAAACGTTAACCAATTGCCGACACAGAATGCAAGTTATATTGACCTCCCATTATTTTCTCATGTTAAAAAAAATTAATAATTTACAAATATAAGTGTTCTACCTACACTGCCTCTGGCGTTAAAAAAAACTATTTAGCTGTTAAGTGTGACATAAAAGCAGCGAACGGTATGAACGAGATAACAAAGTAAGTAACTAGTTAACACAAGAACACATTACCTCCCTCATCCCCCACTTTGCTGATGGCATTCGGTGGAGTTCCAAGGAGTAGTTGGAACCCGCAGAGTCGAAGCTAACTTCACCTGATGACCACCGAAGAGCGACGATGACTGTCGGCAGCTAGCGTTAACACCACCAGCCTACTAAAGTGTCGTTCACACACGGTGCAGTGTTCGCGAGTATCGACCGACGTTGTCACGGATTTTGACCAGGCTTTTGCGAGCGAGACGTTACATCCAAATTCGGTCAAACAAACGGATTAAAAAAAGGTGTCGATTCGAGCAGAACGCTACCCGACCAGCCAGCAGCACCGTAGCACTGTTAGCTTAGCTAGGAACACAGTGCCAGGTCACAGGCTAAACCCTGCTGTGTCCGGCGCTGCTCTGCCCTTTTCACATCATTCAATGAGACCGAGTTGGAATCGCAGGGAGTGAGAAAGACCGAGGAAAGCGAGGGGGATGACAGCGTTGAAAGGTTAGCTACCGGTGGTTAACGTTAGCTAATCGGCTAATGTAGACTACACACCACCTCTGGGTTGGCTCGTCTTCTGCTTAGCTTTAGCGTTACCTCGCTAACGTTATACTCGACTAGTTGACATGACATTAACCGAGCTAGCTAGCTAATGTGATCCATTAACTTGAGAACGAAAGCTGCCGTGTCAGCTTTGTAGCAACGACTGGGCCTCGCCGTTTCTGTTTCGATCTGTAAGGTAACGAACTAATGGCAGGTTAACATTAGCTTGTGCTAATAAACGAGGCTAATGTAAGTTTGCATATCGCGCACTCGGTACATGTCGTGCCGTTAGCTTGTGAGCCGAACAGTAAGTTGAATTATAGCTACTGGACTGTGCTGCACGACTAGTCAACCAGCCCGTGTTTGTTAATCACACCATGCGGCAAAATGCTTGACATCCAAGGTAACGTTAAAGTCAACTGTGGTGCTAAGTTAGCAGCTACATACCTAACGTTGCCTAATGAGCAGTTACCTTAGTTTTATCCAACGAAACGATTGGAGTGCCAGTTGTATTGGGATGGGTATGTCTCAGGAGGATACACTTCAATATTTCCCTTTGGCTATAAACAGATGAGCGAACATTATGCGGGAGAAGAACGGCCCTTTCACCCTACACTTGTCTGCTGTCGAGTCAACTTGTTGTGTTGGCACGGCTAGTTAGCGTCATGCCACGAAGCTAACGTTAACAGCATAATGCACAATGGATGAAGTGGGTAACCCTGGGTCCCCGGGGTTGCCCAAATGCATGTAACTTTCAGGTGGAGACGGAGACTGCTCTCCTTAAATCTGCAACCTGGTTTGAAATGTTACACTCTGAACGTTTGTCTGTCTTGCTTCTTGTTTTAGATACAGAGGATGCCAGTGAAACAGACCTGGCCAAGCATGATGAGGATGATTATGTGGAAATCAAAGAGCAGTGAGTAACTTGTCATCAAGGACACAGCGCTATTGTCAATTGTACTAGGTTTAACCTTAAAGGGATAGTTCTTTATTTTGTAACTCTTGCCCTATTTGCTACTTACCAATGATGTTGTTGATCGGTGGAGTCCTTTTCTTGACACATATTCCACGCTGTTCCTCATACTAGCTCCAGCTCGTTAGCCACAAACCAGTACAAAGTCAATGGGGTCAAGCTCCTGTCTGTACAAGCTGACTCAAGACAACTGGCTTTCATCAGTATATATTGAGATTAAAAGTGATCAAATTTATTTTCAAGAATACCATGAGTAAATTCATAACCTCACAAATCCAGACACTTAAACTGATCGCATCTACGTTGCACATCGCCTTCAATCTCTGGACCTAAAGGTTTCTCTATGGAGTTAGCCCTGACTGTATACTGGCCATATACATGAGGGTCTACCGGCCAAGTAATTGTGTACTTGATTTCGTTGCAGGATGTATCAAGATAAATTGGCCTCCCTGAAAAGACAATTGCAGCAATTACAAGAAGGTAATGAAGGGAATTTAGTTTTTTCCCCCTGAATCTATGATTGCAACACCCAGTCACACATCATTTGGGATGGGATTTTTCAGGATTTCAGTTTTTAAATGCATAATTCCAAGTAATCTCCATTTCTATTTGTCTTGACATTTTTTCTGCATTGTATTTGATCTTGGGAGTGCTATATTTTGGATGGGAGAGACTAGATGCCACAATGGTGCCTGCATACCCATGCCTTGTGGTCAGATGAAGATGAGCACCGTTAGGATTCTCCATGTGCATACTATGGTCATAGACCCTCTTTCATCTGTGATTGTACTAGACCTAGACTATATTGTACTAGACCTAGACACTTGGCTGGCTAATAACAAAGAGCTATCGTTAGCTAAATAAAGGCTATATTACACCAAGTTGTCTTAATACAAATTGTTATAACTTATAATGTAATTATCAGCAGGTCTAGACTAGAAGCATATATTGAGCTATTTAGTTAATGAAATACAACCATTTGACTGTAGTTAGCAAAGCCAGGATACATAGCATGCTAGTCGCTAACTAGCCGTTACCACTTGGTTCTGAGGCTGTGTTGTATCAAATGGAACATTAAATAATAAAAATCAGTTGACATTAGCTTGCCAACTACAGTCAAGCATTCTAGTGAGTAGTGACTAGCTAGCCACTTGGCTTCAATCATATTAATTAAATGAAAGATTAAGATTAAACTGGACTTTGAAGAAGTCTGTATTCATTGCACACATTGACAATGTCGTCATGCAGTGACACACGCATGCACATCCGTCGTCCTTCCCCCCCCAAGGGCAGCCGGGAGCAGACACGGCAACCTGATCCCCAAGCGGGAATCGAACCCAGGACCTTCTAGCTGTGAGGCGACAGTGTTAACCACTACACCACCATGCTGCATATGCTTCTAGTCCTGATCTGCTGAAAACAACACAAGTTATAACAGTTTGAGACCCGCAAGAAACGTGTAGTAAGACAACTCTGTGTAATATAGCCTTTATTTTCAGATGGGCCCATAAGTTAGCAAATAGTTACCGGTAGCTCATTGTAATTAGCTAAGTGTCTAGGTGTATTACAATCACACTCAAAGAGAGTGTAACTTCCTCTACTGCAATGATGACGGCACACGTTCTTGATATTACTGATTGGATTTATTTCAATCCGAACTGTGAACACATACATGAAATACAATAAATCACAGATCAAACCATAACAACATACATCCATATTATCTCTACTTGTCTCGGAGTGGCACATGTCTTTGCCATGTTGTTAACCCAATGAACTTAACATCAATCCTTGATGCTTAGCAAGCCTTTAGCTAGCACCTGAGCTACATGGCCTGGGCCTACACATACGACACACATTTACGACCCCAAAACGTACCTTATTGGCTGCATGCAATACGAGAGGAAATTAGGGACTGTAGCAGATTCTTCTTGTGGCTGCTACCCGAAAGGACTGTTTATGCCGAAGCGTTCATGTATATAGAGGGATGCGAGCGGTTCTAGAATGTTCAGCTGTGACATCACGAATCACGAACGTTCCAGAATGTTGATGACAGAGCTAATGTTCTAGCCTGTTCTAGCCGGTTCTATTATGACATCATACTTAAACTTAAACTTGAACACGGAGGCAGTTACAGAGAGTCTATGACTGTAGTACACATGTGTTCAAAGCATCCCGACGGGTGTTCGGTCTTCGTCGGACCACAAGACATACTGGTAAACTACAGCGCTTAACCTAACCTATAATGGTATTCATTGTACATATGTCAGCTTGTGCTTAGTTGACATATTATAATGAGAGTTTTCTATTTGTAGGTACATTGCAGGAGTATCAAAAGAGAATGAAAAAGCTGGACCAGCAATACAAAGAAAGACTCCGCAATGCAGGCAAGTTGTATAATGTGGAGAGATTACTTTGTGTTTCACTCGAGTCCTGAAGGCAGCCTGTAGTGATGCACATTCGCAAAAGTGAGTGTAACCCAGGGTCCAGATTCATAACTAGCATAGGAACATAAATAGTTAATGTTAGTAGGTAAGAACTTTCTAGACAGTAAAACATTCTAGGCCCAGACTCCCCAAAACCCCATAGGATTGTGATAATGTAGTCCTGGGATAATATGCACAGGGACGTGCATTAGGATAGAAGGGGAGACTGTAACCCAGGGTTCAGATTCATAATTATCAACGGAACATAAATAGTTCCTGTTTATCTCTGAGCTACCACTTCCTGTTTTACCATGAGGTCCCACTTCCTGTATATAGAATGTAAACCAGCGTATGATGTCATGATAGAAGGTTCTGGAACCTTTGTGATGTCATCCTATGATGTCATATAGAACGTTCCGGAACATCTTGGTTTCATATAAATACAGCTAGCTCTCAAGAAGCCAGTTCTCTTTCTCCTCGACCTCCGAACCAGCAACATCACCCAGACGGACCGGACTAACCAACCGACTGGAACCAACCGTTCATCTTGTGTTATTTTGATATTGTATTTTGTATTTGATTTGATTTAACTTGATATATGGATACAGATATTCTCCTATAAGAATTAGAGGGTAAATGCTACCATTGTATGATGTTATAATAGAACCTTCTAGAACATAGAACCTTCTAGACTGTTTGTGGTGACGTCATAATAGAACCTTCTAGATGACATCTCGGTAATAGCCGAATCACTTCCTGTAAAGAAAACGAGAGTAAAGGGCCAATTCACCTAATAAGGTATTTGCATTCCCTGATACACTAATATAGAGTTACTGATGATAACCTCAGAGACGTCTGAACGAACCCCAATGTGTTGATCCAATCGACCTAGGCCTTGATATCGACCTAACCCTCCCGCAAGGAGAGGTTACTGACCTAATCTAAAAGGGATACTTCAAAGCATAAGTTGTACTTTACGTACGTACGTATGTATTATTACTGTTTATCTAGCGCGCTTTTAATTAAAACACCGGTTATTGTTATAACTCTGCCTCTGGTCTACTATTCTTTTAATTGTGCATATTACTCCTTGTCGCATTCGAACCTAGAACTGTGCCTGTGGCAAATAGCTGTTACTGTTATTAACACAAGTGCTACATGAGCTGCAGTAAATGTGATGACAGTGAGTTGTCATTTTGTTAACCTAAACACTTCTGTTTGCTTCCTTGCCTCTGCAGATCTCTTTCTCCAGCTTGAGGTAAGCATGTTTGATATCATTGACTGTTGCGATTCATGCAACATTGACATTTTGGTTGACTTTTTTCAGGGTGAACATTCTTCTCTTCTCGGGCTCTTTCAATCTCTCCTGCAGACAGAACAGGTGGAGAGGAGCTACATCAAAGAGAAGAAAGCGGCAGTGAAGGAGTTTGACGATAAGAAGGTCGAGCTGAAGGAAAACCTAATTGCTGAGCTGGAGGAAAAAAAGAAGATGATTGAGAACGAGAAATTAACAATGGAGCTGACAGGCGGTAGGGGATCCAGAGCAAGACGAGTCAGGGACTCGCTCTGAAAGAGAGGGATGAAAATAATGGGGGGCGGGGGGGGGGGGGGGGGCTGAGATGAGCAGAGCATATTTATTCTTCCACTGTCGGCCGCATGAGAGTTTTTCTTCTGGCTATGTGTTTATTTATTTTAGGAGGAGAGGAGCAACTTGGAAGACTTTCGACTTGGATAATAATGAGCTTGCCAATTAAAATGGCTCGCTTTTAGATGCATAGAGATCTTTCTTCCCCCTTTTGAATTGTCATTTATGCAAATTGCAATTCTCACCCAAATATTCACTGTTTTAATTTTTTATTAATTAATTAATTAATTTTGGGGGGGGTAGTGATTGATTGGCTTTCATGCTGTGTCACAGAGATATATTTATTTTACGCTGTGCATCGCGGATATATTTCTGTGGTACTATTTTAGTTTTTCCTCCCGTCAGTCAAACGATTGCACTGTTCAGGAACGCTCTTCCCGTGCCGACATGTTACAATTTCCAAATCTTTTCCCAAATCTTTTTCTTTTCACCCCTCATCGCATGGCATTTACCATTCTTTTAACAAAGAAAACCACCACTCTCCTCTAGTCCTAGAATAGAATAAAGGTACTTTATTAATCTTGAGGGAAATTCAGCACCATAGATCCCTCACAATAAACATAAACATGAATTCATTAATTAATTGGAGGCTTGGAGGCATAAAGATTCACTCCAACAACAGCTAGATTTTATTTGGATTATTTAGCAAATGTTTCGATGCGTCATAAATATTATATTTACTATTCAATCAGTTTCCATACTGTTCTTTTTTTTTTTTTATCTTTTTCCCCCTCCTTTTCCCTCCGTTTTCTCCCATCCCAATGTTAGTCGTTATGCCAATTCCTTATGCCAATTCCCAATCCCCTTCCTGGTCGCTGCGCACCTACCCCCTACGGTCGGTCTGGGAGAGTGGAGGCTATCGCATGCTTCCTCCGACACAGGTGTAGCCAATCAACCGCTTCTTTTCACCTGGCAGCGTGGACTCACTGAGAGGGTGTAACGTGTGGAAGGATCACACTACCCCCCTTAGATCCTTTCCTCGCTGAGCAGGCCCCCCGACCGAACTGTAGGAGTCGCTGTTTACAACGACCAGGACCCACCCACCAGCTTTCCCACCCCTAACACTGCCAATTGTGTTAGTATGAACGACCAGCCAAGCTGGTAGCAATGCAGAGAGCTGGGCTCGAACCCAGCATCTCCTGCACTAGTGGCGAGTGCCTTGCCCACTGCGCCACTTAGCCGCCCCCACTGCGCCACTTAGCCGCCCCATACTGTACTTTTTTAAAGTGTAAAAGGTATACAAATATGACAGGAATGATTTAATTGAATGTCTGCAGTTAAAACCTTGCACCAAGTTATTAGTTCACACACAACATTATATTTATATTTCCATCGTATAACGGTGTAAGTAATTTTGACAAATTTGCATTCCAGTTTTACACATTGACAGAGGTTTTATTTCTACATTCATATCGATGTGTCACCATGCATTGATTAATTTATTAAACCACTAATTCTCTCTGTCTTACATAGATTCCATGGAAGTGAAACCTATTATGACCAGGAAGCTAAGAAGACGGCCCAATGATCCAGTGCCCATACCAGACAAACGGAGAAAACCGGCACCAGATATCCTTTACTTACACACTGCCTCTGTGCAGTATGTTGCTTAAAGGCTCAGTCTGTGATCCAAGTGTGAACAAATGGGTAGCCCAGCCACCAACAATGGGAATGGAGACATGCTTTCCTTCTCTAGCTGATTGTATGAGCTCTCGATACAAGGACTAACACTAAAGACGAAGCGTAATTTGTTTTTAAATTGTATTTGGGCGTCTGCACAGTTTTTCTTTACATTGGTAATATTTGCAAATATTGGTGTAAAACAGTCCTACGCATTGTTCTGATTTATGATGGGTTGTCAATGTTCTGCAAGTTGCCATGTGCAAAACAAGCTCTTCAAAAATGTGAATACCCTCCATTTATATGGTAAATATAATTAAGTCAAGATTGGGCCTTTTAATGTGATGATCTGCACGCATGTTCGTTCTGTTATCCAGTAATAGATCATTTGTAAACCATAGTAAGAATTACGCAACAACGTGTTTTACATTGCTTTCCTTAACTCGCCTCACCGCAGTTAAATTATTTGCTAACAGACGAACAGATCCTGGAAGATCTGAGAACACTGAACAAGGTAAATGTTTACCCAAATGATCACATTTATCCTTGCCTTTGTTTAACATATTTTTATCTTGATTAGGAAAAATATATATGTGTGTCTTTTTCACAGTTAAAGTCACCAAAGCGTCCAGGTATGTCGACATTTCCACAATTCCGTTTCCAATTGGTTGTGCATATTGCAAAAACATTAAATTGCTGTATCCATATTTTGAACATTGATTGCCAGCAGGTTTTACATGACCATACTGATCAAGGTGTTTAAACCCACCTGTTCCCCCACCAGTGTCCCCCTCCTCTCCAGAGCACCTCCCCGCCACGCCCATGGAGAACCCCTCGCAGCGCTACGAGGCCCGCATCGAAGAGGGTAAACTCTACTATGACAAAAGATGGTATGTTAAAACAATGCGTGCTTTAACAATTAAAAATAAAAGCAGCCATTGTGCTAAACATTTTCAAATAAAATAGGGATGCTCGATATTGGCTTTTTTACCGATACCGATATTCCGATATTGTCCAACTCTTAATTTCCGATACCGATATCAACCGATACCGATATATGCAGGGTTTCCCCGTCCAAAAAACTTAATAATTTCAGGTAACTAATAATTTCACTGGATATATATAACAAATATTGTTATTGTTTTTTTTTGTTTTTAAACCGATACCGATATTTTCCGATATCACATTTTACTGCCGATATCGGCCGATAATATCGGTCGGCCGATGATATCGGACATCCCTAAAATAAAATTATAAATATAATTAAGAACCATTAACAATGGAACAGGAACAGAGCAGAGAAAATAAAACAATATGTAATATGTAATTAATTCAATCACATAAAGACAAATACTGATTCTGCAAGCCTCAGGTCCTCAGGTAGATCATTCCAAAGCCTGGGCACCCTAATGGCAAAAGACCCACCACATTTAGGAGGCCCCAGCCAGGGTTCCGAGTCTCGACGGGCTCATTATGGGGTTAAGAGATCAGACATGTAACTAGAGGCTTCGCCCCAGCTGTGCTTTAAAAAGTAATTAGTAACGTTTAAAAATCTTCTAAAACTAACAGACAAACAAGGAAGAGATGCTAAAGTAGGACTGATGTGACTAACGCTACATATTTCTGTACCCATTAGAATTCCCGCTGGGTTGTTGTAGAGACGTGAGATATGTTTGAGGCAAGAATAGAGAGTTGCAGTCATCTAAATGAGAGGAGATAAAGGCATGAATAACTTCTAACTTATTAATATCATATTGGCCCGCCATCGAGGGCGAAGCAGGACCTGTTCATCAAATTTCAGGTCAGAGTCACAAAAATAACTACCTGGGTTTAGAACGCATTGCAGTGGGTGTCCAGTAGTGCACTAGTGTATTACCTAATGGAATGAATAGCATAAAATAAGCATTGCAAGAACACAGACTTGGCCCAAGGTTATAAAGTGGTGTAGTGTGCAAAGCCTGAAGTGACCGTGAACCAGGGTTGTGAAAATGTTCAGTAGTAGCGTAAACCTCTCCAAATGCCACTCTGGTAAATATCTTTGTGGTAATACATAGAAAATCCGTAACAGTAATTGGGTTTATAGTAAGTTCAACTGGGTGGTTGTGGGGGGCTTGTAGTATGGCTGTTGGCCACTAGATGGCCACAGAGTAATACTAATATACAACTTGGAGCGACTGAATGGGTTAATGTGAGGCTTGATAGGTTTGGTGCTACAGTATAGGTCTTCAAAACCTTTGAAACAATTTTAGTGGGTATTCTTCTTTCTAGAATGTGGAATCCGGTCTATAGTAATGTTTTATACTTGAAATCAAAGAAGGGAAAAGTGACAGTTTGCCACTAGCAGCCACCATAGGAAAATCACATTCAAAGACGGTGACTGAAGTCAATACGGTGCTGTGATTCCACTGTAATGCAGGAGCAGAGCCCAGAGTGGGACATGCACCCATTTATATTAGGGATGCACGATAATTATCGGGCCGATAATTATCGGGCCGATATCAGCAATTATGACGTCATCCCGATAAACCCGATAACGTTATTGATAGCTCCGATAATATATAATAACTTTTTTGGTTAAAAGAAATCCGGTGTGGGTTGATTTGGATGAAGGGCGCTTGTTTTTATTATAGCCTCCTCCCGTTTTGCCAGTACTGTGGTACGACTGACAGCGTGTGGTTTAGGAACGGAGTTTTTCACAAATCCAGCGCTCCCTTTCTTGGCTGTGACGTAGTCACGTTACATTCGGAGGCAGACAGTCGATCTGCCAATTACGTCCCACCGCTTGCACCCACCTCTTCTTCTTACCACCAATCAGAAGCTCTCGTTCGTTTATTTACCTCCGGATTGTCGGCCATTATTCTACTCGGAGCTCAGGCTAATAACGTTAGCTCCCCGCCAGCCACATTGACAAGTACCAGCGCTTATACATTACTGGCAAATGTCTTGTTGCACTTGTGGCAACAAGCGTTGTCAGCATCGACTTTAGTAAAATAGACCCAGACTTTTGAACGTTCGTTCTGTCCGTCATGATGAGAGCAGAGCTGTCTGTACTCGGCAGCACCCGTGTGTGTGTGTGTGTGTGTGTGTGTGTGTGTGCGCGCGCGAGAGAGAGAGAGAGAGAGAGAGAGAGTGTGAGAGAGAGAAAACAGCCCGCTCCTCGCGCAGGCAGAGACACCGAGGCAGGAGAGATATAGAAAACGGCCAACAAGATTAGTTTGCGACGTTTAAATTCCTCAAAAAAAAAAACATAATTTCTCGAGTACAGATAGCAGTACCGATGACGTCGGAGCTTATAAATACAAAGAAAATTTGATCCAAAAAATATATATATATACATTTAAAAAAAAAGATTATAATACAATAAATATCGCTATCGGCTTGAGGAGCATAAAGTTATCGTGTCAAAAAATCAATATTGTGCATCCCTAATTTATATGCCTTTTGTGAAATGTGCTCCTTGGTGATATCGGCCTCTGATTTGTAAAGAAGGTGAGGTGAGGGAGCCGGCCCTGTCTTTAAGACCAGGGCCCTCATTCATCAACGTTGCGTACGCACAGATATGTGCTTAACCCGTGTGTACGACCATTTCTACGCAAAGTGTGGGATTTATCAATTTGAACTTGTGCTTGACTTTGTGCGTATATTTAAGCACAGGTCGGACCATGCGTATGTGGCACCCAGCGGTAGAATATGGGGACTGCAGACGGACGGCATAGCTCTCATCAGTTGCATGCATTAGTTTCAACGTGGAAATAAGCTTGACTGACGTGTTCTGTATGACCCCCGTAATTCATTATAGTTCATTGTGAAATAGCGATAGTAGTGTAATTATTATCAAACCCTAAATAGCATGTGGAATAGGTCTTTCTCTCCGAATGAATGCAGCATATGGTTTATATATAGCGTTATCGGATGCACTGACTGCGCTCGCAGGAACTGTTTTCAGAGATAGCATCAGATAGGGATGAATGAATGAATGACGGGCAGTCTAATTGCAGAGAGAACATAATATTAACTAGAGTCCACTACCCGAGACACCTCCTTCATTTGTACTGCAATTTGGGACCCAAATTGGAGCTATAAGCTTAAAAGCTTTTCCGTGCTTATTTGAGAAGGGTCCAGCTGCAGAGCCGGAGAGACAGACAACAGAGAGACAGACAGACAGACAGACACTGTTCCAGTGTGTGTGTGTGTGTGACTACTAGTCTCCTAGTAGAGACTCCCCCCCCCCTCTGGACCACCTCCTAGTAGAGACCCCCCCCCCCCCCCCCCCGCTCTGGACCACCTCCTAGTAGAGACTCCCCCCCCCCCCCCCCCCCCTCTGGACCACCTCCTAGTAGAGACTGTACGACCGGCTGCAATGAGGAGGGGGAATTGCAACCACCGCAAGCAAAACTTAACCCTTTCACTGCAGTACACGGCTGTAACCAGAAAAGTCAAGTCATTAATCCTCATCTTCGTCTTCTTCCTAGAGACTAGGAGGTGGTCCAGGGGGGGGGGGGGGGGGGGAGTCTCTACTAGGAGGTGGTCCAGAGGGGGGGGGGGAGACGCTGAGTCTCTACTAGGAGACTAGTAGTCACACGCACACACACACACACACACACACACACACACACACACACACTGTGGAACAGTGTCTGTCAAATCAAATCAAATTTATTTATAAGGTCTGTCTGTCTGTCTCTCTGCTGTCTGTCTCTCTGCTGTCTCTCTCAAAATAGTATAAGTGCTATCTTGGCCCTGAGAGCGTTGCTCTCCGGCTCTGCAGCTGGACCCTTCTCAAATCAGCACGAAAAAAGCTATAAGCTTATAAAACGATTTAATATGCTAAACTTCGTTTTAAATTCTTTAATTCACATTTGTTTATTTCATAAAGATTTTCCCGACATAATGCTACCTGCCCCGACCAGATCCGTGACTCTGTTGTGATACAGATTAATTATCTACTCAGAAAGCTTAAAAAAACGATTTAATATACTAAACTTAATTTTAAATTATTTAATTCACATTTGTTTATTTCATAAAGATTTTCCCGACATAATGCTACCTGCCCCGACCAGATCCGTGACTCTGTTGCGATACAGATTAATTATCTACCCAGAATAGTATATAAAGTGGCTATCTTTTATGCTGTAGATCACTGCTGGTACGTGTGTGCAGAACCTTTATTTCAGCGGGGACTGTACGTATTTATTTGACGTTACTGTACAATATATGTGTGTATTAAAAGACTGAGCTGTCTTTTATTGTAATATAATAATAATTATTAATATTAAAAATAAATGAAGAAATGCATTCTTATTCCAGCATGCATTAATGACACCAACGGGCAACGGCAAAACAGTGGTTAATGGTCTTTATTAGTGTTTGCGGTGTCCAGGCAGCAATGGTCTTTTAGGAAGTTAATAGATATAATATCCGACGTCACCATGTACAACACGCTTCCCTCGGCTTAGTCCACTTTTCCACATTTCATGGGGGTGGCCCATTACCGTATATGGTTAATCGGGGCGGTTCTGGTATGCAAATACTTAAAACGGTGCACAAGCTCCAGCTTAGGAGCAAGGTGATATTTATCAAGACAGGTGTGCGTAGGACCTGTGTACGCACGTGTGATAAATCCCGTTTTTTTTGTGCGTGCACACATTCTAAATTCTGTGCTTAAGAACGAAAATAGAATACTTTCTAAGAAAACTTGATAAATGAGGGCCCTGGTCTCTCTCTCTGACCAGTGCAGCAGGTAGTGGCCCTGTCTTTAAGGCCAGGGCCCTCATTCATCAATAGTGTGCGTAGAACATTTCTATTTCCACACGTAAGCACGGAATGTAGAACTAGTGTACGCACAGGGAAGTCGGGATTCATCACACGGTGCGTAAGCAGGCTCTATGCTCCTCCGTGTTGATGAATACCACTTTGTTCTACCGTCAATGCTCGTGCATGATTATCCATATATGGTCATGAAAATAAGGAAACACCCCCCATGGGATGTGAAATAATGGACTGACCCGAGCGGGACTCTGAGAAACTCCACGAAGATTGTTCACTGCTGTCGAACCAAGAAGACACTATCGCGTATTATGATTTATGGGATAAATAAAAGGCGGACTTGTAAACGGTTATGTCAGATATCAACGGCTCCCTAAGACCATTGCTGCAATTCTGCCTGGACAGCTCAAAATACTAATAAAGACCGTTCGTTGACCACTGTTTGGCGTTGGTTGTGTGTCATTATAACCGTGCTGTAATATGAATGCCTTTATTAGTTGTGTTCGATTGGCTATATGATTTTTAGAGGCATCTATTTTGTTGTCGGCTAATAAAGACCGCGCTGGAATATGACTGCCTTTTCCCGTGTTGTTTGATTAATACCCACGGATTAAAGTTCTCCTCAATTCTATTCCAAATCGCGATGGATCTCCCGTCAATTTTCTACCTGCTGCATATGATTTCTAGAGGCATACTACAATCTATTTTGATGTCAGTATTGGGTAGCCTATATAAACAATATAATACGAGAGCATATACAAGAACAATGAATCTCACTGCATGTATGATAGCCTGCCTTTCAATACATGAACTTGAATTCCATCATGTTTGTGTGCGGGACTCACAAGGCTGTTGTCACAATGGGTGGTACCGGTGTACAGTAATAATAACAGTCCACACAATATCACGATCCATGCCATAGCCTATGTTCCATTAGGACATGATCTGTGACTACAAATGTTCTAGAATGTTTGATTAAGATATCATACTCTGACAGCATGCCTATGAGCAACAAAAACGCGAACTTGAATCCCATCATATAGTCTGTCCACTATCTGCATGGTGTCATTGCAATGCGTTTTCTATTCTTTCTTGTACAGTAAAAAGGGGGAAGAACACTATATTCATATGACTTATTCTGCTTACAGCTTCGAAATTCCACTTGTTTCGTTTAACGTAAAGCCTTTTAAATATAATCAAAACGTTCCCGTGTTTCGGCGGTCTGTGCGCAAAATAATAACGAGTTGAGCTTTATGATTTATGATGAATTGAAAATGGGGGACCCTGATGTAAACAGGACGAAAGTTGGTCTGCATCCCCAATTAACAATTGTATGTACTGAGCTGTACTGTACTGTACCCATTCTGCAATCTGTTAATAAACTTTTCAATCAATCAAGCTACGCGGAGCGCAGTCAGTCAGTAGCCTACACCCTGTATATTCCGATAACGCTATATAAACCATGCTGCATTCATTCTGAGAGAAAGATCTATTATTCCAAATGCTATTTATAGGGTTTTGACCATAATTACACTACTGTTGCTATTTTACAATGAACTATAATTAACTACGGTTCGTACAGAACATGCCAGTGTTATTATGCACAGAAGCTCATTTCCTTGTTGTAATAATATATTCTACCACTGGGCGCTAGGTACGCCAGGTCTGAACTGTGCGTAGATGTAAGCACGAAGTCAAGTTGAAATTGATGAATCCCACTCTTTGCTTAGAAATGATCGTACGCACAGGGTAAGCACAGATCTGTGCGTAGAACACGTTGATGAATGAGGGCCCAGGTCTCTCTCTCTCTGACCAGTGCTAGAGCAGGTAGTGGCCCTGTCTTTAACTCATTCAGCGCCAGTCACGATGATAGTCGGGTTAACTTGCCATCGCTTGAGCGCTAATCACGAGTATAGTCGAGTTTTAATCGTTATTTCTTTTATCCATCCAGCCTGATGTTATCGTTTGGGAATGGGTCTGAGCTTGCAAAAGGGCAAATACCGCCGCCTACGCCTTCCAGCTGGTATTGCACTCCAGTAGATTCTTTTCTGGCACGATCCGAGCTGTGCAGGCAGGGTTTAAATACTCAGGCGAGGTAGGCCTCAACAACGATGGTATTGAACAGTAACCCCGCCCGCCCGTCATTGTGTAACGGTCGGTAATGTGGTACGAACCTCCACAAGCAGTATTTGGAATGGCGATCAGATAATTGGATTATTTCTTCAGATACAAGGTAAGAACACTATAATAAATTTGATTGTTGATCTGATATTTATTTCTACCCCGATCGACGCTGTCTCTGTGTGTGTAAGGGTGGCTGTGTGCCGTTGGTGGCAGGAGGGGGGGAGCTCCACAGTCCAGGGCTCTTTTCATTCTTGCATGAGGAAGGATAATAATGATGATCTAGCGTTAATTTCGGATGATTTGATAATCGGGCGAAAAAATTACAACGTGTTTTGTGTATTCCACTAAAGGGCTATTAACTCATCTTTACCTAGGGGTTACTAGAGATCACCAAAACTATACTCGTATTCAAAACGGTATGAAACGGAAATGTACCGATGAAATAACAATCGGTTTTGTACATGTTGACTGGAAGCAACTCCCTGATAATCGACGGGTGTATTAGACCCATAGCTATAATTTAAGATATATTTTAAGCACTCGCAAATCTCGCAGTCCCCCCCCATTGATTAAAGCGGTGGCGTTCTAGCGCCATCTCGCGGATTAAGCTCCGGCGCTGAATGAGTTAAGGCCAGGTCTCTCTCTCTGACCAGTGCTAGAGCAGGTAGTAGCCCTGTCTTTAAGGCCAGGTCTCTCTCTGACCAGTGCTAGAACAGGTAGTAGCCCTGTCTTTAAGGCCAGGTCTCTCTCTCTGACCAGCGCTAGAGCACGTAGTAGCCCTGTCTTTAAGGCCAGGTCTCTCTCTGACCAGTGCTAGAACAGGTAGTAGCCCTGTCTTTAAGGCCAGGTCTCTCTCTCTGACCAGCGCTAGAGCACGTAGTAGCCCTGTCTTTAAGGCCAGGTCTCTCTCTGACCAGTGCTAGAGCAGGTAGTAGCCCTGTCTTTAAGGCCAGGTCTCTCTCTGACCAGGTAGAGCAGGTAGTAGCGGGGGGAAGCAATCTTTAAAGACCCCCGGGAGAGAAATGCACCACATTACTTCACGGTGGTTCATTAATGATCCAAATGTTGTGCTCGTCAGTCTCTTCCCTCTGGGCAATTCTATCCTCTGACAGTTTGGTGCTGGTTAGAGAAACAAAGAACAGGGTTTTTTGTTGTGACACTGCTGTTGGATTATTCATTTAGCCAGCGTCATCTCAGGGGGATTCTATGTTATTCAAGTGGGTGAAATTATATATAATTAAATTCCAGGCTGCACTAATAACTTTCCACTGGTCGCTCTCTGTACACAACACATATTGAATTAAGTGTGTGTGTGTGTGTTTTTTTTTTTTTTATAAATTTTTGCCAGGTACCACAAGAGCCAGGCCATCTACCTGGAATCCAAGGACAATACCAAGATCAGCTGTGTCATCAGTTCTGTGGGCACCAATGAGGTGAGCCTCCTCCCATACCATGCCCTGTGTTAATGCAAAACACGGGAGAGAGATGCTGGCCACTGGAGGAGGAACAACGGGCTCAGGGTTGTCCGAGGTGTAGGCTACTTACATTCTTGATGCTAGAACTCTCCAAATAGCCCATGGCCCATCACGACAATAGTACATGCACTGGCAGTCTAAATACATTTGCTTTGGATGGAGATCTATGAGTAGCAGAGGACTAGTGTTTGTTTTTATGTTGGGTTTTTCTTTATTACTATTTAAACCATTTAGCAAATTTCAAACTGAACTTAAATTTTTTTTTTATTATTATTTCTTAAACTATATTTTTGCACTCTTGATGTATAGCAGGGCTATTCAACTAAATTGTTCAGGGGGCCACATTGTCAGAAACCCAAGGGGCCAGGGGCCGGACTGCCACGGCGCCTCCCCGTGCTATGAATATATGTACACTTGACACAACACGCAACCACATTTTCACAACTTTTATTTAACTACATTGCAAAAGTAGTATACTTTTCAAAAAAAGTGCTTCATTTATGTGCCACATCTCCTGCAAAAAGTGCTTCATTTATGACTGTGCAACAACTGCAACATCTCCTCTTCAACGTTTCAATATAAAAATAAAATAAAAAACAAACAAGTGCACGATGTGCATCTGAACATTCTAACATCAACACTTGAACAAAAAACACATTTATAGTGCAGCTGAGCTTATGAAAAAGTGCTTCATGTCTGTGCAACAACAGCAAATCACAGCATCTTATTAGCACTTATTGTCCACTCTTAACTCTCAAACATCAAGGGGGGTGGGGGGCAGACAGGCCTAGCCTACATACACACATCTAATGAGAGAGATTGCACTTCTTTGACTGGGCAATGGCAGAGAAAGAGGCTATGGGCTGGGCGATAAAACGATAACGATAACTATCGCGATAAATTATTTCCTCGAAATAAACATGAAACGTGGTCGCAAAGTTTCGATATATCGATTTCCAAGCTTGGCTCCGTTCAGCCTCGGCTCAGCACACTCACTAACAACAACCAACGTTACGTGATGACGTGCATACGCACAACAGCTAACAACCAATCAGTGAAGGAGATGGCCGAGAGCGAACGAGATCCGGAAGGAGACCCAGAGGTACTAGGACTCACTCAACAACAAGGCTTGCTAGGCTAATTAGCTTGCACGGCGTTGTTTTATATATTTACGTGCCGAGTATGTGTGTTTTGAATTCTGAGGCCACGTTTAAGTAGTGTGGGGTATACAGTGGACGTCGTTTCAATATATTGTGGCGGAAGAGAGTATTTTAGTGTCATATTTAGCACATTGTCATGGAATACACCGCTTATAAACAACAGGCTGGCTAGGATAACTAGCTTGCACGGCACTGTTTTATATATTTACATGCCGAATATGTGTGTTGTTTTGAATTCTGAGGCCACGTTTAAGTAGTGTGGGGTATACAGTGGACGTCGTTTCAATATATTGTGGCGGAAGAGAGTTTTAGTGTCATATTTATTGTCATGAGATACTCCGCTTGTCGGCTACTGCTAACGTGCGCGGACTGATGACGACATCAACTCGACTTGAGACATTCGCAGCAGCATAAGAAGTTAATTAAACTTGACAGACATATCGACGATAATTATCGATATCGAATTATATGAAAATAATTTAATAATTTTATCGCAATAACGTTTTTGGTCATATCGCCCAGCCCTAGTTCATAGGAAGTGAGGGCTACCCGCAAACAGTGATGCAAATGCTCATTTGTCAAGGAGGCACGGTTGCTTGTTTTAATGGCATTCATGTGAGAGAAACTGGATTCACAGGTGTATGTTGAGCCAAACATTGTTAGCACAGATATTGCCAGCGTTTTTATTTTGGGGAATGTGTTGATATGAATACACTTTATCCAAAATGTTGTGGTGGATTCATTCTCATGTGCCTGCTTCAGAGCAGATGATGCTTGCATGTCAATTATTTCAAGTTGCAGGAGACCTTCATCAATGTGAAGTGATGCAAGGAACTCTTGTCCTTTTGTGGAAATAGCAGCTACATTGGCAAATGGGTTGCTTACAAAATGCATCAATTCTCTGGGCATGTCAAATTCATCAAATCGACTTGCAAAGTTTTCCCTCAATTTATCAATGAAATCTGTCATTAATTGAGTGACTTTTGGCTTGACTTTACTTGTTGATGACTTGACAAAGTTACAAAGTGTGGGAAAGTGGAGCATTCAGTCAGTGAGATCAGATGAGAAAAGAACTAGTTTAGTTTGAAATGCATTATGCATTATTTTTTTTACTTTATGATCAAGTTTCCACACAGCCCAATGCCTGATGCTGCACGGCGGCAGTTTAAACAACAACAACATTATTATTGTCCCTTACCTTAGATGCGCCGCGCCTGCTGCATGCATCCCACAACTTCATCTTTTCCATTCATTCATTCCAGATAGGGCCATGGAGAGGCATTGGGTCTCATTCTCCAAGGACTTACGACAAAAAGGGATTTCTCTTAGGGCCATTTGAGACCTTTTCGGGAGGATTTTGGGATTCACCAACCGCCCCAATAAAACATATATAATAAATATTATATTATAATATATTGTCTATATTCATGTCTTGCCCGAAAAGGTCTCAAATGGCCCTAAGAGAAAGCCCTTTTTGTCGTAAGTCCGTTGGAGAATGAGACCCATTGTTATTGACATCATCTTCATCAATGCCATCAGCCCTGGAAACATCGAATCCCTCTGCCATTTCGCGCGGACTGGTTGCATTCATTCATCAGTGGTCTGTTTTGATTTGCACTTCCTGGTTTGCGGAGCTGGAGTCCCGCCCTATCCTGCCTCTGATTGGCCTACCCGTAATGTTTTGGCCTAACTTTACCCAATCGTGATTTCACGTGCAGGAAGGAGAGCTCAGAGCGTTCTTTTTCTTCTGTCTTTTGGGTGCATGGCACTGCACATACCGCCACGGCGCCACCTACCTTCCCAGACGATGTTTAACATGCTATTTTACCAGCGCTTTGCGCTTTCTTTCTTTTGGAAATCTTCCGCGGGCCGGTCCAAATTGCTTGGCGGGCCGGATCTGGCTCGCGGGCCGCCAGTTGAATAGCCCTGATGTATAGCATACTTACATTCACGTTTGTTTTTATTATCGTCAATTTGCAAGTTGTTTGGAAGAGCAAGGCATAGCACAAGGAATAACACGAGGAATACATTTTGTATAAATTTTTTCTTTTTATCTAATTAATCGATTAATTGTTTCAATAATCGATATCAATCGACTATCAAAATACTCATTAGTTGAAGCCATAGTTGTGATTGGAGCATTAAGGAAAGTGGGCGGAGCTTGAGATGGATCAATCAACCAATTCAGTATGTAGATACAATGTGTAGAACACAAAGAATTTGCTCACTAAATTGCGAATGATTGAGTATTCATTCTCAGATATTTATTTATAGGTTGGATAGGACAAACCTCATTCCAAAAAGCGTTTCAGTTGTTTGAGGGAGACCCATTTCCTGAATTGATTTGACTTGGAAATGATTGGACTTCTAACGTGATGATATTACTTGGCATTAGTACAGGACATGAGAGCACAGGGGAGGGGTTGCTTGCTGCCTTGGGGTCAGCGTTTTAGGAAAGAGGGCAACCTAGTTATCCCATCCAAAATGAAGCATTAGTTTCACTGCAGTGACCTGGATCACTATTGGATCACTAGGGACGACTAGTGACCTTGAACGCAGATCCACTATTACGGTTAAGGTGCTTTCTCATAAACTGAGTGTGGTAGAAAGAATAATGGCAGATGGTAGCGAGACATCCATAATTCATCCTCTCTATAACCATATTGAAGGATTCTTTTAATCTGGTCTTTTCTTGTTCCCCTTCCTCAGATCTGGGTGAGGAAGACGAGCGACAGCACAAAGATGAGGATCTACCTAGGGCAGCTACAGAGAGGAGCGTTTGTCATCCGCCGTCGGTCGGCTGCGTGAAACATTGCCCCGTCTCTCCCTCCATCCATCCGTAAACCTCCCTGTGTCAGTTACTTCTCCATTGATTTTGACATGCGGCCTCCTCACCATCATCATAAACACACATGCGGGACATAAACACGTGTGTGCGTACTGTCATGCCTGAGAATACCTCTAAAACTATGACCTGTTGTCCTGGCCAATCGGGATCGACAATCCAGAGGGTGGGAGGACACCTCAGAACTCTCACACACACTTTTTAATTTAAAGAATTATCTTTTCATTTTGTGTTGATTCACAGTCAAGGTAGCCACAACCTCAGTCTTTTTTTCTCTCTCCCTCGCTCCTCACGTGGACATTCTGATGTTGCATACCATCACATCTCCTCTTTGTCTACACCATGCAGTTGGATTTGGACCTTCTAAAATATAATTTTCTTATGAACAAGGCTGTGCTTGTATAGCAGAGTAGGCTGGCCTGAAGTCTACTGGTAGCAAGCCTACTATCTCCCCCGTCAAAAGCCTACTGGCAGCAAGCCTACTATCTCCCCCGGCCAAGAGGCAGGGATTTTTGGTGTGGGGGGGGGGGTTGGTGTTCTTCTGGCTGACCGATAGATGTTTGGCTTTCCATACAGGAGTCCTGGGTAGATGTTTGGCTTTCCATGCAGGAGTCCTGGGCTGAATCCAGATGTGTTGAAGGACCATTCTAATCTAATTTTGACATTTCACCATTACCAAGATAGCCCCCGTTTTTAACAGATTTTGTGTTCATAGGTGTATATGCAGTGTTGTTTGATATCAGCTAACCTTACTAAATACCATTCACACTCCCATTGATGTTGAAAAGGGGTGGAAAATGTAAGACAAAAAAGTATTTTTTTTGTGTCTACTTTTTCTCCCCATTTTTCTATTTTTCTCCCGTCCCCAATTTCGTATTGTCCAATTCTACCCTCCCCTGTCTCGAACGTTGTTAGGCCATGCCTCCCACAAGCCGGCTGCAATGTGGATGAAGCCTTGCATCACGTGTCCCCTCCGGTACTTGAGGAGGCAGCCGTCGCATCTTTTCACCTGCACAGCGTGATCTCTCAGCGGCGAGGGTCTGCGTGGGAGGGACACGCCGCCCTCGTCGCTTCCTGATTCTACTGCGCAGGCGCACCAACCGACCTGTAGGAGTCGCTGTCCACAACGTCCGATCCCCACCCACCAGCTTCCCACCCCCTAATACTGCCAATTGTATTAGTATGAACGACCAGCCAAGCTGGTAGCAACGCAGATAGCTGGGCTCGAACCCAGCATCTCCTGCGTTGGTGGCGAGCGCCTTGCCCACTGCGCCACCTAGCCGCCGTAGACAAAAAAGTTTTGAAAGTCACTAGGCATAGGTAATTCACCCTTGTGAAAACCTCTAAGTTGTATGTTTTTGCTAAAGTTATTGTGTTACTCCACTACAAGCTATTAAAAATCTGAATGGCTTGTAGTAGAGTGTACAGTATTTGGTTTTCGCAAAGGTAATTTACCTATGTCTAGTGACTTTCAAAACAACTTTCAAGTCTCATTATTATATTACTATTAGTATTTTCCACCCCTTTTCAACATCAATGGCACTGTGAATGGCGTTTTAGTATGTTAAGCGTAGATCAGCTAAAACACACTGTATACACCTACAAACACAACATTTAGTTAAAGACCAGGGCAAACTCCGGTAATGACAAGAAGTTAGAATTAGACTGGTTTGGTCATTTTAAGTTTTGTCCATGGATGCTGCATCCAAGTCACCTACAAGACTGTCTATTGTTGATTTGTAACCACTGAACAAGTTTTCTGATAGAGTTTCTGGTATTTTTGTCAAACATTGTTGCTGCTTTCCATCTGCCTAAGATTGCATCGGCTCTTGAGGATGAAGGGACAAGGAAGTGGTTGGAGTTTGGATGGCATGGTCATGGCTTGAAGACAATATGCATTCTGTTGAACTTGACTTTCTCTTAGAAAATTCTTAGAGAAAAAGAAAAGATTATCTCTATTTTAGGGTGGGGTGTGATGTCTTCAGTGAGGTTGAGGGTTAAGGTTTATAAACATGTTGGGTAAGGATTAGGACTAGTTCAACGAAAAGCAGATTGCTCATATCCATGACCGGATGGCATCCTCTCTACTGCTCAGTGAAGATTGTTTACTTTTCTTGTAATAGCAACCACACTGTCCATAATGTCCGCACAGCGCTGTTATTAAAGGTCACATACTGTATTATACTCTAACTGTAGGTCTCTGAGGTCTCCAAAACATGTCCTCAAAGTTTTCTTTAGCTGAGAATTCACTCAGATTATGCATTCTAGCATGCCTCTATACCCCTCTGTTTCAGTCGTGTTCTGGATGGGCTGTTTCTGTGTTTGCAGCGTTAAATGGGCTGTGGTTTCCCCCCATGCTGCACTCTGGAGCTGCAGGGCTTCCGGTGTAGGTAACGGATGTGTTCGGGGTCCGTTCTTCAGTTGAGTCACATAGCAAACGCCAAGACGTTTCTCACACTGTACCAAAGATCATTGGCTGTATGGCCTCAGGTGATGGCATTCAAATTGGCAAGCTAGCAGAAATGCATAACGCTGGGGCCTTTGTCTTTATTTGCGCCTGTGAACCCCTGTACTAGTTTAACACAAACTAACAAATTCTAGTGATAAAGACAAGTGTTTATTTTTTGTAACGTTAATTCCATTCGTTCCACCATTTCACATTGGCTAGTTCTGTCACTCAATGACAGATTTGACGTGATTGCCATAAACCCACGTACAGCCAATGCTCTTTGGAATTCAGATCAAACTGTCAAACTAGGAGTTGCAGATCAAATATGTATTAAGATCCAGCAATTCCATATCCTATTTCTGGTGTCAAATGTTGTCGAACTTATTTTAGTGAACCGTTTAGGTGGAAAAGGAATTTTTACAAGCAAGCCACCATCTTGGAAAACACACAGAAGTTAAAGACGGCCCACTCCACTTCACGTAGGAGGGAAAGGCAAATCTGAAAGGCTTGTGCAAACGGGCTGTGTGAAAATCCGACTGGGTTGTCTTATTTCACAGTTTGTGTTGGTAGGACCATCAGAGACGCAAATGTATGTGCACAAGCACGGAAACGGTAATTTTTTCATAATATGTGACCTTTAATTTAAGTAATGGATGCTACATTTCATACATTTACTACATCTGATAATGTGTCTGAGGAACCAATGTGTTAACCTTCAATTTCTTTATTTGAATTTTTTTTTTTTAATGTTTAGATTTTGTATCTTTATTGTCATTAAATGTGTACTGATCCATAAGTGGATGATCTGGTTTGGCTCAACAGTATTTGCACATGGGAGATGAGGTTTGCTGTATGTTGATTTGTTGTGTGTTCCACTTATTAAAGCTGTTTTCTGCCTTTTATTACTTCCTTTACTTTGTATATAAGACATATTTTCAAATTGTATTCATCACAAAAACACACTGGGCAGACGAACTGTCCTTATCTAACAGGAACTAGCTTTCCTATGTTTTGCAGGAAAATTATTGTTGAAGCAATATTTCATGAAGTATGATTCATAGGTGTGTGGCTGCCACCACCCACATGCTTACACACTTCTGGACTCTACAGTATATCATTCTGCCCTCCCAATTAGTTACTAGTAATGTATATTGTGCAGATTACTGTTGATGTATATGGTACTGATTACTGGTGATGTATATGGTACTGGTGAACTGGTGTATATGATACTGATTACTGGTGAATTGATGTATATGGTACTGATTACTGGTGATGTATAGGGTACGTATTACTGGTGAATTGATGTATATGGTACTGATTACTGGTGATGTATAGGGTACGTATTACTGGTGAATTGATGTATATGGTACTGATTACTGGTGATGTATAGGGTACGTATTACTGGTGATGTATAGTACTGATTACTGGTGATGTATAGTACTTCTTCTTCTGGCGTGTGTCTTTAGACCTGCAGCTCCGTTGAGGCAAGCCAGGCCAACGTTTCATCGTCCAGTTCCATCAGACCGCGTTCTCCATACGGTGGCTGGTGTTTGGGGCAACTGGTGATGATATGTTCCACAGTCTGTGCAGGGGCTCCACACTCGCATGAGGCACTGTCCTTGAGGCCCCACCTCTTCATTGAGGTGCCGTAGCATCCGACGCCGGTCCTCAGGCGGTTGAGGGTTGTCCACTGCTTCCGGGGCAAGTCCTGACCAGGGACGTCCAGAGGGTCATTGATGAAGAGGTGCAGCCTGGATGGTTCTGCTGACCTCCACTGGTCCCTCCATCTTGTCCTGACCCAGGAGGCCTTGGAAGTGTCAGATGGTGTTGTGTGGAGTATGGAAAAGGGGCGCCGTGACTTTAGGCGCACACGTCGTGGTGTCTCTGTGGTGGTATTGTGAACGAGGTGGGATGCACTGATCTGTGCCTTGCGGGAAAGGGCCAGTGTGGCTGCTTCTCGTCTGATGGTAGCCGGGGCAATATCAGCGAGTACGGGCAGTTGGTTTACCGGTGTGGCTTGTAGGCAACCAGAGACTGTCCGCAGGACGCTGTTGAGAACAACATCCAGCTTCTTCACGTGGGTACTACGGCACCAGACCGGGGCGCAGTACTCGGCGGCAGAGAACACCAGGGCCAGTGAGGAGATGCGCAGTGTCTTTGTTGAGGCTCCCCATGTGGTGCCGGCTAGTCGTCGTATCAGCGCGGCACGGGCAGTTGTTTTTCCCCTGGCACCTTCCAGGTGTTGTTCTAATGACAGTGTTCCAGGAGCTTGAAAGGCACACATAGTAGTGAGATGGGCCGGTATCCCTTGGGGTCGTCGCTGATGTATAGTACTGATTACTGGTGAATAGATGTATATGGTACTGATTACTGGTGATGTATATGGTACTGATAATTTGTGATGTATATGGTACTGATTACTGATGATGTACTGTATATGGCACTGATTTCCGGTTGATGTACTGTATATGGTACTGATTACTGGTAATGTATATGGTACTGATTGTATATGGTACTGATTACTGGTGATGTACTGTATATGGTACTGATTTCCGGTTGATGTACTGTATATGGTACTGATTACTGGTAATGTATATGGTACTGATTGTATATGGTACTGATTACTGGTGATGTACTGTATATGGTACTGATTTCCGGTTGATGTACTGTATATGGTACTGATTACTGGTAATGTATATGGTACTGATTGTATATGGTACTGATTACTGGTGATGTACTGTATATGGTACTGGTGATGTATATGGTACTGGTTACTGGTGATGTATTTGGTACCCAACATTTTGTATGTTACTAAAAAGTCAGCTGGTCTTCATCCGAGAGACGTGATAAACACTGGTATGTCTAATGTTTGATTGAAAACTTTATTAACAGATTGCAGAATGGGTACAGTACAGTACAGCTCAATACACACAATTGTTAAGGGGATGCAGACCAGAGAAAGACTTTTGTCTTGTTTACATCAGGGTCCCCCATTTTCAATTCATCATATGACATACACGACATACAGATAGACAGTACTGCTACATCTATACATTTATGACATACCAGATTTGCAAATACAGTACTGTGATACAAAAATTGTCTAAAAAATAGTATATAGATTTGGCGTAGAAACTGTACATTGGAGGAGGTTGGGTAGGTGGGGCGGGGGAAACTGTACATTGGAGGGGCGGGGGGGGAACGGTACAACTGTACAAGCAAAACTGTACATTGGAATATCGATGAAACCATACTTGGTTCCAAGAGGAGGGTCGTGTATTCTTGGGTTAGGTCATTTACTGTACATTGGAGGGGGTTGGGTTAGGACATTTACAGGGGCCAGTTTTGAATTGCAGTCTCCCGCAGGTGTTCTTTGAGAGTGGTTTTGAAAGTGGGTAGTGATTCACATTCCTTTACAGATTTGGGTAGGGCGTTCCACATTGATGTGGCATAATTGCGAAACGTGTTTAGTCCCTTGTTTGAGCCGAATCTGGGTTTAACATGATTTGTGGAGCTCCCTCTGGTGTTGTGGTATTCACTGACCTTTGGGAAGTATTTTGACATGTACAACATGGGTATCTTAGTTGTGTAGTGTATCTTGTAGACCAGGCCCATTGCAAGTTGCTGTAATCTGTCTTCTACTCTAAGCCATCTGTTGAATGCCGATGGGTTGTCTCTTATCTATCTCAGGTCACCTACTCGAGATAGAACCCTGTGGCCGCCCGATATCCCCCAGCGAGGTGCTAAACTCGCTAAGTTCTTGGGTCAATTACTATTTCTATCAAGCTTACTTCATAGTCACTATTTAGTTATATCCAGTTGATATGAAATATAAGCATAGAAGAGTTGTTAACCTCTTCTTTGTTTGTAATAAACCGAATGTATGTCTGGGAGAACTCTTATTGCCTATAATAACAATAATATTATTATTATCATTATCATCATTATTATCATCATTTTAGGAAGAAGGCCTGTAATGCTACTCATTTGAAAGCCTGATGATATTACTTCAACGTCACGGCCACTATCCTCATTTGTGAGGAAAGGCCTGTAATGCTACTCATTTGAAAGCCTGATGATATTACTTCACCGTCACCGCCACTATCCTAATTTGTGAGGAAAGGCCTGTAATGCTACTCATTTGAAAGCCTGATGATATTACTTCACCGTCACCGCCACTATCCTAATTTGTGAGGAAAGGCCTGTAATGCTACTCATTTGAAAGCCTGATGATATTACTTCACCGTCACCGCCACTGACTATCCTCATTTGTGAGGAAAGGCCTGTAATGCTACTCATTTAAAAGCCTGATGATATTACTTCACCGTCACCGCCACTATCCTCATTTGTGAGGAAAGGCCTGTAATGCTACTCATTTGAAAGCCTGATGATATTACTTCACCGTCACCGCCACTATCCTCATTTGTGAGGAAAGGCCTGTAATGCTACTCATTTGAAAGCCTGATGATATTACTTTGCCTACAACAATAGTAATTATATTAGCGCAATAACACTTAATAATCGTTTGCAAGTCCCAGTACCCCTTATCAATTCGACAGATCCATCAATCCGTGGTACCGATCGTCCGGTCCTGCAGTGGCCAGACTCTCAGTTTCCCACAAATCTGATGGAGCCCGTCGAACACAGAGATACCGGCGCCCGCAAACAACAAACAGTGCCATATATATATATATATATATATATATATATATATATATATATATATATATATATATATATATATATATATATATATATATATATATATATAATATCCTCTATATAACTTTAGCTGAAAAGCAGTAACCAGCAATTGATTCAATCTGCATGGCTTCCAGAGTATAGCTATACCGTTACCTCAGATGAGAGCAGGGCGAGGTCAGCGTCGTGACACATTGCGATAGAAAGCAGTCCACGAATTCAATAGGTATTATAACAAAGTTATTTTAATTAGAAAAAGCAAGTTACAAAAGAGACTGCATTGGAAATGTCCAATTCAGTAATAGTGAGTATAAAACAAAAAACATCTCTCTCTTAGCATAGCAAAAACTCTCTTTGTCATTTGGAGATTTAGAGCATCTAAAAAAAACAGAGTCTTGTCATAGGGACGCCACTAAATAGACAGATTCCATTCCAATACACCGCTCAACGGTATCTGCCGCTATAAGAATGGTGTCTGCAGTCTAAGAATGAAAAATCTGCTCTGGATCCAGCGAGCTGGCCTTTATATACAGGCTCTGCATCATATCAAGATCTCTTTACTATTGGTCTAAATACAGTGATTTCATAGTGATGTCATTCTACCAGCCAATCAACGTATAACACATAACACACTCAGTAAAGATGAACTCCTCCCTTTCTAGTCGTTACATTTACTGGAGAAGTAACAGATTACTTGTGGCTGTGGAAAGCGTCATGTTTGCAATGATCCAAATTCTACAGAAAGCAGATATAGCATATATATATACATGTACTATTCAATACTCATATACTTAAACACTGATTGACATGCCCAAACATAATATATGTATTTTGTAGTTTACAGTGTATAATAGTTCTCTGCCTCATAACTGTAAGGCAGTGATTCTCTCCTCTTCTCCTCTCTCTGCTTCTGTCAAGGTCAGCGCTCTGTGACCACATTCCTGGCTTCACAGCAGTAAGAGAAGAGGCCCATTCCATTCTCCAGGATTACACAAGATATTGTAGTTTGCACAAGTTACTGTTTTAGAGTCTATAGTTTATAGTTCTTACAGTTTTACACAAGTGGGAGGAAGAATACACAGACATTCTTCATAATCACTGACGCTTAAATCATCTCTTACCATATGCTTAGATTTAAAACAGATATATACAATAAACATATGCTTAATCCTTTACATCCTACAAGTGACAGAGAGAACAGGATGTCATAATAAAAAGTGTCACTGGCTGCTTGTGGCACTTCAACACCATCCTAGGTAGTCAAAGTGGGCAGGGGTGAGGTGGGTTCTAGGAGTAAGGTCAAGTAGTAGTCTGACCAGTTTGTTTTGTGATGTTTGTAATCTTGTTTTTAGCGCCTTTGAGGTACTTTGGTACCATGAGGTGCAAGCATAGTCGTAGTACCCTTGAATGAGTGCTCCTGCCAGAGTCTTCATGATATTCTTGTTTACCAGAGAGGAGATCCGGTACAAGAATCTAGTTTGTTGGTTGACTTTTTTGATTACATTGGATGCCATTTTGTCACAGGAAAGATTTGCCTCTAGGATGGAACCTAGGTATTGTGACAATATTGTCACCCACTGTAACTGAGAAGCCGTCGGTCTTGCTGAGTTTGTTATTTGTTCCGAAGAGAATGGACTCTGTTTTACCCAGGTGTAATGATAGTTTGTTATCAGCGAGCCAGGTGCAGATTCTGCCGAGTTCTGAGCTGAGGGTTTTTTCAACCTGTAACTTGTTCTTGTCAGAGACCAGCAGGGCTGAGTCGTCCGCGAACAAGAACAAGTTGCAGTCACAAGCTGACGACATGTCATTTGCATAAATTAGGAACAGTAGCGGTCCTAGTATGCTTCCTTGTGGAACACCACAGCTCACTGTGAGGGGGGGGGGGGGGTAGGGTACCGTTTACCTCCACCATCTGTTCTCTCCCCTCAAGGTAGGATTGCATCCAGCTCACTGATAGACTATCAAAACCAATTGCTTTTTTAGCTTGTCAATCAGAATGGAGTGATTGACAGTGTCGAATGCCTTTTGTTGACGTTGTGGACAGCGACTCCTACAGGTCAGTTGGGTGACGCCGGTGTGACGGAAACAGGAAGTAGCGGGGGCAGCGTGAGCCTCCCACGCGTTACTCCTCGCCACTGAGAGTTCGAGCTGCTGCGGGGAAAAGATGCGACAGGCTGCCTCCTCGTGTACCGGAGGGGACATGTGATGCAAGGCTTCTATCCTCACTACAGCCGACCAGTGGGAGGCATAGTCTAGCAACGTTCAAGACAGGGGAGGGAAGAATTGGATAATACAAAATTGGGATGGGAGAAAATGGGGAGAAAAAGTGGATACAAAAAAAAAGATAGTCCTTACCTTTGATCGGCGGTATTCCAAAAAGAATATTCCAATTGTCTGATCGCGATTTCCAGTATTGGTGTCCATTGGGTCCCCGACATAATCCGGCACAACACATGCATCGAGGGGCCATGGACGCGTTCCAATGTGATCGGGTGAAGCGCTAGACTTGCCTGGACCAAAATTCTCTGTCCGGAGGACATTAGATGTGACACACAGGGCTAGATCCACAAAGAATGGATTGCATGGAGCAAGTTGCACCCTTACTTACAATTCATTATGAATTGAAAATGGGGGACCCTGATGTAAACAAGACGAAAGTCTTTCTCTGGTCTGCATCCCCTTAACAATTGTGTGTATTGAGCCGTACTGTATTGTACCCATTCTGCAATCTGTTAATAAAACTTTCATTCAATCAATCAATCTGCACGGTGATTGATTGGAAATTTTATTAACAGATTGCAGAATGGGTACAATACAGTAGGGCTCAATACACACAATTGTTAACACATTCGGGGCCGGCCACGTATAAATCCGTGTTTCGAATCCAACGGTTGAGGACCAACCACGGACATGTCCGTGGCAAGGTTGTTTTGGCTTTTATTCCATTGTATTAACCTACTCGATGTCACCGAGCTGCACTGCAGATCTACCCTCCTCTTCGAATTCTGACAAGTGCATTACCGGCCAGATCCTCTTAGGGGCGCTGTCTCGATAATGCAGTGTGCCCTGTGGCAGAACGGTGCACTATTTTTTTGACTTTCAATGGAGTTTCCAGTTAGCTGGATTCTTTATGTGCAGCATAGTAGCTTGGAATACCTTTTGCGACGCCAAATTCACTATGCAGTAAAGGAATATATCATCAGCCAATGGACATATTGATCTACCAGATGGCGATCGATAACTGAGAAATGCTCTGGGGGATCCAACCGGCCCACGGTAAGATCTTTTTCACGTAAATTACATGCTGATCAGGGCTTGTTTTATTAGCCATCCACCCGATCAACGAATGAGGCTAATGAGGCTAACACGGTTATTGGTAATCAATAATCAGAAACGCCATTGGATTTAACGTTAGTAGCTATTAGCCCTGAATCTCGCGTTCCAGGAAATATCCCAGCCGAAATCCCTTATAACGCTTATATTCAAGACGCTATAAAAAAAAACATTTTTTTTAACATTAATCTTGGGTTAAGAAATAGCGGCGTTAAAATAATTGTGGGTTAATGCGTTAATAAAGTTTTAACTTTGACAGCCTTAGTTATTACACATTTTTACACATACATGTATGTTGAACATCTGAGGTATTGATGAAGTAACAAAGGAAAAAAGCCAAAAGCACTTACTCCTCAGACATTCTTTGACAATTTTACAGCCCAAAATACAAAAAAGATCCAGGCGGAATAGGTAACAAAGGGTTGAAGAAATATTGTCTGAACTGTCAGATGCAAACTGGCTGTGTGACATAACCGAGCATCTCGCTCAATTGAATAAGAAGCTGTAGGGACGCAAACAAGTCCCACACAAAACTTGACCAATATAGTTGTGAACTGAGACAACCCTTATTTTGTTATTTTTGAGTACAGTTACAGTTGTGTGTTCATGCAGACACATAATAGCAATTTCATTATGAATAGAAAATAGTGGACCCTGATGTAAAAAAGTCGAAAGTCTTTCTCTGGTCTGCATCCCCTTAACAATTGTGTGTATTGAGCTGTACTGTACTGTACCCATTCTGCAATCTGTTAATTAAAGTTAATTAAACTATCTTCCATTAGTTGGATGTATGGCCTCTGCAAGGTTGTGTGCAGCCATTTGTTTTTGTAACATCTGCTACATCTGTCCCACGTGTTCTTTGCAGCTCAGTTGTTAGTTCTGCCCCTCTTGACTGTGACAAAAAGGTTTTGAACAAACTTAATGTCATAGCTTGTATTTGATGATCTTCTTCTTTGTTATTTACTTGCATGGTTTGATCATTGATTAATGGAGTAATATGGGGTTCTGATAAACTAAAATTATTTGTTAAAATAACATAAGCTAACATATATTTTTACATCTATGCAAATGCATATGCAATATGTATAACTTGAATAAGTAATAAATACAGAAACAACATGTTTAACAATATGTAAATGAGTAGCTACATTTATTTTACATTACATTAACATTTATACGGTCTTTGGCCCTTTGAGGGCAACCATAATGCTGATGTGGCCCTCTGTGAAAATGAGTTTGACACCCCTGTGTTAAGGGGATGCAGACCAGGGAAAGACTTTCGTCTTGTTTACATCAGGGTCCCCCATTTTCAATTCATAATGAATTGTAAGTAAGGGTGCAACTTGCTCCGTGCAATCCATTCTTTGTGGATCTAGCCCACAGTCTGTAACAGGGCTTCAAAGGGTGGGCGCTACTGCCACCTAGCAGGATCTGGCCGGTACTGCACTTTTGGCGTTTCAGTATGGCTTTCAGCGGTAACATATAGGTCTGTGAGTGTAATATTGATATTAAAATCGAATAAAAGAAAAGATATTACGTTCTTGGCGCCCAACGGTTGGCGAGCAAACACGTAATATTACGTGATTGGCCGTGAATGAGTTAAGAGGATGCAGACCAGAAAAAGACCTTCGCCTTGTTTACATGAGGGTCCTCCATTTTCAATTCATCAAGACATTTATGCCATACAAGACATACAAATATTCTTACAGTACTGTGTAAGAAAAAAGAGATTATTTAATTTTTTTTAATATTTACATCCGAAGGGGAAGAAACTGCACGTGTGTGTGTGTGTGTGTGTGTGTGTGTGTGCGCGTGTGTGTGTGTGTGTGTGTGTGTAGACTATATGTAAGTAAGTAAGTAAGTAAGTAAGTAAGTAAGTAAGTAAGTAAGTAAGTAAGCAAAGTTTATTTATATAGCACCTTTCACAGACCAGGGTCACAAAGTGCTTCACATAGTAAAAACATCAATAAAATGCAAAAGATAGCAGCATGGTAAAAGAAAATAATTAAAAACGTGAAAGATCAGGAAAAGCCAAAACAGATAAAAAGACATAAAATATTTACATAGAGCATAATTCGCCAAACGCCTGTTTAAACAGCACAGTCTTTAGCTGCTTTTTAAAAGTGTTTACAGAGACCACAGATCTAAGGTCCAAGGGCAGAGCAGTCCACAATCTGGGGGCCACGGTTTCGAATGCTCTGTCCCCTTTTTTCTTCAATCTAGACAGGGGGACAGCCAGCAAGCCCTGATCAGACGAGGAGTGGAAGATATCTGTGTATGTGTGTGTGAGAGAGAGGAGTGGAGGGTGTGTGTGTGTGTGTGTGTGTGTGTGTGTGTGTGTGTGTGTGTGTGTGGAGTGAAAGATATCTCTGTGTGTAGACTATATGTATGTGAGGAGTGGAAGGTATCTGTGTGTGTGTGAGAGAGGAGTAGAGGATGTGTGTGTGTGTGTGTGTGTGTGTGTGTGTGTGTGTGTGTGTGTGTGTGTGTGTGTGTGTGTGTGTGTGTGTGTGTGTGTGTGTGTGTGTGTGTGTGTGTGTGTGTGTGTGTGTGTGTGTGTGTGTGTGTGTGTGTGTGTGTGTGTGTGTGTGTGTGTGTGTGTGTGTGTGTGTGTGTGTGTGTGTGTGTGTGTGTGTGTGTGTGTGTGTGTGTGTGTGTGTGTGTGTGTGTGTGTGTGTGTGTGTGATGAGTGGAAGACATCTCTCTGCTCACCATCAGAGTGTGTACTGATTTCCCATAATCTCCATATGATCAGCCTGATTGGTCGAACACCAAGTCACGAGTCCCATGCCCATTCGCATGGCTGCCTTCCACCACCCCTACACTGTTCAAACAACTGAATCAATTGGTCTTGCACACAAGGCTCCCTTGGCCAAGAACAATGACAAGTTTCACTTTGCCCGATTTAATGACAGCCAGTGAAGGAGGGCAATTACAGCTTTGCCACACTGCACAAAATGCAAGGCTCCAAATGCCGTCTGAAGGCCTTTAGATGTGATTTTGCTCAATCTCTGAGCTAAGGCTTGAAAGGAGCCGATAACGTATGGATTTCTGTTCTGTTGCCCTGTTGCATTCCATTCCACGGCAGGCCTGCTACAATGCTAATGGCCCCTCATGGGTTGTACATAGCATACCACAGTGTGTCTGGTTGGGGAATTTTGGCGACACAAATCTAACCAGCATGTCCATTTTAATTGATCAATAGCTGCGATCAATAGCTCATTTCAGGGTTTCGCCAATACGTCACAGGAGAGGGTTTATGGAGGAGTTTCAGTGTGAGGGGGGAGAGTGTGAAATGGCCTATTCTAAAGCTCTGTTGCTTGTTTGGTCTGAGTGGATGTTCTCAGACTCAGAGTGCTTAGCTCCTCTCTCTCTCTCACACACACACACACACACACACACACACACACACACACACACACACACACACCCCCCTATGGTATTACTGTTTCAAATCCTAAAGTCATGTGCTTCTTCCCTCCTGCCAGAGGAGAAAATGCAGCACCAGCACACAGTGGCTTGCGAATTTCACTTGAGGCACCAATAGAAACCATCCTGACGAGTGTTGTTACTGTGTGGTACAGACCATAGAAACCATTTTGACTAGTGGTGTTACTGGGTGGTACGGACCATAGAAACCATCCAATAGGCTATTCCTGACCAGGTGTCAGAGCAAGACCTGCTCCATCATCCAAGACCCCAGCCACCCTGAACTGTTCTCTACTGAGACCCCAGCCACCCTGTACTGTTCTTTATTGAGACCCCAGTCAACCTGAACTGTTCTCTACTGAGACCCCAGCCACCCTGAACTGTTCTTTACTGAGACCCCAGTCAACCTGTACTGTTCTTTACTGAGACCCCAGTCAACCAGAACTGTTCTCTACTGAGACCCCAGCCACCCTGAACTGTTCTCTACTGAGACCCCAGTCAACCTGAACTGTTCTCTACTGAGACCCCAGTCACCCTGAACTGTTCTCTACTGAGACCCCAGTCAACCAGAACTGTTCTCCTCACTGTGGCCCTGCTGACACTGAACTGTTCTCCACACTGTGGCCCTGCTGACACTGAACTGTTCTCCACACTGTGGCCCTGCTGACACTGAACTGTTCTCCTCACTGTGGCCCTGCTGACACTGAACTGTTCTCCTCACTGTGGCCCTGCTGACACTGAACTGTTCTCCACACTGTGGCCCTGCTGACACTGAACTGTTCTCCTCACTGTGGCCCTGCTGACACTGAACTGTTCTCCACACTGTGGCCCTGCTGACACTGAACTGTTCTCCACACTGTGGCCCTGCTGACACTGAACTGTTCTCCTCACTGTGGCCCTGCTGACACTGAACTGTTCTCCTCACTGTGGCCCTGCAGTGCTGACACTGAACTGTTCTCCACACTGTGGCCCTGCAGTGCTGACACTGAACTGTTCTCCTCACTGTGGCCCTGCTGACACTGAACTGTTCTCCACACTGTGGCCCTGCTGACACTGAACTGTTCTCCTCACTGTGGCCCTGCTGACACTGAACTGTTCTCCGCACTGTGGCCCTGCAGTGCTGACACTGAACTGTTCTCCACACTGTGGCCCAGCTGACACTGAACTGTTCTCCACACTGTGGCCCAGCTGACACTGAACTGTTCTCCACACTGTGGCCCTGCTGACACTGAACTGTTCTCCACACTGTGGCCCAGCTGACACTGAACTGTTCTCCACACTGTGGCCCTGCTGACACTGAACTGTTCTCCACACTGTGGCCCTGCATTGCTGACACTGAACTGTTCTCCACACTGTGGCCCAGCTGACACTGCAGCATCCAAACCAAGACCGACAGGTTCAGAACAGTTTTTTCCCACAGTCTCTGCGCCTATTGAACACTAACTCAAAACCTGAATCTGTACCTTGCACTACAACACACCCCAACCTAAATATTATTAACACTTTCTGCGCCATACCCGACAATTCTCGGGTTATCTCGCGAGATATCTTGAGCGCCATACCCGAGATTTCTCGGGTTTTCATAGTTTTTTCTTTTTTCTATTTTAATATTCTATACACTCTCACGGACCTCTGTGTTATCATTGGAACTCATTCTGAGACCTCGAGAGTGCAATGCCGGCCGAATCCTGCTAGGTGGCAGTATCGCCTACCCTTTGAAACCTTATTTCACACTGTGTGTTACATTTTATATGGTCCGGGCGGAGAATTTGGACCTGTGCAAGTAAAATGCTTCATTCGAGCAACTTGGAACACGTCCAGCACACTTGATGCATATTTTGTGCCATTTCATGTCAGGGACCCAATCAATCAATACTGGAAATCGTGATCAGACAATTGGAATATTCATTTTGGAATCACTCCTATGCAAAGGTAAGGACTATATGACCTACTTTGATCCTACAATGATTTCACATCGATCGCAATGATCAACATATGTATTATTCAAAACGTATGCCGTTGCTGACGATCAGAGCATCACAAAACGACCCCCCCTCCCTTTGATGCCTTCATGATGAAACATAATACCTTATTATATACCTTTGATTTGGAAATAATATTGTGTCCAGGCGAGCAACGCGAACGACTTTCGCAAAATGCACATAGCTCAGCTTCCAGGAATTAGCCCAGATCACTCTGAAACGATACAATATTCACCACGGGATGTATACGTAATGTATACATTAAAACAAAAAAAAATCAAAAAATTAACAATTTTTTACATGTTGGACGAGAGATAGTGACTGTCAAATGAGCCATAGTATTGTCTCCATAGCTATAATATAGTATATCGATATAGCTCTGCAAACATCGTGACACACAGTGAAACTGCCTATCTTTTAAAGCGTGGCCCATTGACTACAGGGATGGGGATAATAGCTGGCGCTGAATGAGTTAAGGTGTAACTTTTTTGTATTGTGTTGTTAGTTATTGCTTTTTGTATTCCTCTATGCTGTGCGGGTGAATGGAGAGTAAGCATTCCATTGTATTTGTTCCATATGGCGAAAAAAATTAGATTTAAATCTTCTGATGTGTCATTGACCTGTCCTGCTGCTTTATAATCCCTATATTTAACCAAGTAGCACTCCTCACCCTCTCCTCTCAACTGTAGCACCTTTCAAGTGTGTAAATGTCTGATACATTTTCTTGCTGTGCAAGCATATGTCTATCAGCTTAAGCTATCACAGAGGTAGGCTGTATTTCAATATACAGGGGCTATATCTATATCAATCCACTGAGTAAGTGAGGTAAAGAAGTAGGGACACTTCTGTGTTAAGACAGCTCTCCAGTGATGATTGCAAGGAATCCATAAATATCTCCTCCGTCCTGAAAGATAACAGTGTTTCTAGCCTTTAATCTCGTCACCTGCTGCTCCGTTACTGGCCTCTGTGTTGTGTCATTTTATTTGGATATCTCATTAGCTGTCTCACACTGTATCAACCCCCTGTTAGTACATCCGTAGTCAGAAGAAACAACACTGCAACTTGATCTCTTTCCTGATGTTTATTTTCAGAAACATAGCTTCGTACGAGATGTAACCCATTCTGTAATGTCCTTGAACAGTCTAAATTAAATTAAATTGTCCTTGAACAAACTAAATTCATTATTCTCCACAGTCTCTTCTCTCATTAGTCCAATGGTTCTGAGGCCTCGTCGTAGCCAACAACCATTCCCTGTTAGCCGAAGCTAGCGATGATGTGGCACTTCCCCTCCCCCACCCAGCGAGGGTGAGGAGGGATTTGAAAGTCTCTGATCAGCGCGTCTGCTCGATTCCACGTTGTGTCTTAATCTAACTTACCCCGGAAGGAACTCACATCTCATAACGTCTCCCCCTAGCAACGGGCCCCGCCCCCTCTTCTCGTTACTACGTGACATGCTACCATGGCAACGGCTGGTCACCTTTAACACACTAAACGTCCGTTTCTATCTATGTCAAACTCTCCCCGTAGCTCTGACCAAACCTGCCTCAACCAGTGCTTATCAGTGTTTATGTTAACAAGCTGCCGACGACCTCGGAGCCCATGGCTCTATTAGAACGGGCTTCCCAGTCTAACTTGAAAACACACACCACTAAATACTGTCCTCCTCATCTGAGATCTAATAGTAGATGCTGTCACCCACCGATATACATTATATACACATTGAAAAACATAGATTCCTTCAGTCCTTACGGACCATGTAAATTCACAAGGGTGGAGAAAACGCCTGCTGACAAGACACACTGTTCACAAAACAAACATTAGGACCTGCTTGTTTAGCACATCTAGCAGTCATTATGGCACTCTAGCTGTGCTCATGGTTCCTAGTATAGCAACCGGGAGCATATGTCTAGGGAGGTCTCACTGGAGCTATTCTGCACGGCAGTGGTTATTGCTTCTGTGCATATAAAGAAAGTCACCCAGAGCCTCAATAAAATCCCCTCACCACCACCACCAGGCGCAACCCTAGTCCCCAATTCCTGCTTTCATCCTCTCCCATAATCAAGCATTCGCTCCACCGCATGGTAGCGCATCGATACATGGCTCAAGGCTGAGAGGCACCCTTTTGCTCTGTACTATCTGGTGGGAGCCAAGTGGGATCCGGGCAGACTAGACTTGCCTTTGGTGGTCTTATGAGAGGCGGGTAGGGGTCTATGTGTCTGTGTGTGCATGTTTATGTGTATGTGTATGTGTGTGCGCACGTGTGTTCATTTCCCTCCAGTTTATCACTCTCCAGCAGGCCCTCTCATTCTGCCCTGGAAGAGGAATGGGTTTTCAAATATGCTCATTTGACTTGATATCTGACTATAGGATATGAAATAGGGTTGGGGAACGGACAGCAGACTCATTGGACCATTTGGTAACTTTGGTATGCATTTTGTATGCTTTATAACGTTATTGTGACAGCTCGTCACAAAGAGGTGACATTTCATTCAGTTTCATTCATTAAATTTTTATTTACCCAACGTGTTCACCCACTAGTCTTGCTCTTGTGATCGCATAGGAGTTGTGAATAGTGCAGTCACGCTCAAGTCTCTTGCCGCTGTCTTTGTATGTCTTTTTGTATATTTTTTCATGCGCTCCCGTGTTGACAGACTTGTTTACTTACACTTAACAATTTTTTATCTCTTGCCAGATGCGTTGTTGGGAAACAGATACTGAACCTGCCCTTAAGGAAGGAGGAATCAGGGCAATGCTTGTGCAACCCTTGCAAGGAAAATCTAGATTTTTTTTTTTAAAGAGAAAAATTGCGCTAGAGGTGATCGGCTATATCCATAAATGTTCCCGGAAAGTATTAATTGGAAGCCGAGCCCACTTACTGAGACCACGCAGGGAAAGTTAACGTCTGTGTATTTTTCTTCAATCCCTTCTACGAATTCAAAGGGAACTGCCTGCTGATGATTATTTCCACCTAGTCTAACACCCGCTCCTGGCACCAGCAGCATGTCTAGCGCTCTGGAAGTGGTGTTAGAACAGCCAATTGTCAGACTGAAACAGTTCACAATCACCCCACGCTGTCAATTAAATCTGATGATTTGATGACGTGGTGCTGGTATGACATCCACTATGTCTATACACCATCCCCAGTTTTTCCCCCAGGATGTGGGTTGTATTCACATCTTGAGGAGTTTGATCTGTAGATGGAAAATAAGCTTTTTGGAACTTTCTTAACCCATTTATAGATCTTTATATTATCCAATTATAGATCTGTTTAACTCTAACCCAGATAGCAAACTGACATAGAAACAACATTGGATCAATGTTGAAATGTCAATATAAAAAACATTGAATCAGTGTTGAAACTTCACTGAAATTTAGTTGTCAACATTGAGTTAATGTTGATTTGATGTTGATTCAAATGAACCTTTTCAGTCTCAACCAAAACAATGATTCTGGGTTAATTTCAACATTGAATCAATGTTACTTTGCTATTTTGTAGTGTTTTTTATATTGAATGTATCAAAAGTAAAAGTATGACTAGTTCCTTGCATGGGAATGTGCAACCCTTGCTCCACTGACCTCTAAAGGTTATGTTTTCTTTTTTTTTATCCACTTTTTCTCCCATTTTCTATTTTTCTCCCATCCCAATTTTCGTATCATCCAATTCAACCCTCCCCTGTCTTTGAACGCTGTTTCATGCCTCCCACAAGCCGGCTGCAATGTGGACTAAGTCATACATAGCACGAGTCCCCTCCCATACTCGAGGTAACAGCCGTCGCATCTTTTCACCTGCGCGGCTCGATCTTTCAGCGTCGGGGGTCTGGGCTTTGGAGGGGCCCCGCCCCCGTCGCTTCCTGATTCTACTGCGCAGGCGCACCAACCGACCTGTAGGAGTCGCTGTCCACAACGCCCGATCCCCACCCATCAGTTTCCCTCCCCCTTAGTGCGGACGACCAGCTAAACTGAAAGCAATGTGGAGCGCTGGGCTCGAACAGGGAGGCAAACCTGTTCGAGCCCAGTCTCCAGTATTCGTGGTGAGCGCCTTGCCCACTGCACCACGTAGCCGCCCCCTCTAAAGGTTATGTTAAAGTGCCATGTGGTCCAGATATGATGGTTGTCATTATGTCCGCTTGAAGTTGGACATTTTGAAAGTACATTGTCTTCATCAAGTACATTGTCTTCCATACTTTTCCATAAAGTTCCATACTTGCTGGTACAGCAGTATCAGCACTTGGCACAACATCACATGTACAGATTGATTGAATGGGGAGGTATTTAAATAGACCAAATCAGTGTAGGTGGGATGATGGAGTCAGCTCCATGCATGACTTAGAGTGTCCTGTCAGAAGTCGATTCGATACAAGTACAAACATACTGGCTTCACATAGGCAACATTTCCCTATCAATTTGCAGATCATCTGAAGGCTTTGAATCAACTCCAATCAAATCTAGTGGTATTCAGTGTCGTGCAAAATGAATGGAAGACCGAATTTCATGCCTACTTGTACTTACATACCATCTGTCCTCCGTATGAAAAGCACTTGTGTGTGTGCTTGACTTTATGACAACATACCACAATTCTGTACACTCAAGATGATGGCCGTCAACAATATAAAATCATGGGCTGGTAGCTCCTCTCCTGTTCATACTTTCCTGCTTCAACAGGCTATTGTCACCCTGCCATGGAAACAGGACATGACAGTGGCACTTGACATGACTATATCATTAGCACACAGCCCTGCAATCTGCACCATGCAAGGAGAATGGCAGGCAATGTATGAAGAGATAATTTGTGACACATCTGGTTTCATCTGGTTTCATCCATGACGGGAACAGTGATTATGATGTGAATAATTCAACAGGGGAGAGTGGAGGGGGGTGGGGTTGGAGAGCCAGGGGGGGAATTCACACTCTGTTGCTTGGAAGCAGAAAAGAGCGATGCAATGCCTGTGTTCTCTTTGCACAAGCAGTGGAAGTCGCAGGCCTCTCTGAGCCATGACGCGTAGTGGCATTTAAATTGCCATTCAGAGTGGCACACCACTCCAGACAACAGCAGGCATTCACGGCCAGAGCGCACAGAGTGGAGCCGGGATTTTTGTTGTTTCAAGGTCAGCATGTCTTCAGATGTTTCAATCACTTTTGAGGGCTATTGTGTAAATCCAACTCGTTCTTTGCTTTGCACCCTTGACATTATACTTTTTTTTATCGCCCAACAACCTCTCATGAAAACTGCGTTCCATTGCAAATTGCAATTGTTTTGCCATTTCAACAGGCACTGCACATGTTCTTTTGGTGAGAGCAGCTATACAGCAGCGACCTTCAAAGTGACTTTGGAGCCCCCTTTGGAAAAAGCAAGAACACTCTTCCGCCAATAGATTTGATCTGATAGCACAAGGATATCTGGTGAGCCATCTCAATCTCCGTGCAAGGTCCCCCCCAATGGAATCAGAACTTTGCCTCCCCTGCAGCCTGGCCCATGGCATCTCAGTTTACTGCATATTATTCGGCAGGGGTGGATGATGGAGAGGAGAGGAGAGAGGAGAGGATAGGGGGGGGGGTCTGTCATAGGTTTAGAGATGAACCGTGTGGCTCGCCTCACAGTCATCTTGGAGTCGTCGTTCAGAATGAGTTTGTCATGTCAGTTCCGGAACCACAGGGCTCCTCTGGGGCCCCCTCTTCACCTCCGCAGAAGGTCTCCACTTCAGGAAGACAGATTAGGTTTGGCGTTGTGGCAGGCAGGCGGGCATATGGAACGTCTACACACATCTCTCCCTGAAAAGACTCCTTTCTATCTTTCAGGAGTAGTCACAGAGTAGCTGATACTATGGCAGCTTCTTTCTCTGAGCTAGATGCGGGTCTGCGTCCGATTTGTGTAATACCTTCATGGAATATATATAGACATAACTTCCCTTTTTAAATACATATTTTTATTTACTTTATTCTAATATTTACAAAATAGGAAAACAGAAACAGAAAGAAATATATACATATCTCAATCTCACCGATCCACATGGCCCCAACCCAAAGGGAGTGTACATGGCATTGCTGTTTCATTGTGGGAGGTGTTGCATTACTGTTAGACACAACTTAATTTGTGAATTAACAAACTAATAATAATCAACTTCAGCCCCAACAAGTGAGGAGAGGAAATGGATAATGAATAAGAAGACTTAGGGCTAGATCCACAAAGAATGGATTGCACGGTGCTAATCGCACCCTTACTTACAATTCATGATGAATTGAAAATGGGGGACCCTGATGTAAACAAGAAGAAAGTATTTCTCTGGTCTGCATCTCCTTAACAATTGTGTGTATTGAGCCGTACTGTAACCCATTCTGCAATCTGTTAACACATTGAGGGCCGGCCGTCGCCGTCTAATATGTGGCTGGAGGACAAAGCTTTGTAAACAAACCGATGTGACTTTGTACAGCTATATCTATACTTTATAGTAGTGCTGTCAGGCGATTAAAAAAATTAATCTAATTAATTACAGGATTTGTAATTAATTAATCTAATTAATCGCATTTTAATCGCATAACCATTTTATGCCTGATATTCTATATTCTATAATCATATTTCAAATTGCATGTGTCCGGATGGCAGAATTCAGTACTGTATCTACAAAACCTTCTGTTTAATCATCTTCCATCTATTAATTTGCTTAGATTTTTCAGGTCTGGTCAATTTGAGCATGGTGTTATTCACAGTCAAATATAAAAATATTTGTATTGATATTCTCATTTGGTTCATTACAATTTACTCAAAATAAAATTTTCATTCAATCAATCACCGTGCAGATTGATTGATTGAATGAAAATGTTATTAACAGATTGCAGAATGGGTACAATACAGTACGGCTCAATACACACAATTGTTAAGGGGATGCAGCCCAGAGAAAAACTTTCGTCTTGTTTACATCAGGGTCCCCCATATTCAATTCATAAAGAATAGTAAGTAAGGGTGCAACTTGCACAGTGCAATCCATTCTTTGTGGATGCTAGTATTTCTGACACTGGGAATACATTCCCTGAGATCCATAGATGTCCCTAGAATCAGATACCAAGAACATGCAAATGGACCATATTAAAAACATTTCTGTAATGTGTATTCTACATTCTTATGGAATGAATGAGATAAAAAAATATATATAATTTTAATTTTTTTTTGTAATAATTTTTTTTAGTTAATTTTCATAACGCGATAATTTGCTGTCTAATTAATTAATCTAATTAACGCGATAAACTGACAGCCCTACTTTATAGTATTGCTATCTGTCCATTCTCATTGTCACTTGAGTGCATAAACCGTGCCTTCATAATGGCTTAAAGAAAAATCGGTTGGTTGTCATTTTATAGCGTCGTGAATATAAGGTTTATCGCACTTTTCGTCTCATATATTTTATGGGAAGCTAGATATGAGGCTAAAGGCTACTCACGTTATATCGAACGGCATTTCTGTTGTATATATTCGAATGAAATAAAACAAAATGCTTATCATCCGGACTATTCCAGAGCATCTATGGATGAAATGGGGGCGGCGGGGGACGCTGATTAGTATTATTGATTAGCAATAGAGTGTCCGTGCAAGTAGCCACATTCACTGATCAATTGCTTGCGTTTTACAACAAGCTCCAATCCGGCTATAATTTAGGTTAATAATGTCTTACCGTCAGCCCATGTGATAGCCGGCTGCATTTCGCCCTTATCGATCGGCATCTGGTAGATCGATATGTCCATTGGCCGATCATAAATCCCATTATTCCAGGCTGAAATCTGCGAATCGAAACGTGAACAACGGTGCGGGCCCTTCGTTTGGGATCAGGCTCATATGAAACGCCCATAGACAGTAAATAAAATTTTTTTCCCATTCGCCCTCAATGATACTGCAGTGGAGCGATGGCGCCCCTAAGAGGATCTGGCCGGTATTGCATGTCGCCGATTTCACAGAGGCGGGTACATCTGCAGAGTCGATGGGGGATGTTGATTCGCTTATTAATATGGAATAAAACAATAACAACTTGCCACGAGTTAACTCGTGGCTCTGGTCCTCAACGCATGGCACCGAAACCCGAGTTAACTCGTGGTTGGGCGGCAAAGTGTTAATACAAATTTCATTCAATCAATCACTGCGCAGAAAATAAGAAACAGGAACGGATAAATGTTTTCATTCTGTAGTTGATTGACTAAGCACTAACACTAGACAGATACATTTGAGGTTTCAATTGTATTTGTTGTATTTGGTGACTGTAAAGGTTTGTTTATGTTGGTAATGTTTGTGAACACTGGAGTACAGACCTACTGTATATTCCCAATGGGTTGAGAAAGTAAAAAACAAACAAAAAACTAAAATAACATATTTTCCATCTACAGATCAAACTCTTCAATAATGTATTTGAATATGATATGGTGAATAAAGAAAATCAGAATTGGGCCTTTAAGTTGATCATAAATACATAAAACTAGCCTAAATCTTTATATCGAGAGACTCACAATATGCATTGCATACTGATGAGACAACTGATCTGCAAATCCCTATAATTATCATTACTGGCTTTGGAAAACAAGATACAGTATATCTTTTTTTGTCAGTGTGAGACAGATAATATATTTTCGTATAGAGCAATGAAGGCATGCTGCCAATTTTCAATAGCCATTTGTATAGAATCATCACAGCAATAGAGGACTGTGTCAGATGTATGTTATCTGTATTTATGGATGAGACGATACTGGACCAAAATACTGAGCCTTGAGGAACACCCTCCGATAATGTTTTTAAAAGGATAGTGTGAATTTCTAGGATGACTCTAGGATGTGAGTAAGCTAATGGCTACACATCGATTACATCACTGGCAAATATTTCATACTGCTTAATGTTAGTTACTATCCCTTTATCCCTTTAATATGTACTGCAACAGATTCTGTAGTGTAGCCTCTTGGTCACATGTGAGGAATGGTCCCATAGTAATGGATCGATGCCCCCTTGTAGCGTGAATTCCATCCTACATTACGCATTCATGATTCTTAGTCAATAAGTGGCCAGTGTGGACAGTTAGAAGAATGAGGTAAGAAAACAAATGACAATTTATATTTAGACCACATCTGTCACATGTTTGTATCAATGGGCCCGCTTCAAGAAAACATAAATCCTACAACCCGCAAAGACAAGGTATATAAGGGCAGTGTGATTAACTAATGACCCCTCCCTTCTGTCAGTGTTCCCCAGATGCTGCCTGACCACCCCATGAATGCTTTTCTCTTTCCCAATGATATTAGCGCCTCTTGACCTGAAGCGTTCTCTCCTCTTTATAGAGAAAAAGAGGGGAAATGGACGTGATTAAAGCCCATTGATTGTGAGATGTCTTTGTGAGGCGTCAAGAGGAGAGCTCAGAGTGCTTGCCAATCCTGCATTTGGAGTGGATGAGGGGGGGGGGGGGGCGTATTGATGATTGACTCCATATTCCTGACTCCGCCTTCTTCATGGCTTGTGCCAGAGTGAAGCGACTTCACTTTGGCGCCACTGTCATACTGTAGCCGAGTTGTGATGCTCTCCTCCATCATGGCTTTTGCTGTCATGGCTTGGAGCCTCTGCACTATGTGTACTGATGGGCTGCAGGGCTAGAGTTCAGGGCCCTCATTCATCAACGTGTTCTACGCACAGATCTGTGCTTACCCTGTGCGTACGATCATTTCTAAGCAAAGAGTGGGATTCATCAATTTCAACTTGAACTTGACTTCGTGCTTACATCTACGCACAGTTCAGACCTGGGCCCTCATTCATCAACGTGTTCTACGCACAGATCTGTGCTTACCCTGTGCGTACGATCATTTCTAAGCAAAGAGTGGGATTCATCAATTTCGATTTGAACTTGACTCCGTGCTTACATCTACGCACAGTTCAGACCACACTTACCTGGCGCCCAGTGGTAGAATATATTATTACAACAAGGAAATGAGCTTCTGTGCATAATAACACTGGCATGTTCTGTACGAACCGTAGTTCATTATAGTTCATTGTAAAATAGCAACAGTAGTGTAATTATGGTCAAAACCCTATAAATAGCATTTGGAATAATAGATCTTTCTCTCAGAATGAATGCAGCATGGTTTATATAGCGTTATCGGAATATACGGGGTGTAGGCTACTGACTGACTGCGCTCCGCGTAGCTTGATTGATTGATTGATTGAAAAGTTTATTAACAGATTGCAGAATGGGTACAGTACAGTACAGCTCAGTACATACAATTGTTAATTGGGGATGCAGACCAACTTTCGTCTTGTTTACATCAGGGTCCCCCATCTTCAATTCATCATAAATCATAAAGCTCAACTCGTTATTATTTTGCGCACAGACCGCCGAAACACGGGAACGTTTTGATTATATTTAAAAGGCTTTACGTTAAACGAAACAAGTGGAATTTCGAAGCTGTAAGCAGAATAAGTCATATGAATATAGTGTTCTTCCCCCTTTTTACTGTATAAGAAAGAATAGAAAACGCATTGCAATGACACCATGCAGATAGTGGACAGACTATATGATGGGATTCAAGTTCGCGTTTTTGTTGCTCATAGGCATGCTGTCAGAGTATGATATCTTAATCAAAGATTCTAGAACATTTGTCGTCACAGATCATGTCCTAATAGAACATAGGCTATGGCATGGATCATGATATTGTGTGGACTGTTATTATTACTGTACACCGGTACCACCCATTGTGACAACAGCCTTGTGAGTCCCGCACACAAACATGATGGAATTCAAGTTCATGTATTGAAAGGCAGCTGGCTACATCATGCAGTGAGATTCATTGTTCTTGTATATGCTCTCGTATTATATTGTTTATATAGGCTACCCAATACTGACATCAAAATAGATTGTAGTATGCCTCTAGAAATCATATGCAGCAGGTAGAAAATTGACGGGAGATCCATCGCGATTTGGAATAGAATTGAGGAGAACTTTAATCCCGGTATTAATCAAACAACACGGGAAAAGGCAGTCATATTCCAGCGCGGTCTTTATTAGCCGACAACAAAATAGATGCCTCTAAAAATCATATAGCCAATCGAACACAACTAATAAAGGCATTCATATTACAGCACGGTTATAATGACACACAACCAACGCCAAACAGTGGTCAACGAACGGTCTTTATTAGTATTTTGAGCTGTCCAGGCAGAATTGCAGCAATGGTCTTAGGGAGCCGTTGATATCTGACATCACCGTTTACAAATCCGCCTTTTATTTATCCCATAATACGCGATAGTGTCTTCTTGGTTCGACAGCAGTGAATTCTCCGTGGAGTTTCTCAGGGTTCCGCTCGGGTCAGTCCATTATTTCACATCCCATGGGGGGTGTTTCCTCACTTTCATGACCATATATGGATAATCATGCACGAGCATTGACGGTAGAACAAAGTGGTATTCATCAACACGGAGGAGCATAGAGCCTGCGTACGCAGCGTGTGATGAATCCCGACTTCCCTGTGCGTACACTAGTTCTACATTCCGTGCTTACGTGTGGAAATAGAAATGTTCTACGCACACTATTGATGAATGAGGGCCCAGAGGCCCAGGGCCCTCATTCATCAATAGTGTGCGTAGAACATTTCTATTTCCACACGTAAGCACGGAATGTAGAACTAGTGTACGCACAGGGAAGTCGGGATTCATCACACGGTGCGTACGCAGGCTCTATGCCCCTCCGTGTTGATGAATACCACTTTGTTCTACCGTCAATGCTCGTGCATGATTATCCATATATGGTCATGAAAATGAGGAAACACCCCCCATGGGATGTGAAATAATGGACTGACCCGAGCGGAACCCTGAGAAACTCCACGAAGATTGTTCACTGCTGTCGAACCAAGAAGACACTATCGCGTATTATGGGATAAATAATAAAAGGCGGACTTGTAAACGGTGATGTCAGATATCAACGGCTCCCTAAGACCATTGCTGCAATTCTGCCTGGACAGCTCAGAATACTAATAAAGACCGTTCGTTGACCACTGTTTGGCGTTGGTTGTGTGTCATTATAACCGTGCTGTAATATGAATGCCTTTATTAGTTGTGTTCGATTGGCTATATGATTTTTAGAGGCATCTATTTTGTTGTCGGCTAATAAAGACCGCGCTGGAATATGACTGCCTTTTCCCGTGTTGTTTGATTGATACCCAGGGATTAAAGTTCTCCTCAATTCTATTCCAAATCGCGATGGATCTCCCGTCAATTTTCTACCTGCTGCATATGATTTCTAGAGGCATACTACAATCTATTTTGATGTCAGTATTGGGTAGCCTATATAAACAATAATAGAGAGCATATACAAGAACAATGAATCTCACTGCATGTATGATGTAGGCATGTCTTTCAATACATGAACTTGAATTCCATCATGTTTGTGTGCGGGACTCACAAGGCTGTTGTCACAATGGGTGGTACCGGTACAGTAATAATTACAGTCCACACAATATCACGATCCATGCCATAGCCTATGTTCTATTAGGACATGATCTGTGACGACAAATGTTCTAGAATGTTTGATTAAGATATCATACTCTGACAGCATGCCTATGAGCAACAAAAACGCAAACTTGAATCCCATCATATACATAGTCTGTCCACTATCTGCATGGTGTCATTGCAATGCGTTTTCTATTCTTTCTTATACAGTAAAAAGGGGGAAGAACACTATATTCATATGACTTATTCTGCTTACAGCTTCGAAATTCCACTTGTTTCGTTTAACGTAAAGCCTTTTAATTTATAATCAAAACGTTCCCGTGTTTCGGCGGTCTGTGCGCAAAATAATAACGAGTTGAGCTTTATGATTTATGATGAATTGAAAATGGGGGACCCTGATGTAAACAAGACGAAAGTTGGTCTGCATCCCCAATTAACAATTGTATGTACTGAGCTGTACTGTACTGTACCCATTCTGCAATCTGTTAATAAACTTTTCAATCAATCAATCAATCAAGCTACGCGGAGCGCAGTCAGTCAGTAGCCTACACCCCGTATATTCCGATAACGCTATATAAACCATGCTGCATTCATTCTGAGAGAAAGATCTATTATTCCAAATGCTATTTATAGGGTTTTGACCATAATTACACTACTGTTGCTATTTTACAATGAACTATAATGAACTACGGTTCGTACAGAACATGCCAGTGTTATTATGCACAGAAGCTCATTTCCTTGTTGTAATAATATATTCTACCACTGGGCGCCAGGTAAGTGTGGTCTGACCTGTGCGTAGATGTAAGCACGGAGTCAAGTTCAAATCGAAATTGATGAATCCCACTCTTTGCTTAGAAATGATCGTACGCACAGGGTAAGCACAGATCTGTGCGTAGAACACGTTGATGAATGAGGGCCCAGGTATTCAGCCTTCCTGTCACCCCCATCAGACACTACTAGACACGCCCATTTTCTGCTGCCATGGATGCAAGCTAATTGACTATCTCACGCCCGCCTTCTTTGAGGGAAGCAACATTTGTGATTGGAGGATCAAGAAAAGAGGGCGGGGTTTGAGCCTTACGACATGACACCTCTCCTTCCATTACTTTTATTGAAAGCAAGAGCAAAATTACCTACAATTAGTCTTTCCTAGGCGATGCACTGGTGCTGTATAATGATACTAACTCCCCCCTCCCCCTTTTTACTTGTCAGTAAATAGTTTTGCCTCTCCCCTGGCCATTCAAATGCAATATTGTTCGTACTGTAGCTATGTCTAGGCTATTGAGGAAGGCAATTTGATTAGTTGTGTGTGTGCGTATGTGTGGTCGTGATTGTTGTGTATTGACGTACCACGCTGTTACGTGGTTACGTCATAGGAGCTGACGCGGGGCGTTCACTCCAGAGTTTGCAGACTGAGAGTAAGTCGCGTGCGGGAGCACGAGAACGGACGATGCAAATAAAATACTATTGTTTAAATACTGAGTCGTTCTTAAATGAAAAGATACTAAATATCTAACAATGGCGACGAGGATAAACTCCGAAGAGTAGAGTTATCACGGTGTTGAGAAGAGAACATGGACAACGTGCCGAAGTTTGAATGCTACAACGAGCCTGCTACACTGGGACCGAGGTGGACCAGGTGGCTAATGGCGTTTGAGCTGTACGCTGACGGAAAAGGGATGATTCTGTCTGTCGGTGTGGACGCCACAGTGAGACAGAGAAGAAGGGCTATGCTCTTACATCATGCAGGTACAGACGTACAAGATATATTCGCTACATTGCCCGACGGGGGAGGACCGACGGACTATGCTAAAGCTGTTAAGGCGCTAAATGACTACTTTGTGCTGCAGGTGAACACTGCGTTTGCGCGCCAGGCTTTCTACCAAGTATCACAGAAACCAGGTGAAACTGTACAGCAGTTTGTGACAAGGCTTCGTCAGGCTGCCAGAGACTGTGCATTTGCTGCGGACATTAGCAATCAAATAAGGGATGCAGTGCTGAGCAGGGGCACGTCGGACTATGTACGGAGAAAGTTACTGGAGGAACCACAACTTATGCTGCCGCGTGCGTTGGAAATAGCGTCGCAGTGTGAAAGAGTGGAGCTGCAAATGGCGGCGATGAAGATGAGTGACGGCGCTGAGGGGAGAGAGACGGTGAACCGTGTCTTCAAGAAAGAGGGCCAATTCCAAAAGTGGAGACCATCGCCTCGTGGAGATCGTGGAGAAGGAAAAGAGAAATCCAAATCCGATAAAGTGTGCTACAGATGTGGACACGGGGATCATCTGGCCAACGATTCTGCATGCCCTGCAAGAGGACAGACATGCAGAAAGTGTAATGGAAAAGGCCATTATGCCAAAGTCTGTAAATCCAAAGGTAAAGAAAGACAGACTGTGAGTGTGAGATGTGTTGAAACTGAGGACCAGAACACTGGGAACAGAGACTATGCATTTGTGGTTGAAGATGATTCAAATACTGAGAGGGTCACATTTGATGTTGGGGGAGTAGATCTACTTATGTTAATCGATTCAGGTGCATCAAGTAACATTGTAGATGAGAACACATGGAAAATGCTTAAGAGTAAAAATATTAAGTGTGTTTCTACCAAGGCAGCTAACAAACCGCTGTATACATACTCTTCCAAGGTGCCTCTTCCAGTAATGGGTATATTCAAATGTCATGTTAAGGTGGGAAAGTGTGACACTGAAGCAGAGTTCACTGTAATACAGGGACGGGGGAAGCCGCTGCTAGGCAGGAGGACTGCTATTGAGTTAGGTGTACTGAGGGTGGGCACAAACATAGCAGCAGTGACAGATGCTAAATCTGAAATACAGAGGCAATACCCCAAACTGTTTAAAGGTGTTGGTAAACTGAACACAAAGCCAATCAGTTTGCATATTGATGAGAGTGTAACACCAGTGGCACAACCCCTGAGGAGGGTGCCATTTCACCTGAGGGAAGCAGTAGAGAAGAAAGTAAATCAGCTGCTAGACATGGACATTATTGAGAAGGTTGAGGGACCCACACCGTGGGTTAACCATGTGGTAGTTGCACCAAAAGCAAATGAGGACGACATCAGGATGTGTCTAGACATGAGAAGAGCTAATGCAGCTATCATCAGAGGGAGATATCCAATACCCACAGTGGATGAGCTATTACAGGGAATGAACGGGTCTGTCATTTTCAGTAAACTGGATTTGAAATGGGGATACCACCAATTAGAGCTCACACCAGAGTCCAGGGGTATCACTACGTTTGCAGTACACACAGGTACCTACAGGTACAAGAGACTCATATTTGGAGTGTCATCAGCTAGTGAACAGTATCAACATGAGATAGCCACTGCTACAGCGGGCATTGAGGGGGTAGAAAATATCTCCGATGACTAGAGCTGCCGCGATTACCGCATTACCGCGGTATCGCTGTTACATCACGGCCACCGCAGAGTAGGCTGAATACCGCATCACCGCTGTTTTTTATAATAATAATAATGAAGTATCCTCCTCTCGTTGGGCTTTCGGCTCTGCAGTTATACCCTACTTCTCTATCGAGGTTCCAAGCGACCCTATTGGGTACCAGAAAAGTCACGTGAAACATTGCAGACCACTGATTGGTCAGAAGAGAGACGCGTCACACGTTGGGAGCGTCCTGCAGTTTTTTACATCCTGAATGCCAGCCATTGATCAGAGCTCATCACAATACGGCTAATAACGTTAGCTTTAGCTCCCCGCCGGAGTGGACTACCATCGCTCCTCAGGAGTACTAAACGAGACATAATGATTTTACTGTCTGCAACGAATGTTATAATAAAAGCCCTTCGTTCTATACACTTGTCTGATTGAAAACTTTATTAACAGACCGCAGAATGGGACAACTCAGCACGCTCTGAGCAAAGAAAGGAACTGAGATGGTCCGGTAAATACGCTGATGTTATTGCACGTATAACTATATAATGGTAATGCCACAAAACGAATGCCTTTATTATAAAGTAGTAACTTTATAGTAATAATAATAAGAAAGGGTCGGGGGGGTAACCACCCCTGCCCGCGACACCGAGTGAACGGCGCACGACCAGAGGGGAAACTTCGAATCCGTGTTTCACTTTCAATAACTAATGCGTGCTTGCCGAATCCCAAACAATATTCATGCTGCAAAGTCATCCTCTAAAGATCGACATTTAGACTAGAGGCAGGCTATATGCTATAAAAAGTAGACTACTACTAAAAAAAATGCATTCAAACATTTTTTTTTTTTTTTTGTGTGCGTGCGGTAATACCGCGGCGGTAGTAAATATTTTGCAAATCCGTGCGGTAAGGAAAACATCAGTACCGCGGCAGCTCTACCGATGACATAATTATAACATAACATGCCCCAGATCATGAAAAACGACTCCATGCAGTTCTGAAGAGACTAGAGGACTGTGGGCTGACTCTAAACAAAGAAAAGTGTCAGTTTAACATGGACAAGTTGATTTTCATGGGCATGTTACTCTCACAGAAGGGCATAGGCCCCACCACAGAAAGGGTGAGAGCAATAGCAGAGGCACGAGAGCCTGAGAACGCCTCTGAGACCTGTAGTTTTCTGGGCCTAGCAGGGTATAGTAGCCGTTTTATACCACAGTTGGCTAGCATATCAGAGCCACTGCGGAGGCTTACCAAGAAAGACACAGCTTTCATATTTGGGCCAGAGCAAAAGCAGGCATTTAGAATGCTGAAAGAAAAGCTAGCTGAGGCCGGCACTCTAGCATATTTTGACAAAGATGCGCCTACTAAAGTCATAGCAGACGCAGGACCAGTAGGAATAGGAGCAGTCTTAGTACAGCAACAGCAGCAGGAAATGGTGCCAATATGTTATGTGAGTAGGAGCCTGACTGATTGTGAAACAAGATATTCACAAACTGAACGAGAAGCTCTCGCCTTAGTTTGGGCGTGCGAGAGGCTGCACCCATACATATATGGTAAAAAGTTTGACCTAGTAACAGACCACAAGGCTCTGGAGGCCATATACAGTCCGACCTCTAAGCCATGTGCCCGTATTGAGAGGTGGGTGCTGCGGCTCCAACCATATGAGTTCAGAGTGATCCACATACCTGGAAAGGACAACATTGCAGATCCACTGTCGCGACTACTGGGAGAAAGCACGACAGACGGGAACCACAAGCGCGGAGCGGAGGAATACGTGCGGTTTGTAGCCACACACGCTACGCCACGAGCACTGACTACCAGGGAGGTAGAGGAAGCCTCTGCAACCGATGAGGAACTCAGTGACCTGAGAAGTGCAATACAAAGTGGATGTTTTGACAAATGCCAAGTGTATGCACGCATTGCATATGAACTGTGTGTAATTGGACAGTTGGTGTTGAGAGGGACACGCATTGTACTGCCACACACACTCAGAGACAGAGCCCTGGAGTTGGCTCATGAGGGACACTTGGGGATTGTCGGTACGAAGCAGCACCTCAGGAGTAAAGTGTGGTGGCCAGGTATAGATAAGGCAGCTGAGAAGTATGTGAGGTCATGTCACGGATGCCAAATAGTGTCGAGGCCTGATGTGCCTGAACCCTTGAGACCTACAACACTTCCAGATGGGCCGTGGCAGGACTTAGCCACTGACCTACTTGGTCCATTACCGACAGGACACTCGATATTAGTTGTAATAGACTACTACAGCCGGTATTACGAGTACGATATCCTGCAGTCGACCACTGCTGAAAAGGTCATTAACAGCCTGGAGAATATCTTCAGCAGACATGGACTACCTATTTCCATATGGTCAGACTGTGGACCACAGTATATGTCTGCCCAGTTTCAAGCATTCTGCCAGAAGAACGGAATTGAGCATGTGAAAACCACACCCAAGTGGGCACAAGCCAATGGGGAAGTGGAGAGACAAAACGCTTCACTGATGAAGAGGATTCGCATCGCACAGTCTGAGGGGCTGGACTGGAAGAAGGAGCTACGCAAGTATGTGACCATCTACCGGTCTATTGATCACTCCACAACAGGGAAAAGTCCTGCAGAGCTCCTGTTCAAGAGAAAGATCAGAGGAAAGCTCCCGGACATCATGACACCACAAAGAGACCTGGGCCCTCATGCATCAACGTGGACTTTGAACTTGACCTACTTCCACACGTAAGCACGGAATGTAGAACTAGCGTACGCACAGGGAAGTCGGCATTCATCACACGTGCGTACGCAGGCTCTATGGTCCTCCGTGTTGATGAATACCACTTTGTTCTACCGTCAATGCTCGTGCATGATTATCCATATATGGTCATGAAAATGAGGAAACACCCCCCATGGGATGTGAAATAATGGACCGACCCGAGCGGGACTCCGAGAAACTCCACGGAGAATTCACTGCTGTCGAACCAAGAAGACACTATCGCGTATTATGATTTATGGGATAAATAAAAGGCGGACTTGTAAACGGTGATGTCAGATATCAACGGCTCCCTAAAACCATTGCTGCAATTCTGCCTGGACAGCTCAAAATACTAATAAAGACCGTTCGTTGACCACTGTTTGGCGCTGGTTGTGTGTCATTATAACCGTGCTGTATGAATGCCTTTATTAGTTGTGTTCGATTGGCTATATGATTTTTAGAGGCATCTATTTTGTTGTCGGCTAATAAAGACCGCGCTGGAATATGACTGCCTTTTCCCGTGTTGTTTGATTAATACCCACGGATTAAAGTTCTCCTCAATTCTATTCCAAATCGCGATGGATCTCCCGTCAATTTTCTACCTGCTGCATATGATTTCTAGAGGCATACTACAATCTATTTTGATGTCAGTATTGGGTAGCCTATATAAACAATATAATACGAGAGCATAGAACAATGAATCTCACTGCATGTATGATGTATCCTGCCTTTCAATACATGAACTTGAATCCCATCATATAGTCTGTCCACTATCTGCATGGTGTCATTGCAATGCGTTTTCTATTCTTTCTTGTACAGTAAAAAGGGGGAAGAACACTATATTCATATGACTTATTCTGCATACAGCTTCGAAATTCCACTTGTTTCGTTTAACGTAAAGCCTTTTAAATATAATCAAAACGTTCCCGTGTTTCGGCGGTCTGTGCGCAAAATAATAACGAGTTGAGCTTTAAAATTTATGATGAATTGAAAATGGGGGACCCTGATGTAAACAAGACGAAAGTTGGTCTGCATCCCCAATTAACAATTGTATGTACTGAGCTGTACTGTACTGTACCCATTCTGCAATCTGTTAATAAACTTTTCAATCAATCAATCAATCAAGCTACGCGGAGCGCAGTCAGTCAGTAGCCTACACCCCGTATATTCCGATAACGCTATATAAACCATGAATGAATGAATGAATGAAAACTTTATTAACAGATTGCAGAATGGGTACAGTACAGTACAGCTCAATACATACAATTGTTAAGGGGATGCAGACCAGAGAAAGACTTTCGTCTTGTTTACATCAGGGTCCCCCATTTTCAATTCATCGTAACATATATGACATGCTGCATTCATTCTGAGAGAAAGATCTATTATTCCAAATGCTATTTATAGGGTTTTGACCATAATTACACTACTGTTGCTATCTTACAATGAACTATAATGAACTACGGTTCATACAGAACATCCAGTGTTATTATGCACAGAAGCTCATTTCCTTGTTGTAATAATATATTCTACCACTGGGAGCTAGGTACGCCAGGTCTGAAATGTGCGTAGATGTAAGCACGAAGTCAAGTTCAAATCGAAATTGATGAATCCCACTCTTTGCTTAGAAATGATCGTACGCACGGGTTACGCACAGATCTGTGCGTAGAACACGTTGATGCATGAGGGCCCAGGGGTCAGAGACACTGACGCCAAGAGAAAAGGAAAGTCAAAACTGTACAGCAAAATACTCTGATGTGTCAGTGCATGGGAGACCAAGTCTTACTCAAACAAGACAAAACAGACAAGTTTACAACAGCCTTTGACAAGACACCACACAAGGTTATCAGTAAAGATGGGAACAATGTGGTTGTCCAATCACCAAGTGGAGCGACCTATTCCAGGAACACTACGTTCGTCAAAAGGTACTACACAGAGGATCCTGCTCCACAATCGTCCAGCAAGACGCAATTAACATGGACTGAGGGTGAGGAGAAAGAAAACACACCTGACACAGAGTCCGAGGCAGAGACTCACACTAGGGTGTCCACACCCAAAGCCACACCGCCTATGGCTAGGTATGAGAGACCCCACAGGCAGACCAAAATGCCTCAGAGATTGATGGATTTTGTCATTAAGTAAAATGAGCCTGTCTGGCACACACACAAAAAAAATAAATAAAAAAAAGAGTGGGTGCCAGATATTGTTATGCATTATTATTCATGTTCAATGATGTTTACATGCATTCACTAATTTCAAGGTGGAGTTTTGTTCATGGTGAACCGTTGTTTATTTTTGATAACAGGTTTAACAGAATTGAAGTGTATTCTGTAAGCGAAAAAAAAAAGTAAGTGAATTCACACATATTTCTGTATGGGACCTTGGAGTTTATGTCCTAGTAAGGAGGGGATGTTGTGTATTGACGTACCACGCTGTTACGTGGTTACGTCATAGGAGCTGACGCGGGGCGTTCACTCCAGAGTTTGCAGACTGAGAGTAAGACGCGTGCGGGAGCACGAGAACGGACGATGCAAATAAAAGACTATTGTTTAAATACTGAGTCGTTCTTAAATGAAGAGATACTAAATATCTAACAGTGATGTGTGTGTGTCTGTGTATGTGTGTGTGTGTGTTAGCGTTCCTCTCTTGTTTTGCACGTTTCCTCGGTTATCAAGTATTTACTCCATTGTTCCCGAATGAATATATTTGATGCAAGGAGAGTGTGGAGAGGCTTATTGAAAAACAGCTAGATGTCTTTTCCCAGGCCAAGTGCCTGGCAGCTCTGCATGCTGCGCTAGAAACGCCATGTCCACAACATCTGTTTCCATTAGGCCCCATTATAGCAGCACTCTGCCTCCGAATTATCATCTGATGCAGGCGAACAGGCGTCGCATGCTGATGACTTCACTTCCCATTTGCCACGGGTTTGAATAATGGGAGGAGAGGACGTCCAATTCAGTGGAGGGTGAAATGCAATCTTATAAAGCCCTCACACTGCTAATACAGTAGGCTATGGAATTTCATCTCAGATTTGTTTTTTTCTCATGGAATGTGATGTGATGTAGTAACGAAAAGAACAAATAAAATGTTTCTATTTGAAGAATCCACGGTTGTCTAGCCAACTGTTGGACAATATAACATTGTATATCTGAGTGTTCCTAAGAGCTGCCCAAGAAGTCTTAGTTGTACACACGCTGTCAGTGTTCATCTCAGCTGCAGCACCAACATAGAGGGTGTGTCCTCCTGGTACTTTGAGGAGCTGCCAAGATCCCCTGTCCTGACCCTCAGTAGTAGGGGCGGAGCTAGGGGGTGGCTACCTGGGCGCGTGTAGCTGTTCCGCAACAGTAAGTGACTTCCGGGGTAGGCCTGATTGGCCCCGACAGGCACGTGACGCGCAACTTTCTCTGCCGCGCGGCAGAGCTTGTGGAATGATGTAACCGTCCAAATCCGCTATGACTCTCATTCAGCGCTTTAGCTCACCTCGCAGAGCAGCGGTCCTGTGATCCTGCGGTCCGTTGTTGACGAGTTCGAATCCCATCGATTTTTTTTTTTTTAACGTGATTTTTTTTTAACGTGTATTCTTTCGCCGGTTAAGGTTAGGCATGGTTAAGGTTAAGGTTAGGCATTGTTTCGGAGTTGGTTAAGGTTAGAACGGTTAAGTTTAGGCGCTGTTAATGAGCTGGTTAAGGTTAGAGTTTGTGTTAGAGAATGGCAATATTCTTTCTATGGTTAAGGTTAGGCATGGTTAAGGTTAAGGTTAAGGTTAGGCATTGTTTCGGAGTTGGTTAAGGTTAGAACGGTTAAGTTTAGGCGCTGTTAAGGAGCTGGTTAAGGTTAGAGTTTGTGTTAGAGAATGGCAATAGACAGCCTATTTCCGCGCGACAGCTCTCAGCAGCCTCGTTGCGCGTCCTGAGTTTGCCGCGTCACGTGCCTGTCGGGGCCAATCAGGCCTACCCGGAAGTCACTTACTGTTGCGGAACCGGTACACGCTACCTGGGCTCAAGCCCCGGATGTATTCTGAAAAGCCCCGAATCTATTTAATTTTTTTTTTTTTTTTTTTTTTTTTTACAATTCATCATTGTTACATGAAAATATGTTTGCACCAGATTTAGCAGAAGCTAATTTCCATCTGTGGTCTATCCAGCTGCTAACTGTATTTGAGTGAGTTAAGTCTTGGTGTTATGGTAGACTCAGACCTAAGCATTAAATCACAATCAACAAGTTGACAAAAACTTAATTCTTCCACCTTAGAAACATAGCTAAAGTACGGCCATTTATAAATCAAAAGGACGCTGAAAACCAGATCCATGCCTTTATCTCAAGCCAACTCGACTACTGTAATGCACTCCTTACCGGCCTCCCGAAAAAATACGATGATAACTATTTTATTGCAATGCACTATTGCATTATTTTATTCTATTTTACTAACTATTTTATTGCACTGCACTATTTTACTTTGTATCAGTGAATCATAGACGCCTGGCCATAAGAGCATTCGGAGCATCTCTGCTCTCCCACTATTGAACTTGGGGTAGCAAAGGTATGATCTTGCTCCACCACTTTTTGATAATATGAAAAATATGATATATCCCCCCCAAATATATAAATCTAACCATAACTACGTTATGGTTAACTGAGTTTTATAGTGAAAAGAGCAGCTTTATTGGTCAAGATTGAAGGCTCTATATTGCAGGAAATTGCACGTACAGGTTCATTAAATTCAAAAAAAAAATAAAAAAAAAAATAAAAAAAAATAAAAAAAATATCCTCTATGCCTGAGCCGGTGCAGAATACGTCCCAACGTCGGATGAACACATTCCATTCCTCTATTGACACGCCCACGTCAACCCTGGGCCGATCGAGTCTCGGGCCGCGAGGGGCTGGGGTCTGGGCCGGCGCGGCCATGACAGGCGCTGCGCGCTGGTGGGCAAGTCCATGATTGTTCAACATAGCAATGGCGAGTGCTTCAGACACGTCGCCGGATGTGAACTCACAGGCGGGGACAGAGCATCCAACGACGACCATGGTGTCTTCATGAAGAAACACACTCCTCAATGTCAGTTTCAGTATTTAATAAAAGACAAAGATGAAGACACCCTGAAACAGACACAGACAGCACAGTCAGCTGACAACTTATATCATGAATACACAGTAACACTGTGTTTGGCGACCGCACGCTGGATGAGATTACGAACTCGCGTCTATTTAGACTCAAGCAGCGCACCCTCCCGTGGCGCTTTGACATTGTGCATCTGCCTGGCAAGAGCAACTATGCCGCTGACGCCACTTCAAGGCACCCTTCCCCCTCTGGCTCGACGGACGGCATCTCACTGTGGCTGCCGAGCGAGCCTGACGCCGTGGAGTCAGCACTCATGGCCTCCATCCGTGACGATGCACGAGAGCTCGGTGCCGTCTCTTGGCCTCTCCTCGCACGGGAGACAGCGGCTGACGAGGGCCTTGGCCACCTCCTCCATCTCATCGAGCAGGAGGGTGGGATTGACGTCAACGACCCCGCCCTGGCGAGCCTGTCATCGGTCTGTGAGTCCGTCTATGCACAGGACGGCGTTCTGCTCTATCAGGACCGCGTCGTGGTTCCCCCATCCCTCCGTGAGAGAGTCCTTCGGCATCTCCACGCCGCCCACCAGGGGACTTCAGCGATGGGGCAGCATACCCGAGCGATAGTCTACTGGCCCGGGATGTCAGGGGACATTCAAGCCACCAGGGACGGGTGTGCAGACTGCAACCGCAATGCTCCGTCACAGGCGGCTACACCCCCCCTGCCATCATCACCCCCATCCACTCCGTTCGAGGCGGTGTTTGCGGACTTCTTCGACTATGGGGGCCGCCACTACCTAGTTGTCGGGGACCGGCTCTCGGGCTGGGTAGAGGTCCTGAGCTCTACGGCTGGTACTGCCCTGGCAGGCTCAGCAGGCCTGGTCCAACACCTCCGTTCGTTCTTCGCCACTTTCGGCGTACCGGAGGAGCTCTCAAGCGACGGCGGTCCGGAATTCAAGGCGAGCCACACTGAGGACTTCCTCCGCCTATGGCATGTCAAGCACCGTGTGTCCTCCGTCAGCTTTCCGCAGTCGAACGGGAGGGCAGAAGTGGCGGTGAAGGCTGCTAAGCGCCTCCTGATGTCCAACACCGGCCCGTCGGGCAGCCTTGATCAGGACCGCTTCCTGCGCGCGATGCTGCAGATGAGAAACACACCTGACCCTGACTGCAACCTCTCGCCAGCGCAGATCATCTTCGGCCGCCCCCTTCGGGGCTCGCTCTCCTTCGTGAACCGCCTCGAGAAGTTCTCGAACCCGCATATCCGCCTGCTGTGGCGCGAGGCATGGGCGGCAAAGGAGGACGCCCTTCGGACCCGTATGTCCCTTACCACCGAGTCTCTGGGGACTCACTCAAGACCGCTCCGCCCGTTGGCACTCTGCGAGAGAGTATTCCTCCAGAACCAGCAAGGCCCGAGCCCTCACAAATGGGACAGGTCAGGTGTGGTGGTGGAGTCACTGGGCCACGACCAGTATCGGGTCAGGGTCGACGGTTCGGGACGTCTGACATTGCGCAACCGGCGTTTCCTCCGCGCCTACACACCGGCCACACCCTGCGCCCATCAGCAGTCGGCTGCGCCGTCGCCGCCACCTACTGCCCTGGGACGTCTGCCCCCACCCGTTGTGCCCACCCTGGCCCCCACCCGTCAGCCCCCGCCCGCGATGCCCCAGGGGTTCGCTCAGCAGCCGGCTGATGGGCCCCGCGACGCGGCTATGGGCGCCTTCCCTACGGCGCCTGCAGATGAGGCGGCCTCTGACCTCACCGCTCCTGCCGGTGCCTTCCTGGGCACGCCGCTCCCGGTGCCGCGGTCGCCACCGACGCTGCCCCTGCCTACTCGGCCGGGCCGCGTGAAGAGGCCGCCTGCACGTTACGAGCCCGAGTCCGGCAGCTGGATACAGGATTTAGACCGTTAATCTATTCCGACCCTTAGCTTTCCGGTCTGGGGGGGATGAAGAGTTTATCGCCGGCCACTAGAGGGCAGCGTCTAACCGGATATGCCTTGCACTGCGCTGGTATTGCTGAGCGGCCATCTTAGTTCTCATTCCTCACTTTGCCTCCTGGAGAGACAGACGTTCGTTCACTCATTCACGTGAGATGCTTGATGCACCATTACTGTTCATACATATTATATATTATATTATATATGCATTATATAGATATATATATATTTATGTGTTACTATAGTGTTACTGTGTAGTGTGTATTCATGATATAAGTTGTCAGCTGACTGTGCTGTCTGTGTCTGTTTCAGGGTGTCTTCATCTTTGTCTTTTATTAAATACTGAAACTGACATTGAGGAGTGTGTTTCTTCAGAATTGAAAAAATAGCACTCAAAAAAGGGACTGCTACCATATAATTGCATTGAGCTTTAACACAAGGATTCAGTGTCCACGATGACATCACTGGTGGCCATATTCAAATGCATTCGCTCTCAATAATTGTCAAACTAAATTAATGTGTGCAAACTGTTATTAGATGGCGGCTGGGTAGAGCAGTGGACTAAGCACTTGCCTACCACCGCAGATACTCTGGGATCGAATCCACCTGTCAGCGGTACCTCCGGCTTGGTCAGTCGTCCCTACCAACACAATTGGCAGTGTTAAGGGCACTACATGCTCGAGCAACTGCGACACAACATCGACAACGCAACAATGTTGCAGACACTCACTAAAATTAATGTACAAAATAAACATCTTTTCGGTGTTTTAGACGTCGCTCTTTTATTTTGAAAGCCCCCGACCGGAAGTATTATTGCTGCTGACGGTTCAGTGTTTTTGTGCTGACACTAAATACAAATGTTGAGATTGTTGGTGAACAACTAACTTTAGGTTAGTTTTAACGTTAGCTAGCAGCAGAGATGGACGCTGTTGTGCAAATGCAGGCAGCTACAGGCACTCAAGGAAGAGCTGCTGATTTTAATCGGCAGGAGAGAGAGAGCTCGACAAAGCCGTATATCCCTGTGGCGCGGTCGTAGGCATGAAAATGCAGCTCAAAACGACCTGTTGTATTAAATTAATTGATTGCTGTTTAACTTGTCCCTGTGTCCAGTCCTTTCGATTAGCCCCACCCGTTCATTGTAAACAATGATGCATGTAATTATATTAACGTTACTGTGTGTTAGCTCTCTGTTAATAAATTCTGAATGGCATTAACGTTAGTTGGGTGGCTACAACAAATTCTCACAAGCTGGCATCGTAAAATATCAACACCAGCCATGGGAATACTTGTGGAGGCTTTTAATCACAACCAACAGATCGCTGACGCTGTCGCGTCCTTGACGAAGACGGGCAGGAGCACTTGGATTGGTCCCCGGGCGCGGCCCCTCGTCGACGCCCTGTCTGCTCCCGGCTGCCCTTGGGGGGAAGGTCGACGGGATGGGTCAAGTGCAGAGACTCAATCGCATCGGCGACTGAGAAAAAGACAATGCATGTGTGTGTGTATCCCAGTGTGTGTGCCGCTCCCATTGCATGTCCAGTTCGTTGCATGCCGAATAAAGACCCCTAAAGAGGTCCTGCATTATCATAATCGTCAAGGTAAGAGGATTTGAAGGCGTATGCTATGGAATCTTCCCCTGCAGCTCCACTTTGTTGAAATGTACATATATATATAGAAAATTTTTCTATGTTTTCTGGAGACGTCCGGAGCTCTTTGCTAGGGATGCATGGCCTTCATCCCAACTGGAATGGAGCCTGGCTGCTCTCCGTGGGTATGGACAATGGCATGGCTCTCAGATCCGCAGTGAGTGGGAGTAGGGAACTGGACCGGAAACATAGAACTTCGGGCTGACAGCCCCCCCACAAGCATGCCAGGGTACAGGCTCGTAGCGAGCCTGCTAGTCATGCTAAACCGATGGAGCCTGCCAATCCCTATACCTTTCCTAACCATGCTGGGTCCCTCCTCCACCAGGCTCCCCACTCCTCTCTTTCTATCTCTATCCTTAACCCGGTATATCCAATCAAAACTAGAATATCTCGTTACGCTCCGCTTTACCCAGCTCGTCCTTGTGCGATAAACCATGCCAACTTAATTGCAATTAAACCTACCCGCATGGCTGAAAATTGCGCTGTTCTGTATCGTATGGCTCTCGCTCGGCGTCACTCTCTGCACTGTCCTCGCACACGTGCACGCGCACTGAATAAAGACCACAATGTACCTTTAATCCCAATATTTGTCTGACCACACCCCTATCAGCTTACCCATATAAGCAGGGGTGGGGCCACCCACTCGCCTCCTTTCTCGCTTTCACCACAAAGAAGTGCCTCGGTAGATCCCCACTTGAAGTGATGTGATGGTAGGAGAAGAGTTGGAAAACAAGGATACGTTGACATCATATCTTTATTTTCTCTCTCACTATTTTCGAGAAAATACGGCGATATTGTCTTCGTACTGGAGTGTCTGGAAGATGATGATCATTCTAAAAATCCTCCACAGAGTTCGCGCGGCTACATGCCTTTCCAACTGCAGTCCTTGCTGTGTGCTGGTTGCGGTAAAGACACAGCTGGGCTGTAGGACGTGCTGCTGTTGTGAGAAGCGGTGGGTTCCAGGTTTGGTGAGTTATGTTTTGCTGGCAAGCTCCACTTGTCTGTTAGTGCTATGGGGGCTAGTTGACAATGTTTATGAAAACTGGCCCCAGACTAGGGTCCTTTGTTCAGCCTCTTAGGCGACAGAAGACCTTGGTCTGAAGCCCATTATAGTTTAACTAGTGGGCCACGACCATTAACACTGGTGATCCCTGTGTTTTCTGGACGAGTGGATGTTTTCTCTGTCACCGTGAGCCCCATCTTTCATATCCAAATGAGAGTATTCCTCACGAGGAAATATGGGCATAGATGTTCGGTAGCGGAAGATCTGTGTTCAAGTCAGCTACAGGCCATTTGGGTATTGTGCTGGCTCCGTCGGGTGTTGGTAAAATCACCGTTGTAAAACTGTGTTAACATCTTGTTTCTCTTTTCTCTTAAAAAGTGAGGAGGGTTTCAGAACGGCGGCCTGTCTGAGTGAGTGTTATATCATTGTGTACAAGTTCAGGTGATAGCTGTTTAGCTTACGTACTAGTGGTGGCCTACTGTTAGCCAGTCAGCTGTTAGCTGCGGCGCTAGTCTGCTGTGATCACTAGGTGGCCTACCTGGCTAGGCTAGGAAACGTTAGCTTGCTGCTATCGACCGAGGCCCAGCACAGGGTAGCTCCGGCCCCTCGCGCGCCGCCGCGGTTCCCAACTCCCCTCTCCCTCACGGGGAGAGGCGGGGGGGAATCGAAGTCTCCCCTCTGGTCGCGTGCGCCGTTCGCTCGGCGTCTCGCGGGCAGGGGCGGTAGCGACCGACGGTTAGAGCGGCCGTTAGCTTAATGCTACTCTGTTGAACGTGCTTTGATTATAACATGTTTTAAACACTCTTGACTAAGACGTCATCTTTGACAGAGGATGTTCGTCGAACCTGCCCTGGGCCAGGACGGCAAGGACTGCGTCAACAAGGGGGACCGTAGCGACGGGATGGAGCGGCGACGCCCAGATCGACAACACAGAACGGCTGTGTTTACTACGGTGCCTTGAGACTGCACTTCGCTTGATCTACGCTCCGGGTAGGCAAGGTTTTGCCATACCTTGTACACTTCTTCTGGCTTTCCCTTCTAAATGTTTTGTAAATAACGATGTTTTCCAAAACGAGTGTTGCTGCACTACATTTAGGATACAACGCGAGTTATGTGTGAATTGTCTTGTCACTGGTATTTAGCTTCTCCATGCAAATCGGGTTGTTGTTACAGATGTGAAAATGATCTGGTTTGTTGTGTTGAGAAACATCATGTGTGTTTATATGTACCGTGTACTCACAACTAAGGGGGTTAACTAACCTATAAAGCTATGCTTAGTGACCAGTGTTGTGCTAGTTACTGAAAAATAGTAACTCAGTTACTTTACTAGTTACTTCATTTCAAAGTAACTTCGTTACTGTACTAGTTACTTACACCCAAAAGTAATGAGTTACTGTGAAAAGTAACTATTTAGTTATTTAAAAAAAAATAAAAAAAATAAATTGCTCAAGTCCCATGCCCCATATACTCAAAATCGGTTGATCAACTTGACAGTTTCCATTCACATCACCGAACTCTGCTAAGCAATGTGGTCTAGAGCGTTTCATTATATATTCCCTCCCCGCTGTATGTATATTTCTCTCCCACCCACCCACCCCCTCCTAATGTACAGTCCCCTCCCCATCATATGTATATACTCTGTCAGGATCTAGGGGTAACAGTACTGTATATTTGAATACCGCTTATGTCACAAATGTATCAGTACTAAATACCTATATGTCCCTATGCCATAAATGTCATGTATGTTGTGTATGTCATAAATGTCTATATGAATTGAAAATGGGGGACCCTGATGGAAACAAGACAAACGTCTTTCTCAGGTCTGCATCCCCTTAACAATTGTATGTATTGAGCCGTACTGTATTGTACCCATTCTGCAATCTGTTAAATAAAGTTTTCATTCATTCATTCATTCATCCATTCATTAATTCATTCATAACCATCTTGCAGCGTTGTTATCAAAGCATTGCAACGTTAGAATAGTTAGGATATCAATTGTGCATGAAAGGACTATATTTATATTGTTTGATTAGTATTATGAGATTCCCTGGCAGATTAAGTACAGTCAAAATCCGTTGATCTTGAGTTTCAGTGAACACATTGCACTCACCGTCACCAGTCTGCGGTGGTCGAGATGTAACGTTAGTCCAGTTGACTCCAGCAGCCCTTCAAACATGTTCTTTATCTCGTTTCCATGTTGTATATTAATTATCTCTCCAAGTAGTTGCTAAATGGTTTGTTAGTTCGTTATTATTACTGCGTTCTTATTATGTAGATTCATAGCGAGCGTCCTCTTGTTGTTTACTGTAGAGAGCGCCTATTTCTTTCAGAACGTCAGTGGCCAATCAGAAGTGCGAAACCAGAATGAGGCTACGGAAAGAAATAATAATAATAATAATACTTCGTTTTATATAGCGCCTTTCAGTCTACAGTAAACAAAACAAACGCAGGCGAAATAAGGACGCTCGCTATGAATCTACATAAAAAGAACGCAGTAACGAACTAACAAACCATTCAGTAACGTAAGTAGCGTTACTGAATTTCAAAAGTAATGCGTTAGAGTACTAGTTGCGGCAAAAAGTAACTTCGTTTCTGTAACGCGTTACTTTGTAACGCGTTAGTCCCAACACTGTTAGTGACAAATGAGTAAAGAATGATTCTTTTCTCAGCCTGTAATGACAATGAACAGTGTGTTCACATATTAACAGGTTTTCCTGTTTTAACTGGCCGTATTAAGGGTAAAGTAGGTGGATTGTGTTTCCCCCCGGTTCCCTGGGGACTTCTTCATCCTCCTCTCAGACATGTTGTTGCACTACATTGTGTCACTGTGTGGTAGGGATGCGATGTAACCCTTAGCTTGATTGCTGAGGTTGTGCTAAAACGGCTGGAGAAACTTTATTTTCCTAAAAGAAAAGATTGTTTGGTCGCTTTCGTGTGTGCTTAGCAAGGCCTGTGGCCAATACTAATCGAGAATTATGTATTCTCTCATTATGAAAAACGGCGTTCCTCTGTAGAGTGTTTTTGCCATTTTTTGTAGGTGATGATGGGTTGTGTGTGTCATGTGACCTACAACTGGGTTGGACTGGCCACAGAAGCACATGTGTAAGTTTGGTACCGGGGCTCATGGAGAGCCCTCTCTATTCTGTGTTTTTTCCTTAGTAAAAATCAGATAGCAGGTTAGCTCATGCGCTGTGTGAAGCTGTCAGACGCTTCATGGAGCTGACTATGACTGTGTCATACTCTCTTTTTGTCATTACATCGTATCATGGGTGTGGGGTCGTAAAGGGGTGAACTGGTAACCTTTTCCTCCCCCTTTTTTCTGTTGGTCAGGGGTAAACCCCCTGTCCTTCAAGGTTCCTGTCACGTTGCGGTTCGGCACGTTACAGGGTGAGGGGGGGGGGGGGAGTTTCCTGGTCCCACGGCCTGGAATATTGGGCGTGTGCACCGCAGAAATTCCCCCGCCATAGAGTACGTCACCGTGCGCGTCTCTGTTGGTAGGACTTCCGTGTGCTGTTCAGGTCCATGTGATGGATCTGTTTCGGGGGGTGGTCAGGGCTCCTCCTCACCAAGCTCCTATTCAGGCCTTCTGTGAGTTGGGACTCTCCTTCCATGTGAGGGAGCCTCCTTCAGAGTACAGAGCCTCCTCCTCAGATTGTCAAGGTGAGTGGACCCTCAAGAAGGAGTCCTACTCTATTGTGTATGTATTCGATTCAATTCGATTATTGAGTGTGTATGGGTTCAGTGCCTCTTCCCCGGAGAGCCCTAAAACCAATTTTTTACATGGCTCAAGGTGCAATATATTCTTTTCAATCTGTACAGCTCGCGTGGGAAGTCTCTCTGGGGATTCCCGTCTCCTTCCTATGGGAGGGTAGTGGGATGTAAAAATGTGAATTTTTTTTACCCCCGGCTGTGTAGACTGGGATACATACTGTTGGTGCTTCCTTCTTTTCTATTAAAAAGAGTTAGGAAGTATCACACCCCTCTTGTCGTTCCCCTGGGCGCCTTGGGGATTCAATGACAGGTCTAAATAGCCTGTTCATTGATGTGGGTGTGTCCCGACGCACGTATAGTGCTAGCTCGGGGTGTTCTGTAAACAGGCGACTGACTGGCACGCCTTGGTTGCTTGAGGTTAAAACGGCGTTTTTATAAAGCAACTGGGATGGAGGTTTTTCCTCTTCCGACGACCAAATCCGACGACCTGGTTTGGTTATCGACGGATTCTCGTTCATATCTGGGGGATGATGACGGAATGGATCTGAACATATGTAGAGGGGTCTCACGCCCTGGGGGTGGGCCACCGGGCGCGGTTCGCCCGAACGTCTGGGTGGCGCCTTCTTTTCATGTTTAAGATCAACACGCATATCTGCCCCTTCTCCTGGCGTAGGCATGTCGGCGTGGTTAGGGCACGGGACTGGTTCTGGTCACGCTGGTCCGGATCAGTTGAACCCGTTGTCCGCCGGGGATGCAGATCTGCTGTTCTGGTACCCTGAGGGACTTGGGCTTTTTTCAGGGGGAAAAATGCCAGGTCGGTCCGGGTGTCACAGGGTTAAGCGCTATGGAGACCCTGGTTGAGTAAATTTTTTACTCAGCACTGTCGTAATGGCTTACGGCCATGCCAACCTGTACACGCTCGATCTCGTCAGATCTCGGCCGCTACACAGGTTGGTCCTGGTTAGTACTTGGTTGGGAGACCGCCTGGGAATACCAAGTACGGTGTGCTTGGGGCTGGTTCTCCATTCTTTTTCGCTCCTCTCTCACGCATGGCGAAGAGGGGCCTGTTGGGGTGGTCTTTGACCTCCTCTGGTGACCCTGTGCTTCCCGTATCGCCGGGCCCGGTCCGAAGTCATGTTTCGTCGACCCGTAGGCCTGGGTTAACCCTTTTTTGAAAACTGAAACACTTGTACTACGGTATAGCCAGTGTATACCCGCAGGTGTGTTTTGGAGTTTTTTTCTTGAGGGGTTATAGGAACAACCACCGCATTGGGTAACACCAAGGTGGTTGATTCACTGGTGTGTTGGAGCAGTGTCAACTCCCGGGTTCACCGGTTGAGGGTGCCCCTGCACGTTCATGACGTCTGCCAATCGTGTCAGCCTTCTCTGCCTCAATCCCTCTGGGTGGGGGCTTTTTAAATGGAGGCTTGGTCATGCAACAACGCCAGCTTACGCCCCTTCCGCCGGGGTGGCTGTGTTCAGCTGTCCCCTCTGGCGCCTGTCTCGTCCGCAGTCTCCAGGCTAGGGTTAACAGCCTGTTGCCTGGTTTTTCCCCGGTGCGCTGCCTGCTTCCTTTTTTGTGTGCTTATGGCCATGCTGACTGCCTGTTCTGCAGGGTCAGTGTGCCAGGCGGTGTACTATTGGGGGGACAGGGCCCGCTCGGCTGAGGGGCCTTTGTCCGAATACGCTGGCGATGTGGGGGGGGGGGTCACTAAGTGCCCACCTGGTGGGGTCTTGATGCTGGCATCATGGACTTCTCCGGGCCCCCGTTCCAGGGGGTCCAGTCCCTTTGGTGGGTCTGGGTCTTCCTTCGCGCTCCGCTGCTACGGCCTTGCCACGGGGTTGGGTTTGCCCTTGACCCCGTGATTCTGGGGGCAGTAACGAGGTTGTTCCCTCCGTTCGTTCCCGGGTGGCATGCGGGTTGTGCGTGTGTGTAGTCGTGGGGTCAAGCCACGGTCTGCTCACCCTGTGCGTTGAGTTGCTTGAGTGCCTCTTCGCACGGTCGGGTCCGTCGCCCTCCCGGGAAACCTCCAATAGGGGGGGTGCCCTCCATTAGGGTGGGTCGGGGGGGCTCGGCCCTCCCTGTTCTGATGGTTGTGGGGGGCTTTCAGCGGGGTGTATTTGTCGGCCGATGGCTCTCGCTCGGCCTCCCTTGTGCAGAGAGTGACGCCGAGCGAGAGCCATACGATACAGAACGTTAGGTTATGACTATAACCAAGTTCTGTCAGTATGGTGACGCCCGGCGTCCGACGCCGCTGCAGCCCTTGATCTCGCCTTGTGGTGAAAGCTTGGGAAGGAGGCGAGTGGGTGGCCCCACCCATGCTTATATGGGTAAGCTGATAGGGGTGTGGTCAGACAAATATTGGGATTAAAGGTACATTGTGGTCTTTATTCAGTGCACATGCACATGTGCGAGGACAGTGCAGAGAGTGACGCCGAGCGTCACCATACTAACAGAACTTGGTTATAGTCATAACCTAACGTTAAATATACAGAGTGCGTGAAGGTTGGCCTTATCAACATTCGCTCTCTGCCAACCAAAGCTCTTTTGGTAAATTAACTAATAACAGACCATAGTCTCGACTTATTGGGCCTCACTGAGACATGGCTTAAACCTAATGACTTTCTGCCCTAAACGAGGCTTCACCCCCTAATTTTAGTAGCTCCCATATCGCACGCACCTCCAAGAAAGGAGGCGGAGTTGCTCTAATTTACGACTAAGCACAACTTTACATCCGACGCAAACTGTAAGTTTTCCTCGTTTGAGGTGCTCCCTCTCCCCCCCAACAGAAAGTGTGGCGGTCTGATTCTTACCTCCACTGCATCCTTTGTAATGGCTGTCCTTTACCGCCCCCCAGGCCCTTACACCCTCTTCCTAGATGAGTTTTCCACTTTCATCTCTGAGCTTGTTACACGCTCAGATAACATTTTAATTGTTGGTGATTTTAACATTCATTCCAACAAAACTCTAGATCCCCTAAATAAGGCTTTTACCAACATCATTGACTCTGTCGGTCTCATTCAAATCGTTGACCAACCCACTCACAGTGGTGGGAACACCCTTGACTTAGTCCTAGCCCGCGGTCTCACTGTGTCAGATTTGACCATTTCTCCCTATGTTCCTGCTCTCTCAGACCACTACCTCATCAAATTTCAAATTGATTTGGCGGTTTCTCGCCCAGACAGTGTAGAATCCTACATGAGCCGTCGTATTAACGCCTCAACTGTCCCAATTCTAGTTAACGATAGGTTATGTAGATAACCTAGTTATATTAGCATTGGCTGAGCGTCCCGCTCTGCGCCTTACGAGATACCTCCTATCTCCTGGGATACCTAATGTATCTCCCACGAATAAAAACACATGCACCCCACCTGTATGGGGCCCCGCCCCTTATGGTGGCACAGCCCATATAACCATGACACTGGTCATGACACACCCTTCCTCGCCAAAACCCGTCCCAGGAAAAGATCCCTCAAGAGGGAACTCAGGGCCGCGCAGAGCGGGACGCTCAGCCAATGCTAATATAACTAGGTTATCTACATAACCTATCGTTATATATCGCATTTGCTTTCGCGTCCCGCTCTGAGCCTTACGAGATAATGGGGAAGAGCGGGCGCGAGACCCGACAGATGTACCCCCTGAGGACCCGTAAGCCCACATCAAGGGGTGCGGGGAGCCCTGTCACCCCATCCTTCCTAACGAAGGGGGGGCGCAGTCAACTCCACCTGAATGCGAACAAGAGGGAACTAGAACCCCTTGAACACACCGTACAGGCGATACCACGTGTGACTCAACACACTGTGGCCCACCCATACACCCCTGCTACCCGACCAAAGGACGGGAAGCAGGAAAGGCCACAGACCCCAGAACCGCCTGGGAGACAGAACCCCCGGTCATGTCCATGAGGTAAAACCTTACAAAGGGGGCCCGGTGAGGACCATGAAGCCGCAGCACAGATGTCCTCCACCGAGGCCCCACCCAGGAGAGCGGCAGAGGCAGCCACCCCACGAGTGGAGTGCGCCCTGACGCCCCCAGGGGGATCCTGCCCAGCCAACGTGTAGCAGAGGGCAATACCCTCACACAACCAATGGGACAGGCGCTGCTTCGACAGTGCCTTACCAGCACAAGCCCCACCGTAACAGACAAAAAGCTGGTCGGTAACCCTGAAGTCCTGAGTACGGCTGAGGTAAATCCCCAAAGCACGGACTGGACATGACAGGTGAAGGCCCGCATCTAACTCACTAGTGTGAGGAGGAGGACGAAAAGCCTGAACCACAATATCCCGGGAGCGGAAGGAACTCCGGATATTCTTAGGCACGAAAGCAGGATTAGGTCGCAGAGTGGCACCGCAATCGGTCCAAAAAGACAGGCACTCTGGACGTACCGAGAGAGCACAGAGCTCACCCACGCGTTTAGCGGAAGTGACAGCCAGTAGGAACGCGGTCTTGAAAGACAGCTGTCCCAACGGCGCCTGCTCGAGCGGCTCAAACGGGGCCAAGGACAACCGACCGAGGACCAATTGAAGATCCCAAGTCGGAGCCAAGGAGCGTTGCACCGGCTTAACGCGTCGAGCGCCAAGCAGGAAACGCTTCACAAGAGGGTGGCTGAACAAAACAGTCCCCTCAAAACCCTCATGATAGGAGGATATAGCCGCCGCATATACCCTCACTGTCGAAGCCGACAGCCTACCAAGAAGAGACTGGAGATAACCCAGAACAGCATCCAGGGGGCAGGAGACTGGGTCCCAGCCCCCCCCCTTACACCACTCTTGGAACGCACGCCACCTGCCCGCGTAAACCGCGACAGTGGAGGGAGCATGCGCACACCGGATGGTATCAACCACCGCGGGATCCATCCTCTCCAGACTCACCCTCCCACCAGCCACACCACCAGGCGTTGACCCAACACCGGAGGCTGGACAAGCACTCCGTTGTGATGCGAGAGGGCCGTCGCTGACCACGGAATGACCCAAGGAGGAGCAACCAGAAGCTGGATTAAGACCGGGAACCACACTGACGTGCCCCGGTCCGGCGCGACCAGGATCACCGTCCTGCGCTCCCTCCGTATCCGCTCCAACAGCTGACTCAACAGCTGTACAGGAGGGAAGGCGTACAGAAGACCGGGCGGCCACGGAAAGGTCGAGAAGGCATCCACCCCCAAGGGGGGATGATCCGCTCGACTGAGCGAGAACCACAAGGGGCACTTGTGAGAACGTCGGCACGCAAACAGATCTACTGAGGCCTCCCCGAACCGATCCCAGATCTGTCTGACTATGTCGGGGCGGTGTTCCCACTCGTCGCGACGAGGACCGCCCCGAGACATTATATCCGCCGCCACATTTTCCGTACCAGGAACGTGGAGCGCCCGCAGACTGCGCAGCCTGCGGGATGCCCATAGCAACAGTTCGCGCGCCACCCGGAGCAGGCGGGCGGAACGAGTCCCACCCTGCCTGTTGATATACGCCGCCGCCGTCACATTGTCCGTCCTGACCAAAACGTGTCTGCCTACCACCAGGTGGCCGAGCCGTTTGAGGACCAGGAGGACCGCCATCAACTCCAACACATTGATATGCAGGACAGCTGGGTCGGCATGACCCGTCCAGCTGCCCCCCACTGCATGGGTCCGAAACGCCCCTCCCCAACCTGTGAGAGAGGCGTCGGTGAAAACCGTGACGTGGGAGCCACTGCTGCCCATGGGGACCCCAGCGGAGAGGATACCCAGCCTCCCCCAGTGGGCGAGATCCCCCCATATCGACAAAGGAACCGTCAACCGTCTCCCTTTGCCCCACACCGGATCTATTCTCAAAGAGAGAAACCACCTCTGTATCCGCCTCATAAAGAGGAGGCCAAGAGGAACCACCGTGTGGGCCGCCGACATAAGGCCCAGCAGACGCATCACCTGCAGCGCCGTAACCGTCCCTCCCAGACGGAAACCCCCGAGCGCGTGACGGAGATCCCCCCGACGCTGCTCCGAGAGGGTCGCAAGCATGGGCTTCGACCTCAATGTCAAGCCCAAGTACTCCACCTGTTGACTGGGAAGAGGGGTACTCTTCTTCCAATTCACAGCAAAACCCAGGCTGGTGAGGAATTCCACCACCAGTCGAGTATGAGACCTGGCAACCTCCTCTGAACGGCTGAGGAGCAGAATGTCGTCGAGATAGAACAGGACTCGTATCCCCCGACGACGTAAAGGCCCCAGAGCAGCCGCCACGCACTTGGTGAATGTGCGGGGAGCCAGAGAATAACCGAACGGCATGGGTATGTGAAAATACGCATCCTTCAGGTCTATGGAGGTGAACCAGTCCCCCCTCCTGACAGCAAGCAGAAGGAGTCGGACGGTCAACATCCTGAACGGTCTCACTACAATCAACCGATTGAACATGGACAGATTCAGTATAGGTCTGACCCCCCCAGTTTTCTTGGGCACCAGAAAATAACGGGAGTAGACGCCTGACATTGCGTCCTCTCTCGGGACCACAACGACGGCCTGCTTCGCCAACAGAGATTGGATCTCGTCGGCCAGGGCTGTCACTGCGCCAGACCCTAACAATAGGGTCGGCACCAAACCTGAGAACGGAGGATGGGGCCGCGCAAACTGCAAAACCAGCCCCGCCTCTAACGTTCTCCTCATCCACCGATTCAAAGGGCATTCCCGTCGCCATATGTGAATATAATCCCACAGCGGCCCCGCCGTCAACTGACGCTGGGCCGCAAGGAACAGCAGATAATTGGCCCGGTCCCCCCCGTCGTGCAAAGCACCCAAGGGGGGACCCCGACAGAAAGGGCCGGTTTGATACGGGAGGAGCGGTCATCAAACTTGTGGACACACACTCACCCCCTGAACACCCCTCCAGCACACGCTGAGGAGTCGTTCCGCAGCCAGACACGCAAGGCCTGAGGACCCCATGGGCTCCTACACGCCGAAGCCCTGCAGCGATATTGCTACCACTCAAATCACGCCCGCCTCTCCTTTGCAGACCACTGCCGGTTTGACGGGAGTGGGAGGCAACAGCGCGATACCCCGCCTGGCGAGGGCGAAGCCGGGGTAACCCCTGCTGAGCATTCAACAGAAGAGGCACCGAGTCCCCCTGCTGACCACTGGAGCTAGTGGCAGCTGTAACACCAGGTTCCACCCACCCACAACCTGCGGTGTAGGAACCACACGACGACGGAACATTCTCACGGACAGACCCAGGCTCAGCCATCAACTGGGTGTCAGCCCCTGTCTCCATGAGAAGTGAAGAATGGGGCCGCATACGCTTCAATGAAGGTTCGCGGCCCGCAGCCAAAGGAGAACACTCAGAGCCCCGCTTCTGGGGATACCAGAGAGAGGACTGAACGGGGAGCGGGCTGCTCGCGGCAAAATGACGACGGGTTGGTTTACCAAACCCGAAATCACCCAAAATGGCCGATCCCTCGGCCGCCAAGACTGTCGGCCTTGCGATACCCTGTCGATTCTCCAACCAGGGCACCACTGGCGGGGGAAACATGGCCGCCTGTCGAGGATCTCGCCACAGTCGTTGACGAGACCGTGCTCCCACCCCTGGCTGCACAGCGTGAGGCGGTGTAGGACCCGAATCAATAACCGCCTGCGCCTCCACAGAACGCCCAAAAAGACTATCTGTGGAAAAAGGAGTCGTGAGGAGAGAAAACCTATCCTCTTCCCCAAGAGGAGACTGCTCCAACCAAACATGCCTAACAACCAAAGTCGATAGCATCCGAATCCTCCCCGCAGTTATAGCTTGCGACTGAGTCAAGATCTCTATAACACCACAAACATGAATCACGTTCATAGTGTCGGTTGGACCCAAAGACCTACAACCCGACGCCATCTTGGATAGGAAAGTAGCCAGCTGAGCCACAACACTGGCCGCCGCTAAATGCCATCCTGCAGCAGTATACCACTCATTCGTCCATACTGCCACCCTCCGAGCCGACATGCTATCAAGCAACGGCCGGGCGGAACGTCGTTCATCCCCGCCTGGGCACAAAAAAATCGTCAGCCCCTTCACCCGCAAAAAAGGTAAATAGAGCTCAGCGAACCCCCCCACACCCACCACCGACTGACCTTCATCAATGAAGCTGGCAAGAGGAGGGAAAAGCGGAATCCCGCGGCGGGGATTATTAGACATTCCAGCGTCAACATCAGCGTTAGCAGAAAAAGCAGTAGTAGCATTAGCGTTAACAGCATGTTCCAGGATCGCCAGGACATCGCCCACTACAGTGGAACGATCGCTAAGCCGCCCCGGCCCTGGTGCCGAAACATACTCCACAGCACGACCAACACCGACATTGATGCCTACTGACACAGACCTCACCTTTGTACAAGCCGACCCGTTAGCCAAACCTTGTACGCTGCCCCTCGGTCCGTCGCCGTCAGCCGAGGAACCACCAGCACAGGTCTCATGTGTCGCCGAAACAAGCTCCGGAGAATCCAGGGAAAAACAACTCTCCGGTAAGCCCTCAACATTATTAATCTTCCTTAATCTTTTCATTCCGCTAGTCTCGTATGGTGCACGCATCCAATACGCTGGGACGAAAATAGAGGAAAGGTGTGTCATGACCAGTGTCATGGTTATATGGGCTGTGCCACCATAAGGGGCGGGGCCCCATACAGGTGGGGTGCATGTGTTTTTATTCGTGGGAGATACATTAGGTATCCCAGGAGATAGGAGGTATCTCGTAAGGTGCAGAGCGGGACGCGAAAGCAAATGCGATATATAACTGCCTACCAGACACCCTCTCTCCCTTCCTCTCTTACTCTGGCCCCCTTGATCTCTTTACAGACAAACTTAACGCCGCCCTTCGTAGCACGCTCGACATTGTCGCTCCCCTTAAGCCTAAAATTAAACGTGCTCCGCAAAAACAAACTCCCTGGTTTACGGAGTAAACTCGCTCCTTTAAAGGTCCCATGCATTATAAATGTCATTTTTCAGTCTCTAGCATTGTATTATAGTAATAGGAGTTCGTATCAATGTGTTTTAGGGTCTAAATACCATATTGGCGGATTGCTCCGATTCAGCCCAGCCCCTCTCGTGCTCTAGTAAATCGGGTAATTTTGATTTGAAGTCCTGAGTCACGTCATTAGGTGCACAGTGATGCGATTGGCTCTGTGGTTGGAGCTAATGCCCGCCCCCATTCTACCTAGACTAGACAGCTAGTGGAGCTGCGGGCCGTGCGCTTTGGAGGGAGAGAAAGGAAGAGAGAGCCGAGAGGGAGAGAAAGGAGAGAAAGGAAGAGAGAGGGAGGGAGGGAGAGAGAGGGGGCACTTGGGGGGGGGGGGGGGGGGGCACCTGCCGGCCGCGCGCCACACGGGAGATTGAAAGAAAGAAAAGAAAAAAGTTGCTCCGTCTCATCAGCGAGAGCCGAGTGGGAGAGAAAGGAGAGAAATGAAGAGAGAAGGAGGGAGGGAGAGAGAGGGGGCACTTGGGGGGGGGGGGGGGGGGGTACCTGCCGGCCGCGCGCCACACGGGAGATTGAAAGAAAGAAAAAAGCTGCCCCGTCTCATCAGCGAGTGGAGCTGCGGGCCGTGCGCTTTGGAGGGAGAGAAAGGAAGAGAGAGTCTCTCTCTCTCTCTCTCTCTCTCTCTCTCTCTCTCTCTCTCTCTCTCTCTCTCTCTCTCTCTCTCTCTCTCTCTCTCTCATGGTATAAATGATTATTTGTGTAAATAAGGTTATACGCCGACCATTAAGAAAATACATGTTAGTTTAGGAATAAGGGGCAGGTGAGGTAACTATAAGATTTATTCTTCTTCCTGCTCCTTTTGTCCATGGAATGACTATTTATGATTTTTTAATGAAGAAACTATGATTGTATTATTCCATGTGGCAAATAAAAACTCTGAACTGAACTGAACTCTCTCTCTCTTCCCCCCCCTCCCTCCCTCCCTCTACCAGTGCAGACTGTGGTCTGACTGTCACTCAAAGTGCTTATGGGCGGAGCCAGGCCATAACAGCCTGATTTCTTGAGGCTGAAAAATGATGGTTTCGAGTACTTGATTAGAAATATAAAACAATGAATTTTTTTGAAAAAAATCTTACAAATGTCTTCAATAGACTAACAGGAATTGTGTAAAGTTGCCCAAATAGTGCTAGGAATAGCAGTGCATAGCCCCTTTAAAAAAATTCACAAACTTGAACATAAATGGCATTCGACCAAACTAAGTATTCCACCTTGTCTAGAATGATAGTTTACGTAACTACATCGATACTGGGCCCCATCCTCTTTTTATTATATATGTTGCCCTTAGGCTCAATCATTGCAAAGCACAACATGTCCTTCCATTGTTTTGCCGATGATGTGCAGATATATCTACCCTTACAAGCAAAAGGCAAGGTCACATTACAACCACTGCTAGATTGCCTGGCTGATATTAAATTATGGATGAGTTCAAACTTTCTCAACTTAAATGAGCGCAAAACAGAGATAATTTTATTTAGTAATGATTCACCTGACCCTACAGCCATTGCCCTAGGCCCCCTGGGCTCAAATATCCGCTCCTCTGTCAGAAACCTTGGAGTAATCTTCGACAGAAATTTTAAATTTGATAAGCAGGTTAGTTCGGTGGTCCAAACTAGCTTTTTCCACCTCAGACTCCTAGCCAAGACCAAACCATACCTCTCCCAGAAGGATCTGGAGAGGGTGATCCATGCCTTTATCTCGACCCGGCTGGATTACTGCAATGCGTTGTATATCGGCATTGACCAGTTGCTGCTTCGTCGCCTGCAACTGGTACAAAATGCGGCTGCCCGCCTGCTTTCCGGTACCAGGAAACGTGACCACATTACACCAGTTCTGGCTTCTCTCCACTGGCTCCCCGTCCGTTTCCGTATTGATTTTAAACTTTTACTGACTGTTTTTAAAGCACTACACGGGCTGGCTCCACCGTACCTAGCTGAGATCCTACATCACCCCACCCCATCCAGAGCCTTAAGGTCTGCTGACCAGCTGCTGCTGGAGGTGCCTAGGACCAGGCTAAAAACCAGGGGAGATAGAGCCTTTGCTGCTGCTGCCCCCAGACTCTGGAACAGCCTCCCCCTCCACATAATATCTGCCCAGAGCCTGGAGGTTTTTAAATCCTTGCTCAAAACACATCTCTTCTCCCTGGCCTTTGACCAGAGCTAGCCCAGCATCTATACATGACGTCAGCTGTCACTCTGCATTTTTATCAAATTTTCTTGTCTCTTTTATTGCACTTTGCACTTTGCACTGTACTGTACTCGACCTCTTTTCTAGTGTATTTTTATTGCATTGTATGTGTTTTTTATCATGTTGTGAAGCACTTTGGTTTGGCTGTTAGTCATTTGTAAACGTGCTATACAAATAAAACTGACTTGACTTGACTTGACTTGCCAAAACCTTATATTTTTCCAGGCTCATTAACGAAAACAAAAACAACTCAAAGTTTCTGTTTGACACAGTTGCAAAACTTACTCAGAAACAACCAAGTGCCCTAAACCATGCATTCTCGGCTAACGAATTCATTAAATTCTTTACCAAGAAAATGTATCTCATAAGAGATGAAATTGTTGGCTTACTCAACAATCAGAGTCCCTCCCAACCTCTGATGGGCTTTCCCCCTGACTTTGAATCCAGCCATACGCTATGCTGCCTTGAAAACGTCTCACTTAGTGCCCTCTCTAAATTGGTTGGCGCGGCTAAACCCTCAACCTGTCTGTTTGACCCTCTTCCAGCAACTTTCATCAAAAAACTCTTCCCAACTCTAGGCCCTGCCCTACTCAATATCTTCAACACCTCCTTGTCTACTGGCGTGGTGCCCCTGGCCTTTAAATCAGCCGTCATTAACACTTTGGATGCCACGGACGACATAACACGTGTTAGCCTGAATGCCCATCACGACAATTAGCGTGACATTATAAAAAAAAAAAAAAATTATTATCTTTTTCCCCCTCCTTTTTTCCGACCTTTTGTCATGCCAATTCCCAACCCCCTTACTGGTTGTTGCGCACCCCCCCTACTGTTGGTCCGGGAGGCCGGAAAATGTCACATGCTTTCCTCCGACACATGTGCAGCCAGCTGGCAGCCAGCCTGGCAGCGCAGATTCTCACCGGGAGAGTGTAACGTGTAGAAGGTCACACTACCTTTCTCCAGATCCTACCCTCGCTGTGCAGGCGCCCCGACCGAACTGTAGGGGTCGCTGTCCACAACGCCCAGTACCCACCCACGGCTTCCCTCCCCCTAACTCAGCCAAACGAGTTAGTATAGCGATCAGCCCAAGCCAAGACAATGCTGACTCTCCGGGAGTCGAGACCGCAGCCTCTTGCATTGGTGACGAGCACAATCTCCGCTACACCACCTGACTAGGGTGCCCACCTGTCCCGCGATTCGTGGGACAGTCCCGATATTGGGACGTTTGTCCCGCGTTCCGCTACAACAAAACAATGTCCCGCAATTCAAAGATAATTTTTTATTTTTTTTTATCTTTCAAAGATTATTATTAATTTTTTTTTTAAATGTTGTTAATTGAATGCCTCGTTCCAATACCCTCTTATATTTAAAATAAAAAAATTGGGCCACGTCACAAACCAATGCATTGCGCAGCTGAGCAATAGTATCCAGCTGCAGGACCACAGCACCGACACACTCAGGGTCACATGGCCGTCCCACCCAATGGCTGAATTGGAGTGGGACGGTCACGTGCCCCAAATCAGCCAATGGGAGCAAGGGTCTGGAGAGTGTGGGTCCGCAAAGTGTCGCGGTCCTGAGAGTGTCAGTGCTGTGGTCCTGCAGCTGGATGCATCTCCAGCCGAGGCTGCCGAGCAGCTCACTCGAGTCTCACGAGTCGCGCTGCCTGTCACCTGTCCGAGCGAGGCCGGGGCAGCTGTATGTGTGACGTCAGTCACTCGAGTAGTCAGAAGAAAGACCGCCAATATTACTGATACAAGTTGTTTAGCTAGCTAAGAAAAACAAGGAAATGGAGGCAAAAAAAAGAGACTTTGCTCATATAACAGAGACTGGGACAAGAAGTATACGTGGCTGAGATCTGTTTCAGATGATCCCCAAAAGGTAGAATGCAGGATCTGCCACAGGCGCTTCACCATCACCCATGGCCATGGAGGAGAGGGGGACGTCACGTATAGTTGTTCAGAGGAGCGCCTCTTCAGCAAGTCTGGCCCGACTATTATTGAGAACTGAATCAGAGGGTCGGTTTGTTATAATAACAGAATACACGGGGAGTATCGCCGGGACACTGTCCAGAGGGAAGGGGGCAATAGAATCCGGAGGCTAATATCCCCAAAACCGGAGGTGAGTTTAATAAGATTAATAACAAAATGAGCTATATACAGCCTACCGTCTGCGTCGAATATGATATAAAGGCATTTAAATAATAAATACATTTCTTTAATTTTAATTAGCAATAAAAAAAAATTTAATATTTTTTTTTTTACGTTACCCGCATTGTCCCGCAAAAGCAGTGCTGCTGTCCTGCGACTGAACCATTTTAACCTAGTCACCATACACCTGACCGGTGTGATTTTTTTTTATTAGCGATCTGAATGCATATTTCATCAAACGAGTCTACCGTTGGTAAACCAGCCCCACCAGGCGCTCAGATGTGCAAAAAGCGCTCCCTATCGTCTCCCAGATGGTAATGCACCCTTTTGGAATGGACTCAATGAAAATGGATGAGAAAAAAAAACTCTGGAATCCACATTTGACTTCTCACGCATGTAACCGGAGCCGATCAGATTCATTGTGGACCCTCAGAACAGCGTGTAATATGTCTTTACAGTACGTAGCATTGGATCAATAAAAGGATAGATTTTTGGAATGGCGATCAGGAATTGGAATAATCTTTTTGGATACCATCTGATCTCAGGTAAGGAATCTATTTTACCAGTCTTAGGATAATCAGACCTGTTTTCACGGAGATATAAGCTTTTCCCCTATGTGTGATATGGCTGTTTGACTGTGCGAGCGATCAGGAACTAAGATAATCGATTTTCAGCTCGCGGCACCAGCATGCATACGTACACATATACTATCGATAATCTAGCGTTTATTTGAAAACGATTCATAAATAGGCCGAAAAATGACAACGTTCTAGAATATTACAGTACAGGGCGTTTATCACGGATTCTTTTTTTCCCCTTGAAAACAAAGGCTTTTCAAAATGCTATAAAACGGAAATGAACCGATAAAAAAACAATCCGCTTCGACAATGTTGACTGGAAAATGAGTCATTGATAAGCGACGGGCAGATTAGACACATAATTAGCCATAATTTAAAACATAGATTAGGCGATATTAATGCTAACATTGAAGTGGATGGTGGGCATTCAAGCACTAAATGTGCGCCCCCTGCTGGGCACTGAAAGTGTTAAACCACTACTTAAAAAACCGAACCTCGACCCTCTAATCTTAAAAAATTACAGACCCATCTCCAATCTTCCGTTCCTATCCAAAATATTAGAACGGATTGTCGCAACGCAACTTACTGACCATCTATCAAACAATAATCTTAATGAATCTTTTCAATCTTGCTTTAGAGCCTTACACTCCACCGAAACGGCGGTTACCAAAGTCACAAATGACTGCTCTCTCTTGACTCAAACCTAACTTCTGTGCTCTTATTGCTTGATCTCAGTGCAGCCTTTGATACTATCGATCATTCGATTCTTCTAGGTCGGCTTGAGAATCATGTTGGCATTCGGGGTCACGCATTTGCTTGGTTTAAATCTTATTTAACTGATAGAACACACTGTGACATCTGAGACCCTCCCAGTGCAATGCGGGGTCCTACAAGGCTCTGTCCTGGGCCCTTTGCTATTTTCGATTTACATGCTACCCCTTGGCAATATTATACGCAAATTTGGCATAAACTTTCATTTTTACGCTGATGACACCCAATTATATATACCTATTAAGCCAAATGATTCCTCCCAATTACAAAATCTTGATGCTTGCCTGCTTGCCGTCAAAAAGTGGATGTCGCAAAACTTTTTACTCCTTAATGCCGATAAAACTGAGATGTTAATTGTTGGCCCCCCAAACCACAGAGGCCTGTTTCAGGACATCTCCCTCAAACTTTCATACTTGTCATGTATCCCTGAGCTTCACCATAAAAAACCTCTGAGTCTTTTTTGATTCCTCCCTCTCATTTAATGCACATATAAAAAATGTCACGAAAATTGCCTTCTTCCATCTTCGTAATATCACTTCAGTATACCAGCTCTATCAAGCGCATAATGTGGAGGCCCTAGACCTCCGTTTCAGTGGGACACATTTAGTGGTCAGACATTCCTAATAGTTATCGAGTTGTGCAGCCGTTAGTTCTCCAGCTGCTGGCAGCAGTCCATGCCCACGGTTGTGGAGCCTGATGGCCGCTGGCACGAAGGACTCGCCGAGGCAGTTAGTGGAGTATCGGGGAGAGTCTGTGGCTGAACGTGCTCCTCATCTTGGCTAGCTCCAGCTACATGTGGACAGGTACCTTGTTGATACACACCAGAGCACTCATAACAAGCTTAACAAATCCACAAATACAAACCATGTCAACCACCAGTAAACAAAGTAAGAAAAAAGCACTAAATCCTTTTCCCATCTTTGGTCTTCACAAATTTGTGGGATCCTTTTCAATTTACAACGTAGTGCACACTGTAATTTTCTTATCACAGGTAATTTCATTGGCTTGTCGTACCCGTTCCTGCACCATGACTTTATGGAATTAAAATAGCTCAAATGCCTGATTGTATTCCAGACACATCCAAAATCACTATCATCTTCCGTCACTTAGAATTTCATACTGTGACAGTAAGATTCTGTCTGTTCTTTTTTTTTTGCATTCACAATTTCTTCACGCAAATATGCCACCTACTCCAACCCTCCTATTACATTTCATCCGATATAGACACCAAGCCTTTTCTCATGCCTCTGAAAATTGCAAGAAATAGAGAAATAGGAATTAATTGCCTTGATACAAGACAGTGAAGAATGCAATTGTCTGAGACCAGACAGATATGTTTTTCTTTGCAGGGGAAAGAGTATTTTCTTTGCCTATTTTAATGATAGTTTTTCAAGGCAGTGCTTGTGGACTGTATTGGTATTGATTTGGTCAATATCTGGTATCAAATCAAAAGTTAAAAAGATTCAAACTTCAGCTCACGTTTTGCTCTTGATAAGTCTGTTGGTGCTACTTCAAGGCACAAATATGACAAGTTCCTCTCAGAGAGGTCATGTTTACCCATGTTTGCAAATTAATAGAGTGCTTCTTTCTTTCTGTGCAAATTCTTTCTTCTTCTCTGATGCTGAACCAGAGGGTGAGGGCTAGATCAACATCACCGCCTACATGACTGCCACCGGTTGGGTATTCAAACCTTGAGCCAAGTACACCGTGGGAAAGCAGTTGTTTAGCTGTTTGTCCTTTAGGACCCATATTCAGAACAAGACCATGAGTTTCAAGTCATTCTTGCCTTGATACAAAAATCACTGTGCCGTTTGTTATGTAGTACGTACGTAGTATTTTGTATGTAGGTAGAGGTGTAGTAATAAGACTCAGGAAGCAGGATTACTCTTTAGCCTTTTAGTTAAGCAGGTTAGGTACAAGCATGGTACAGCAGGGTCTCATCATACAGCATTGTGTACTCTTCTTCTGCACTTCCTGTAGGCATAACATCATTCTATTAACTACGCCCCATGTAGAGACTCTTGGGAGTACAGCTTCAACATGTAATGTTAGAGGACACAACATCTCCCTTCTCTGTGAAAGAATGTTACTTGCTACTCAGCATTATGCAAATTTAGAACTTTAGTCAGTATCATAAAACGTGTAACTCAAGGTAAACATTAAACAAAGGGAGCACAGGTTATTCAATCATTATCAAGATATAATTATATATGCTCAACCAATATTACTCTTAGTTCTCACTCAGTGTGCAACAAAGTCCTGATGCCAACTAGGCATGTTTCTTGCACGCGACTGTACTGGAGTGTGATCGCTGAGCGCTGTCAGGGCAGGGCGGATCCCTAAGTCCTGCTCATCTGGAGTGTTCGAAGTGTGAGCCAGACAGGATGCGTTCCATTTCTTTCCATCACTGAGCAGAAAGGTGCTTTTGCCAATCTTCTTTTTCACTGTCATTTGTGCACTGTATCTCGGGTGTGCTTTGGGGACGTGATGTGGTGTTCTAATCCTGACTCTCTCCCCCTCCCTAAAAACAGGTGCACGAGCGCCACGCTTAGCATCTGTGTAGCGCTTCATTTAGGCGTGCTTGTTTTGGACCGTTTCTTTCACAGTCTTGTCCTGTGAACTCACAGTAGGCTGCAAGGGCAGTACGTCCAGTTTGGTGCGCATTTTACGACCGTAAAGCAGTTCATGTGGTGAAACGCCAGTGGTGGCATGGGGAGTGGCTCTGTATATTTGCAGACAACCCAACACAGCCTCTTTCCACGGTTGAGACTGCTGGATCGCTGTCTAAAAGCAACTCCTCAGAACACGATGGAAGCGTTCGACAGCACCATTACCCGCCGGATAGTAAACTGAAATCCGATTGTGAGCAATGTCTCTTTCCTTGAGGTACTCGGCGAAGGCTGCTGATGTGAATTGAGGTCCATTGTCTGTGACGACGCTCTCTGGGTTACCATGGCGACCGAACACAGAGCTTAGGAACTTGGTTACATCCGTAGTTGTAGCGTTGTGAGAAAAGGCTACCTCTGGCCACTTAGAATAGTAGTCCGTCAGTGTGATCGCGTAACGGCAGGCTGGCACAGCTGACTCGAAGGGCCCGACTATGTCGAGGCCTAGCTTCTTCCACGGGCCGTCTGGCAGTGGAACTGGCTGTAGTGGTGCAAAATAAATCTTGGCCGTCTTGTCATTAGACTGACAAGAGACACATTTGGATATGTCGGCCTGAACCTGAGCGTCCATCTTCGGCCACCAATAGAGATCCCGCAGACGCTGCTTAGTGCGTACGACCCCCTGGTGGCTCTCGTGTGCCAGTGTGAGCAATGTATGGCGTAAGGACACTGGTGCGATGAGGCGGTTGCCTCTGAGGACGTAATTGTCCTTGACTGACAGTTCCTCTCTGATCTTGAAGTATGCGATCAGATCTTGGCTCACTGATTTCGCTGAGTGAGGCCAACCCCTGTTAATCTGACCACGCAGTGCAGTTACTTCAGGGCAGGTAGAGCAAGCAGCCCCAAACTCAGTCACCGACAGGGCACTGAGTGTAGCAGATATGTGTGCTACTATCTCGGGCTCCACATCCATAGCAGAGTCAGTAGAAGCAGTAATAGTAGCAGCAGTAGCAGTAGCAGCAGTAGTAGTAGCAGCAGCAGTAATAGCAGTAGTAGTAGTAGTATCCGCAGCAGCAGTAGTAGCAGTAGTAGTAGTAGTATCAGTAGAGACAGCGTCCCTGACCGCGAAAGGTAAGCGCCGTAACTTCTGGTGCACTGGCTTAACAGTAGGGTCAATTTTTACACAATGCACAAAGCCTTTTGCACAGCCAAATGCCGTAGGAGCTGTGACAGTAGTAGCCATCACAGGGGCAGGTGTAGACGGCGTAGGAGCGGAGGAGGGGAGGACAGTAGTTCCACTAAAGCAGAGGTGGAGTGCAGTCAACAGGTCCATTCCCAGCAGGGGAGTTCCTTTATCCACTCACTCACTCACTCACTCACTCACTCACTCACTCACTCACTCACTCACTCACTCACTCACTCACTCACTCACTCACTCACTCACTCACTCACTCACTCACTCACTCACTCACTCACTCACTCACTCACTCACTCACTCACACACACACACACACACACACACACACACACACACACACACACACACACACACACACACACACACACACACACACACACACACACACACACACACACACACACACACACACACACACACACACACACACACACACACACACAATTACTCCTTTAAAAAGTAATCCAAGTTACTTTACTGATTACTTGATTATCAGAGTAACTTAGTTACTTTGAAAGTAACTAGGTTACGAAGTCGTCGTCGTTCCCCCAACCGTTTTTTTTTAAACGCTTTATTGAAAGTGCATAAATTGTTTTTAACTTGTTTCTCTGCACATAACGTAAATTGTTAAACTAGTGCTTCAGCTTCTGTACCATCAAGTATGGTAAAGCAACAGTCTATGATGCTCACAGCATTAGAGCAGCCAGCCAGTGGTTTTACAAAACCAGTGTATATCCATTCACATCTAACAAATGCAGGCTGAACTATTCAATTATATCAACTGGAACTATTAAATTGTTTTTATAAATGTCTCTCTATAAACATACAATCAGTCTCTCTTTAACATGTAAATTAACTGTAAATCTGGCAAATAAGAGCTTTTGCTCTGCCACCATCAAATATACATTAATCAAACGGAAAGAAACAATCTCTCTCTTTTGCTGTTTGGCTGGCCTCCGAGTCCTCCTGTACCTAGTCGAAGCGTCGGCTAGTGAATGAATGAATGAATGAATGAAAACTTTATTAACAGATTGCAGAATGGGTACAGTACAGTACAGCTCAATACATACAATTGTTAAGGGGATGCAGACCAGAGAAAGACTTTTGTCTTGTTTACATCAGGGTCCCCCAGTGTTGTGATTCCAGATGCTTTCAATGCAATTGGATGTGCTGTTTTTAGCGGTAGACATTATTTTGTTTCCTCCGCATATGAACGTGAAGTAGTGACTGAGGCTATACGAGCGTTTTGGGATGGAAGTCTGAACAGAAACTAACTTTTAATTTTGCCAAGCGTTTTGGGGTGGAATTCTCCGACGACGGAGCCCTGCTGTCACACGATTGGCGCATATGTCACATGACGTGCTGTGAAGACCCGCCCTACTCTGCCTCTGATTCGCAGACTGTGGATGGGGAATGTGATTGTACCAAAGCAGATGTCACTCACAGACAGAGTGTCCAGTCACGCCGCGGGGACACATTCTTGTGTAACCCTTTCACTGCCACACTACGTCACTCCCAAAAGAAAAACAGCTCAAAATGTATTTTTGACTGTCGAAAACGAAATAAAATACTACATTCCGCCTGCATTATGAATTTATGATGAGATAGTAACGAAATAGTAATGCACAGCCACTTGGACAAGTAACTGCAATCAGATTACTGGCTTTTAAAGATTAACGCGTTAGATTACTATTTTCGGGGGAAAGTAATCAGATTACAATAACGCGTTACTTAGTAACGCGTTACCGGCATCACTGACCGTGACATTGTCTCTCCTCACCTGAGCCTGTAGGCACCCCATGACAGGTATGCTAGCCTTGGTGTACGACACCAGCCGAACAGTAGGTGCAGATAGGGTAGTTTCACTGAAGTATTTCTCATAAGTAGACAGTGGCATTATGGATACTGCTGAGCCTGTGTCCATCCACAACCTCAATTCCTGAGCCTGGGTAGTAGGTGTGTGTACATGCACATTGCACACAATCATTTTTGTAATGTCAGAAGCTTCCAAGCATAGCACTGTAGTTTCAGGAATTTCCACTGTACTCACCGACTGTGTTTTAGCACGGCAGACACGAGCAAAATATCCTGTTTTCTGGCATAATTTGCAAGTCACTTTCACTGCTGGACATTGTGAAGAGTTCGCCAGGTGGCTTCCCGAGCCACATCGGTAGCAAGAGCAGGTGGAAGCAGAATCAGTAGCAGGTTTAGCTGGACGGGAGCGCTGCCAGTCCCGTTTCTTGAAAGTAGTCTTAGACCGCGGCGTCACGGCCTGTACTGGAGCAGCACGCTCGGTACTAATAGCTTTAGCGTGGAGTACAGCTGCTTCAAACTGCGTAGCTAGATTGATAGCCTTGTCCAGCGTCAAACCTGGTTCAAGCAGCAGACGTTCCCTTATCTGTGGGCTAGCTACATGTTCAATCAACTGATCCCGGAGATTTTCCTCAGTTTTATTATCAAAGTCACATCTGGTAGCTAGGTCACGCAAAGCAACAACGTATTGTGCAATGCTTTCATGCAGTGCTTGTGCACGCTTTCTGAACGTGTGTCGCTCGACTACTACGTTGATTCTTAGAGTGAAATGTGCATTCAACGCTGCCACAGCGTCAGCCACGGAATCACCTGTATCTGGCAATGTGTAGAAAATCCGCTGACCCTCGGTACCAAGGCAATGTAGAAGGGTAGCTCTCTTCCGAGCTTCGGACCAGCCATTTCCAGTCGCATTTATTACCAGCATGTAATTCGTGAACATCTGGTGCCAAGTCTTGAACGGCATAGTAGGTTCTCCGGGGAAAGGTAAAAACGCCGTCGGAGAAGGCACATGTAAATTAGCCATTTCTCCTGCAGTAAAAACGTCTGTTAAAAAATTCCCCGGTTCAACTTTCTCGTCGCCAATTGTTATGTAGTACGTACGTAGTATTTTGTATGTAGGTATAGGTGTAGTAATAAGACTCAGGAAGCAGGATTACTCTTTAGCCTTTTAGTTAAGCAGGTTAGGTACGAGCATGGTACAGCAGGGTCTCATCATACAGCATCGTGTACTCTTCTTCTGCACTTCCTGTAGGCATAACATCATTCTATTAACTACGTCCCATGTGGAGACTCTTGGGAGTACAGCTTCAACATGTAATGTTAGAGGACACAACACCGTTATTTACTGAAAAAAGAAATGTCTGCCAAAATAAAATAACTAAAATAACTAGGGCTGTCAGTTTATCGCGTTAATTAGATTAATTAATTACACAGCAAATTATCGCGTTATGAAAATTAACTCAAAATTAATTACAATTTTTTTTTTTTTTTTTTTTTTTTTTTTTTAATAATATTTTTTTTGTATCTCATTCATTCCATAAGAATGTAGAATACACATTTACAGATTTTTTTTTAATATGGTCCATTTGCATGTTCTTGGTATCTGATTCTAGGGACATCTATGAATCTCAGGGAATGTATTCCCAGTGTCAGAAATACTGTGGGCTAGATCCACAAAGAATGGATTGCACAGTGCAAGTTGCACCCTTACTTACAATTCATTATGAATTGAAAATGGGGGACCCTGATGTAAACAAGACGAAAGTCTTTCTCTGATCTGCATCCCCTTAACAATTGTGTGTATTGAGCCGTACTGTATTGTACCCATTCTGCAATCTGTTAATAACATTTTCATTCAATCACTCAATCTGTGCTGTGATTGATTGAATGAAAATTTTATTTTGAGTAAATTGTAATGAACCAAATGAGAATATCAATATTTTTTTTGTTATCTTTGACTGTGAATAACACCATGCTCAAATTGACCAGACCTGAAAAATCTAAGCAAATTAATAGATGGAAGATGATTAAACAGAAGGTTTTGTAGATACAGTACTGAATTCTGCCATCCGGACACATGCAATTTGAAATATGATTATAGAATATAGAATATCAGGCATAAAATGGTTATGCGATTAAAATGCGATTAATTAGATTAATTAATTACAAATCCTGTAATTAATTAGATTAATTTTTTTAATCGCCTGACAGCACTAAAAATAACATATAAACTCCTGAAAGTCATCACCACATCTGCCATTCTATCATCTGAGGTGCATTTATCTTTCATTTTTGTGAAATGTGGTGACTTTCATGGGCTTATGTGGTGTTTAAGACACATTTTCAGATACACTGGAAGCCAATTATCATCAAATTTCTCAGTAACGGTTAAAGATTATGAAAAAAGAATGGCACAAGGGCGGCTGGGTGGCGCAGCGGACATTGTGCTTGTCACCAACGCAAGAGACACCGGTATCAAATCCGGCTGTCAGCGTTGCCTCCGGCTTGGGCCGGCCGTCATACTGACTCAATTGGCAGAGTCAGCGGGAGGAGAGTCGATGGGTGGTAGTCTGGTCGTTGTAAACAGACAAAAGACAGGAAAAATGGCAGGGGCAGTGTGAGCCTCCTACACATTACTTACTGTGACTGGCTGCCTCCACATGTATCGGAGGGGACATGTGATGGGCTTCTATCCTCCCTACGACCGGCCAGTGGGGGGCACAGGCGAGCAACGATCAGGACAGGGGAGGGAGAATTGGCACGAGAGGTAAATTGGAATGGGAGAAAAATCACAGAAAAAAGGAGGAGAAAAAGTAGATACATTTTTTTTTAAAGAATGGCACAGTGATTTTTGTATCTTGGAACCCACATGTCAAAAAGACAGGTATGGTTCTTTAACTCTATTTTTTACTTGATTGGAGAAAGACAAATCAGACTAGCTTGAGGTAGAAAATAGATTGAAAGAGGTACAGTAGCTGGTGCTCTCTTTTATGGTCTCTTTCACACAAATCCCATTAAGGACTCCTCCGCTACCGTGGGTACTGTAGGAGAGGTCACCAACACAACCAAACAGAAAGGCATGCACCCATGTCTGAAACACAGCTGACGGTCATTCCATTTCCTGCATGGCTGATACCCTTTCATGCAGGTGCAGAGAGGCACTTTACTGTAGGTACTTTAGGAGAGAGGTTCCCAAACCACTGTGATGGACAAGAAAACCCATTCCAGCTCTGAAAGCACTGGGGGGGGGGGGGGGCAAGTCAAAGCAAGCTTGGTAAGTGATTTGACCTTATATTCAGACTTATTTCAAGTTATTGTCTTGACTTCAGTTAAACCAGCAGTAAAAAAAAAACTTTTTCCCACAGCACAATCTATCAGTCACAAATTAAGGTAACTTATTCACTCACTCATTTTGTTTGAATAGGGGCCTTACACAAAATGTTTGTGTAGTTCTATCTTCCAGTATCATCAGATCATCCTTACATCTCTCGCAGGATTGGGAGTTGTAGGCTCTGAGCTGGCATGGCTGTCATCCTACCTCGACAACTGCTCCTAAGTATCATGGAAAGGCACCCTGTCGCCCCCCTGCCCCCTACAGATGGGTGTACCCCAGGGCATGGCCCTTGAACCCCTTCTCTTCGCTCTCTACACCAAATCTCTGGTCTAACATTATCACATCTCATGCCTTCTCATATCACTGCTATGCTGATGACACTCAACTCTTCCTCTCCTTCCCTCCCTCAACTACCCAATTCTCTGAGCGAATCTCGGCCTGCCTGTCCGACATTTCCGCTTGGATGACCAATTACCTCATACTGAACCTAAGCAAAATGGAGTTACTTCACCTGCCAGTTGAATCCTCCCCACTGACTGACCATTCGATCACAGTGGAGAATGTAGCCATGGCTCCGTCACCGACTGCAAAGAACCTAGTTGTACTGTAGTCCTTGATGACCGGCTGAACTTCTCTGCTCACATCGCCTCAACAACCAGAACCTGCAGATTCTTCCTGAGTAACGTCAGACGGATCCGCCCTTCCTAAAAAAAGAAGCCATCCAACTCCTCCTGCAATCAACAGTCATATCTTGCCTCGACTACTGCAATGCACTGCTAGCTGGTTTACCGGCTGCCGCCACCAAACTACTTCAACTCATACAAAGTTAGCCCACGTTACCCCACTTCTCAGAGAACTGCACTGGCTTCCCATTGCCGCACGAATAAGCTTCAAGGTCCTTGACCTGGCATACTGTGCAGCAAGGGGAACGGCTCCCTCCTACCTCCAGTCAGTGGTCTTTAACTTCACACCCTCAATCATTAAATTGTAAATTGTATATTGTATGGCTGCCTGTAACCATTGGTAACCACTTTTAAAAGAAAATGCCTCACTTCTGTGCATTGGTAGAGTAGGTAAAACACTGGAAAAGCATGATATTACTGTTCTACTGTGACTTATTTACAAGATCCACCAATACGACACAAAAGTATTATGTGTTATGTTTGTGTTGATATATTCCTCATAATATGATATATCAACATATCAAGTATCTTGCTAATGAATGGAAGGTTGGTTATAGATCGTATAGCTTTACGCTCTGCTCTTAGTGGAACTATCCCTTTATCCATTCTAATAATGAAAATACTTTCTCCAATGTACACCCCTATTCACCTCCGCCTGGCCACACCCACATCCGCTCCTATATAAGCTGGGTCGTGGCCACACAATCAGCTCCTTCCCTACTTTCACCACCAGGAAGTTTCTGTATACATTGTTGTGTTCTGCATGGTTAGCATTATTGTTAATACTAGGTTATTACCACCGCCACCGTTAGGCAGCACAATAGGCACAAGAGGCTATAGGCAAGAACTAGGAAGTGTGTCCAGTGTGTATGTACGCGAGTGAAGCGAGCATGATGTTGATGTTCTTGGAGGATGGAATAAAGACGGAGGAATAACCACACAGACTACTGACTCCTGCATGCTTATTATAATTACTAATAGTCCAAGTGTGGACATTACAAATTGGCGACAATGTCGGTTTCGGTACCCGCGCCGGCTCCATTCCTTCCTGACGTGGGGGAGCCTGCAATACCATTTGCTACTTGGAAAAGGATCTTCGAGAATTACCTGAGGGTGATTAATGCTACGGGGGATGCATGGCCGGATGCGAGGAGATTGGCGATACTGCTACACTGTCTTGGAAGTGAGGGACAGAGACTGTTTTACACGCTACCAGAAGTAGGCACTACTTACCCGCACGCAATGACGGCTCTCGACCGGCAATTTTCCCCTAAAGTTAACACGGTGACAGCGCGCCATAGATTCAGACAGCGCGCGCAGAGACCGGATGAAAGTGTGACGCAATATATTTCTGCATTACGTGAACTAGCCGCGACATGCCAGTTCGGGGGGATGGAATCCGAGATGATACGTGATCAGCTGATCGAACGTGCCATCCTCACTGTGATTAAGGACAGGCTTCTGCTGGAGGAGAATCTGACACTTACAACAGCTATTACACTAGCATGCCAGTTCGAGTCTGCTGTTCAGAGCTCTGCCCTATTGAGCGGGGCGCAGTCACAATGGGCGCAGCCTACTGCTCAAGGGACTCCGGTCCAGGCAATCATGGGGACACAGCGCAGCAATCATGGGGAAGGCAGGCAACTACAGGGCTGGAGTGGGGAGCTCAGGGACTGCTTCTACTGACACAACTGCATCGGGGCAGCAGCGCCGCTGTTTCCGGTGTGACTCCTCAAGCCACCTTGCAAACTCTCTTACATGTCCAGCTGTGAAATCAACTTGCAATACATGTGGTAAAACGGGACATTTTTCCAGAGTCTGTAAATCCAATACTAATGTGAGTGAGGTAACTGTGCCCGAGTTGACCATTTGTAATATGGAACCTGACAGTAGGTCTGCTGACAAAATATTCTGTACTGTAGATATTGAGGCACCTCCTGGATGCAAATGTAGTGTTGATCTACTAGTAGATACAGGTTCGAGTGTGTCAATTTTGCCAGAAGCGCTATGTCAGAAATACTTCACCGATTGCAAGTTAACTGAGCCTAGGATTAGGTTAGTTACTTACTCGAGAGAGCCCCTGCCAGTGATAGGCTGTCTCACAGCGGCTGTCTCCCGTGATGGAGTGTCTGTCCCTGCAACGTTCTACATTGTCAAAAGTGGATCCCTGTTGTTAGGAATGGACTTGGTTAGGTCGCTGGACTGTCATATTGTAGGGGGCTCAGTGCTTTCTAAGAATGTCCAAGTGCAGGAGACACAGGCTGCTCCCACTAGAGCTGAACCAGTGGGATGTGTTAAGGGGTTCATCCATAAAGTGGAAATTGATGACAGAGTGAAGGCAGTGCAGCAGAAGCTGCGTAGATTACCATTGAGTGTGCGTGAAATACAGAAGCTGCTGCAGGCAGGGGTGATAGAGAAAGTGGATGCATCACCCTGGGTATCGCCCCTTGTAGTCGGCCGAAAGAAGTTAGGGGGCATCCGCTTGTGTGTAGACTTGAGGGAGCCCAATAAGGCAGTTATAATGGATAGCTATCCCCTGCCACATATGGAGGAATTGTTTAATGAGATGCGAGGGGCTACAGTGTTTTCACAGTGTGATCTTGCTTCAGCATACCACCAGTTACCGCTACACCCAGACAGTAGAAACCTGACTGCGTTCATTTCACACAAGGGAATGTTTAGGTACACTAGAGTTCCCTTTGGACTTGCCTCTGCGCCAAGCGCATTTCAGAAGATGATGAAGACCATCCTGGAGGGACAACCAGGCTGCCAGAACTACTTGGACGACATAGTGGTTTATGGCAAGGACAAGGCAGAACATGATGCCAACCTGCAAGGTGTCCTACACCGCTTGAACGACGTCCGCCTCCAGTTGAACATGCAGAAGTGGGTCTTCAGCCAGCCCAGCCTCCCGTTCCTAGGGCACGTGATCTCCAAAGACGGGCTCCGGCCGGACCCGGACTCTGTTTCTGCCCTGAGCGACGCACCCGCCCCACAGGATATGACTGCCCTGCGCTCTCTCCTAGGTCTGGCTGGTTGGTTTAGTAAGTTCATTCCTAACTATGCCGCCATTGTTGAGCCTCTCAGGGAGCTCCTGAGGACTGGGCCGGATGCTGTATTCACATGGACTGAAGCTGCTGAGAAGAGCTTCACCACTCTGAAGACGACCCTGGCGAGTAGCCAAGCTCTGGCATTTTTTTATCCTGCTCTGCCTACATTTGTGTCCACTGATGCGTTGGACTATAGACTTGGGGCAGTGTTGACACAGCTGCAACCTGACAATGCGGAGCGCCCGGTCGCGTTTGCTTCCCGCACTCTCTCGCCGGCTGAGAGGAAGTATTCCACAGTCGAAAAGGAAGCCTTGGCTTGTGTGTGGGCGGTTGAGAGGTGGAGGACGTACCTGTGGGGTCGGTGGTTTACCCTGGTCACCGAACACCAAGCGCTGACAACTCTCCTCGCCACAAGAGGAATGAACAGAGCGGGCATGAGGATAGCCCGCTGGTCCTCTTGACTGCTCACCTACCAGTACGACGTGAAATACCGCCCGGGGAAGATTAACTTCATAGCGGACTGCTTGTCGAGGCTACCTGTACCAATGGGAGATGAGATGGAGCCAGAGCCGGAGATAATCGCGGAGTTGTCACCTGCATTAGGTGCGCTGCCGCTGTCTGAGTTGAGTGCTGCGTGTGAGGCGTGCCCAAAGTTGAGGGCTCTACATGCACAGATTGCACGGCGTTGGCCTAGAGCTAGGAAGGCCGTTACACCTGGGCTTGCAGCCTACTTCCCCATTCAAGATGAACTTTCAGTGGAGAATGCATACGTCATGCGGGGAAGTCGCTTGGTTGTGCCCTGCTCCCTGCGGCCCAGACTGATCCATTTGGCTCACGAGAGCCACCAGGGGATTGTCCGCACCAAGCAACGGCTACGTGAGTTGTACTGGTGGCCGTCAATGGACAATGAAGTGAGTAATATCATAAAGTCATGTGTTGCTTGCCAGAACAGTGATAAAACTGCCAGGAACCGCCCTGCTCCGCTGCAGCCGGTTGAGATGCCAGACGTGCCCTTCCAAAAGGTTGCCATAGACATTATGGGCCCGTTCGAAAGAGGTACACACGACTGTCGTTTTGCTATAACAATGGTCGATTACTTTTCCAAGTGGCCGGAGGTGGCATTTACGTCTCAGGTGACCACAGATAACGTGATTTCGTTTCTCACTACTGTATTTTCCAGAGAAGGGAATCCTACTACCCTCGTCAGTGACAATGGGCCCCAGTTTTGTTCATCCTCTTTCGCGCTATTCCTCGAGGAGCGAGGCATTAAACATGTCAGGTCTAGTGTCTATTATCCTTGCGCAAACGGCGCCGTTGAACGTGTGAACCGCTGCATTAAGGAATGCATTCAGGGCGCAGAGAAGCGGCAGCTGCCATGGAAACGAGAGGTGACCTCCTTCCTACACAACTACAGAGCTACACCACACGCGACTACAGGCGTCTCTCCATTCGAGCTACTCCGAGGAAGGAAGATGCAGACCAAATTGACCATCCTGCCACCCCAGAAGTTGGAAGCGCATGAGGAAGTCCGGAAGACCGTGAGAGAGAGACAGACAGCAATGAAAATATATGCCGACGCCAAGAGGGGAGTGGAGAGACCGCGGTTCAAGTGTGGAGATAGGGTCCGCGTTCGCAAGCCGATGCACGTGCACAAGGCTGATGCACGTTTCACAGACCCGCTGTCCGTCCAGAAACAGATAGGGCCTAGCACTTACATTCTGAGTGACGGAAAGAAGTGGAATGCCTCCCACCTGACCCTTTATCCAGAAAACGCAATGTGGCCAGCAGACGTTGGGCAAGAGCCACCAGTCGTCAGAGAACCGGATCCAGGGAGACAGACACGGGATAGAAACCCCCCGGTATAGTTTAAGGATTATGTAGTGCAGGGTTCAGGAGAGCAGGCCTAGGGACAGAGACCAGTAGGTCTGCCAGGCGACAGTGTAGAGTAGACTGTCAATTTACGTTTTTGATTTTGGTTTGATTCAATTGGTTGAGACGTTCCCATTCCCATTCCCATCTGCTGTGAGTAGAGTACTAACCTTATCAGAAAAAGGGAGATGTTGTGTTCTGCATGGTTAGCATTATTGTTAATACTAGGTTATTACCACCGCCACCGTTAGGCGGCACAATAGGCACAAGAGGCTATAGGCAAGAACTAGGAAGTGTGTCCAGTGTGTATGTACGCGAGTGAAGCGAGCATGATGTTGATGTTCTTGGAGGATGGAATAAAGACGGAGGAATAACCACACAGACTACTGACTCCTGCGTGCTTATTATAATTACTAATAGTCCAAGTGTGGACATTACATACATGTCGTAATCATAACAGATTATGATGTTCTAAACATGTAGAATGGCCTACAGGCTAATATGACTCCATGGTAAATATGTTACCAATTGGTCAGAACAGACCCTGAGCAGAATCAGCTGTGTAGACAGCCCTGAAGGATAAGTCTTTTGTCTGCAGAGCTAGAACAGATGGTTTTGTTAGATAGGGAAGTTATAAACCATAAAGAAAACTCAACTGAACTCAGCTGTGACGGAGGTCAGTAGATTACCTCAGAGAATACGGCCTTAGGTCAACGTTGCAACACGAAAGTGTTACCATGGTGAGCTGACCACAAATAGCCAACAGCCAGGAACGGAAGACAAAGAGGTCTAACCTTGTGTTTATTGTCCTAGAGAAGCTGTGGCAAAACAGTTACTTTCAGAGGCTCTGCCCACTAAGGACAGAGAGCGTTTTGATTAAAAGCAGGATATCTAGTTAAAATTAAACAATAAAAACACTAATAAATAGTGGAGGAAACTTTAGCTTGTCCATCTGAATGGAAAAATATCAAACGCTTGGTTCACACTATAACCAAAACTGGAATTATCAAGTAAATCATTTGGTATCATATGATTGGGTAAATGGTGGGGTCTGGGGCATTGCTCCAGTACTGTTTCATAATTTCATAATAAATTAAGTGTTATTGGAATATTGGAACTTCTGTAAAAATGCTGTTATAGTTCAACTGCTTATCTGATAGTCACATCTGATCAGGGATTTCACGAGGAAGTCCAATAGGACCAGACTAGGGATACATGTGTAATAAGAAATAACATGATTTAATGCAACAAGTATATTTTAATCAAAGCAAGAAATTGTGGGACAAACAGTCGCATAAGAAAAGGGAGGTTTTCCTTTCTGATTCACATTCCAGAGACGGCCTCAGGCTTGTTCTGGTTGGCTGGGTGTGTGTCCATCTTGATGACACGACTAGCAGGGGGGCGTGCCTAGGAGGTTTAAATGCCCGCTCCCGGGAGGAGGAGAATACACAAGATGGACAGAACGAGAGAGACCAGAATTGGACGTTGATGAAGACTCCCAGTTCCTGTTGCCGAAACTACTGCTGCTCCATGCTGATTAAGAAGACCAGAACCAGCTGAAATACTTTTTAAATAATACTGGGGAAATCCAGAAAGAGTGTGTATTATGATATTCAGAGTGCTTTGAGACTGCCATCACCAGGACGCCTTAAAATAAAGCAGTTCGGGGCGGTCAGGTGGCGCAGCGAAGATTGTGCTCGTCACCAATGCAAGAGGCTGCGGTCTCGACTCCCGGAGAGTCAGCATTGCCTTGGCTCGGGCTGATCGCTATACTAACTCGTTTGGCTGAGTTAGGGGGAGGGGAGCCGTGGGTGGGTCCTGGGCGTTGTGGACAGCGACCCCTACAGTTCGGTCGGGGCGCCTGCTCAGCAAGGGTAGGATCTGGAGAGAGGTAGTGCAAACCTTCCACATGTTACACTTTCCCGGTGAGAATCTGCGCGGCCAGACTGGCTGCTGGCTGGCTGCACATGCGTCGGAGGAAAGCATGTGACAGTCTCCGGCCTCTCAGACCAACAGTAGGGGAACGTGCACAACAACCAGGAAGGGGGTTGGGAATTGGCATAACGACTAACAGTGGGATGGGAGAAAAATCGGAAAAAGAAGGAGGGGGAAAAAGATAATAAAAAAAAAAAAAAAAAAAATATAGCAGTTCTTGAATACCACTCCAAATCGCATGTGTGTGGACTCGGTTCTCTTCAGAATTTCTACACTTGCACAAGACCGGTGGTCGCTCATACACGTAGCAAGAGAAGATCAGAGTACCAGCCAGATCAGAGTACAAGCCAAATATGCGACATATACCACTTTAGTTTAGTGCTGATGTAGTTAGTTAGTAAAAGAGCTGCGTTGACATTGTATCTTTGTTTTTTCTCTCTCCCAAATTTTCGAGAAAATAAAGCGATAATGTCTTCACCACCGGAGAGTCTAGAAGATGATGATCATTCTGACCTCCACCGGCGCTTCGCATTGGGGCGCGCGTCGCTGAGCAATCCCCGCCGGCATTGTCTCCGGCTCTGCAGCTGGATACTATGCCTCGAGAGGCGGTCGGCTGTTATTGAACATTTATAGACAAACAACACAACATATACAATAACATCAACAACACTATTAAACAGACATAAATAATAAAGAAAAAAAGTAATACCCAAAAAGACTAAAATAAAAAATACTGACTTAAGCAAATATTCACATACATAAATAATGAAGTGGAAAAAACATAAAACAATTGTCATATCTTAAACAAAAATAAAATTAGAAAACATTAAGTGTGTGACATGGGTTCAGAGACCCTCCTTGAACCTCTTTCCTCCTTTACCCTTCGCCCTCTTGTGTTTCATTTGTTCCTTCCTTTGTGATGTCGTTTTCGTTCCCCTTATAATCCTCCCACTTTCCCCATCTTTCCCCAAATTTCTCTTCCTGTAGCCTCAGCATGTGTGTTATCCTCTCCATATCCTGTATTTCCTCTACTATTCCTACCCATTGTGCTATTGTCGGTGGGTCTTCTTTGTACCACAGTCTCGTTATTGCTTTTCTGGCCGATATCAACATTATCTTTATTAAATACTTGTCCCCCCCTTGTATTCCCTCGTGTGTCAGGTCCCCTAAGTAAAGCACCAGTCCCGTTTGTGGTAACCCGTATCCTAATATTCTGATCATTGCCTCCCCTATCTCCTCCCAATACCCCTTCAGCTTCTGACATCCCCAGAATATGTGTGTGTGGTTTGCCCCCTCCTTCCCACACATCCTCCAGCATGCCCTTTGTGTTGGTGCATATTTTCCCTTCAACTCTGGGGTTATAAAGAATCTGATTATGTTTTTCCATCCAAACTCTTTCCATATCCTCGATCCTGTTGTTGAATGTTGTACCTCGCATATGTTACCCCATTCCTTCTCTGTTATTCCTATCTCTAGTTCTCTCTCCCATTTCTCCCTTATGTAATCGGTCGTGTGTCCCTTGCTGTTCATTATAGCCCGGTATATTGCTGATATTACTCTTCCTTGCCCCCCTTCGTATGCCCATACTATCATCTTGATTATTCCATTCTGTTCTTCGTCTTTGGCCCCCCTTATTTCTTTGTTGTAGTAGTCTCTAACCTGTAGATATCTGAAGTGGTCCCTGTTTTCTAGTCCAAATTTCTCCTTTAATTTTTGTAGTGTTTGCATTTCCCCCTTCTCTATCATTTTGCATATCGCTGTTGCCCCCCCCCCCCCCCCCCTCTCCCACCTTCTGAATCCATGGTCCAACCTCCCTGGTTTGAATCTCTTGTCATGTGCTACCTATCTTAGTACCCCTGACTGCTTCTCCAATTTGTTTGTTTTTACTACTCTGTTCCATATGGTCAAGGTGCATTTGGTGATTGGAGCTAACAGTTCCTCTTTTTCTTTGAATAGTTCCCTATCTCCCACCAGAGCTTGTATCTTGTATCCCTCCCCTTCTTTTTCAATGTCTTTCCATCTTGCCTCATATCTGTCGTTACACCAGCACGTCACTGCTCTCAGTTGTGCTGCATAATAATAATCTTGTAGGCTGGGTACTGCCATCCCTCCCTCTTCCTTTGGTAGTTGTAGTGTTTTATATCTGACCCGTGGTCTTCTCCCCGCCCATATGAACCTCGATATCAGTCTGTCCCACTCCCTGAATTGATTCTGTGGTATTTGTATCGGTAGTGACTGGAACAGGTACAGTAACCTTGATAGTATGTTCATTTTAATGACCTCTATTCTTGAATTGAAGTCCAAGGACATTACTGTCCATCTCTCTAAGTCTCTCTTGATGTTCTGATTTATCTGTGTATAGTTCGCCTCAAACAGTTTCCCCACCCCTCTCGTGATGTTCACCCCTAAGTATTTAATCTTGTCCATGTCCCATCGTATCCCGTACTGTTCCCTAATTTCCGTCGTTGGGGTATAGTTCCATGCTAAGGTCTGTGTCTTTGTCACGTTTAGTTTGTATCCTGAGTAGTGGCCATATTCCTTCAGTAGATCCATCAGTGCCGGGAAGCTCTTGTCTGGTTGCCTCATGTATACTATCACGTCGTCCGCAAATAGGCCTAGTTTATATTCCGTTCCCTTTATCCTTACTCCCTTAATGTCCTCGGTCTGCCTGATCAGTTGTGCCAGTGGTTCTATGAAAACGGCTAAGAGCGTTGGTGAGAGACAACATCCCTGTCTGGTAGCCCTCTCTAATCTGATTCTATCCGTCAGGCTGCCATTCACCTTAACCCTCGCTGTCGGTTCTTGATATAGCGCCTTGATCATCTTCATTGCCCTCCCTTTCAGTCCGAACCTCATCAATGTTTTATATAAAAATGTCCAGCTCACACTGTCGAATGCTTTTTCTGCATCTAGGCTAATCAATACCGTACTACCACCTTGTTTTTGTATCTCCTCCACTATGTGTAATGTCTTTCTCACATTGTCCTGTGTCTGTCTCCCTTTAATAAATCCAGTTTGATCTTCATCTATAATGTCTGGCATAAACGTCTCGAATCTCTTTGATATTATTGATGTATACATCTTGTAATCCACGTTGAGTATGGACACAGGTCTGAAACTACTACATAATTCTCTATCCTTCCCTTCCTTCTGTATCGTGGTGATTACGGCTTCCTTCCACGAGGGGGGGGGGGGGCATTTTGCCCTCTTCCATCGTGTGTCTGAATGCCGCCCATAACATGGGTGTTAATTCTGTTCTAAATGTCTTGTAGAATTCCGATGGGAATCCGTCGCTCCCCGGAGATTTGTTGTTTTTAGCTCTACTAATTGCCTCTTCCAGTTCCCGTTCCGTAATTATTTTATTTAATTCTTCATTCTGTTCTTTCCCTATCGATGGTAACTCTAGCTTCTTCAGATAAGCTTCTATTTCCTCTTCTCCCGCTGCCTTTGGCTGTGTGTATAGTTTCTCATAGTATTCTCTAAATGCCCTCTCTATTTCAGCTGGGTCCCTCAATATTTCATTAGTCTTTGTATCCCTTATTGTGTGTATCGTGTTTAACTTCTGTTGCGTCCTGATTCTCCTAGCCAACAGTCTGGTCGCTTTTGGACCCCCTTCATAGTACGTTTGTTTCATAAACCTCGCTTTCTTTTCTATTTCCGTCAATAATTCCCTATTTATCCTGGCCTTTACTTCTTTGATTTCTCCGAGCGTTCCCTGTTCTTTTGATATCTGGTGTCTCCCCTCTAGATCCTTCAGCTTCCCTATCAGATTGTGATATGTCTCCGTTCTGGCTTTCTTCAGCATTGCTGTCTTCTCCATCAATTTCCCCCTTATCACCACCTTCAGTGTGTCCCATAGAATGTTCGGGTCTACCGCCCCGTTGTCATTTTCCTCCTTATACCTGGCTATCTCCTCCTTGATCTGACTCACCACCCCCTTGTTATTTAGTATTCCTACATTTAGTCTCCAGATCGTGTTCCTCCGTCTCCCTTCTAGATCTACTGTCAGATATATGGCACTGTGATCCGATATGTCCGCTACTCCTATTCTGCTCTCCCGTACCCTGTAACTGTCCCCCGTCGTCATCAAAAAATAGTCTATTCTCGCATATGTCACGTGTGGGTGTGAGTAATGTGTGTATTCCCTGTCCATGGCGTGCATCCCCCTCCAAACGTCTGTAATTCCCATTTCCGTCATTTGAATATTCATATATCTTCTGATCTGTGGCCGTCCTTTCCTAGTACTCGTGGTGTCTAAGTCGTGATTCAGTACCACATTAAAATCTCCCGCGCATATCAATATCCCTTCTAGTTCCATCACTATCATATCAAAAATGGTCTCATATAAATTCCTCTCACTCTCTGGGGGTGCATAAACATTCACTAACGTAACCATTTGACCCTCCATTTTCCCCTTCACCAGAACAAATCTCCCCTCCTTGTCTCTTACTTCTTTGATCAATTCAAATTTGACTGCGTTCTTGATTAACGTGGCTACTCCTCTCCTCAGGGTCCGTTTAAAGGAACTATAGTATGCATTTTCATATCCAAATCTTTTCAGTTTCTCATGATCCTGTGCTATCAAATGTGTCTCCTGCAAAAAAATCACTTGCATCTCACTTTTTTTACATTTCAACATCACTTTGCCCCTCTTTATCGGATTATTCATTCCATTAACGTTTAACGACATCATTTTTATACCTTTAACCTTTGTCATCTTTCTTCTTCTTTCGTCTGTCATTCCCCCCCATGTCACACTTATTTCCCCCTCCGGTTGTAGCCTCCGCTCTCTTCACCGAATACATATAATGATTAACATAAATAAAAAACATAAACTCTACATAAAGTGCTCCCAAGGCGTTCGGGGGGTCCCTGTGTCCCCCCCTGTCCCCTGCTGGTGGGTGAGGAGTAACTGCTCTCCTAGTGAGAGGCCTCCTCCTGATGGCTTGGGGGTCTGAAACCCTTGCCCCCAACCGCTCGTCATATTTGTCCAGCCTTCTTGCTGTTTTTAGTGCTGTCGAGCTCCTGGTCAAAAGCGCTCTGTCTTTCTTTCTGTCCAAAGATCCTCATTTCCTAGGTCTCTCTCAATGTGGCTCACATGTTCCAATGTCCCTCCTTCCTCCCAAACAAGTGTGTGGCGTCCTCTGTGTACCCCTCTTACTTTCTTTTCCTCCCCTTTATTTTCTATGTGATGTTTATTTATCCCCTTAATTCCTTCCAACTGTGTTACTCGCAGCGTGTGTCTATGTATTTGTTTCTATATGTTTTGTGTTCCGTCTATTATACCTAATTATATTTCCATTTATTTCCTTCATCAGCATTTGTATTTCGTGTCCATGCATATGTTATGTCTGTTCCTATTCCTTGTCTCTACCTGGGAATGTGTGTTTATGTATATGTTTTTTCAGTTTCTATATTTTGTCTCTATTTGGGTAGTCTTTACAATCTCTTGTGCTTGTACTCATCCGTTCGTCTCCTCCCGCCTCCTCTCCCCTCCTTCTCCGTCTCTGGCCTCCTCGTCTGTCTCCGCCTTCGGTCTCTCACGTCTCACCTCGGCCTTCATCTCTCTCCTCCCTCCTCTCCCGGGTTCCGATCTCCTACTCTGGTCCACCTGCGTGCTTTCTCCAATCTCTGCTGCAGGCTCAGCGTCTGGTCCTCCTGTCTCCTTCCTTCTCCGTCCTCCGCCATCTGCATCCCCCGTCGTCTCATTTCCCCCGCCGCCTCCCGCGCCGTCGCGTACGTCACCGTCCCTTCCTTCCAGTGGATCCTTAGCGAGGTCATGGGTGATTGGAATTTCATTCCGTTTTCTTTCAGAATTTTCTTCAGTCCCGCGTAAGACCTACGTGTTATTGCCACCGCTGTCGAGTAATCGTGGTCAAACGACAGTCTTTTCCCCTCGATTTCTATCTTCTTGGTCCACGCGGTTCTGAGTATCAACTCCTTAACCTCGAATCTCAGAAAGTTAATAATCACCGCCCTCGGGGGTCTGTCCGGTTGTGGTCTCGGAGCCAACACCCTGTGGGCTCTCTGTATCTCCATTTTTTCCAGTCCCGTCTCCTTCAATTGTTCTTTGATAAGCTTTTCCACATACAGGGTCATTGATTCCCCTTCGACTCCTTCTTTCAATCCCCATAGCCTGATGTTATTCCTCCGTGACCTCCCCTCCATGTCCGACATCTTTGTCTCCATCTTTTCTTGTTGTTGAATTGCTCTCGTTAACACCTCGTGTATCTCTGTGCTCCATTCTTCAGCTTGCGCCACTCTTGTTTGTAGCTCGGCTACTCCTCTACCCTGCTCCGCCATCTTTTCATCCACCATTTTGAGTTCTGTACTTATTTCACCTCTGAAATCCTCCTGTTCCTTCCTCAATTCCTCCCGTAGCTTCTCAATATCGCTCCTTATCATGTCCGTGTTCGACTGTATGGTCGCCAATATTCCGGCCCGCATCGTGTCCGCGTTCATTTGTATGGTCACCAATATTCCGGCCCGCATCGTGTCCGCGTTCATTTGTATGGTCGCCAATATTCCGGCCTGCATGGCCACGGCCCATCCTGGCATTCCCGTGTCTGTCCCGGCCGGTCTTCCCCCCTCCTCCGCCTGCTTTTCCTCTGCCTCGCTTCGGGGACTCTGTTCCATCAAACTCTCCTCTTCCCGTGAGTCCTCCATTTCTCTTTCCTTCACAATTGTTTTTTCCTCCTTCCTTCTCGTTTGCATCTTCCTTTTTAATCACTTTTCGGGTCTTTATTTATCCGTTTTTCACTCTTTTGACCAGGAGCTCTACCGCATGTGTGTTACCCGTCTGCTCTCATACCGGAAGTCCTGGCCCCGCTTTTCAAGACAAAAACACCCGGCACGGAGGATGCAGGCTTGGTGTTTCATTATGAGAATATCTCCGAGCTCAAGACGGCTGCAGCCCGCGTACAACAGGGCTTGCTGCCAATGCCGCTGTGTCTGGTAAACACCGTTCTGTGGGAGGGACGTGTGTTGCCTTTTTCCCTTTTTCTACTGGATAAAAAGAGGAAGAGACAGTCGGCTGTCTGAAGTGTTGGTCTGTATCGCTATTCCTCACGTTATACAGCTTCGGTAGTAGCCGCTTAGCTTGCTACTGCGTCAGCTGGTGGCTATCGATAGCCGGTAAAAGCTAACTGTTAGCCAGTTAGCTGTTAGGCTAAGTCGTTAGCTGGCTACTATGATAGGCTGGAAACGTTAGCTTGATGCTATCAGTCAACACTCTGACTGTCAAGTTGTATGTGTTTGTTGAATATTGACCTTGTGCTCTATCCCCAACTTGGAATGATGTTTGCTTGCTCACCCAAAGGGTTAACTGGATTTCACTCAAGAACCAGACGAGAGTCAAGAATGACCTTTCTCCATTTATTGATATTCAAAGTATTTTTTTGCATTCCTTCCTGTTACATTCCAAGGCCCAGCCTGGCTGGACCGGGCATGAGAATAACATTGGACAGTGCTCTCCTCCTGACATTGGCTCCCTACCTCCCTCTGGTGACCTAAGCCCGATGGTGCGGTCTGCCATTTTATGTTGGTTGCACATAATTGATTTGATTTCTAATATTCTGTTATCCTGGGCCATCCCTGTCTGTGTTTGATGTCACCCCCCTGTTGGGTTGTTGTGTGTCATTGCCTTTGTGTCTAGTTGTGTTTATGGTGTCTTTGCTTTTGTGTCTAGGTTGTGTTTGTGATTCTGTGTTTTGGCCAGGTGTTGATCATTGTTAATTAGTGTTGGTATTTAGGTGTCTGTTTGTCCTCATTTCCTTGTGGTGTAATTTACTCCAGTACCACGTGTTGTCCCCGTGTCGTGCCTGCCTTCCCCGTTGATGTCTAGTGAGTCCTTGCCTGTATACTCCTGTCGTTTTCTTGTTTTCCTTCGTTGTTTTGTTAGTAGTAGTGTCTTTTATTTGTATTGTATATTGGATCAGTAGCAAACACCCCTTCTTCAAGCATTGCTCCTCATCTCTGCCTCCGTTCCTTCTCCCTTGTCTGCAAACTGTGTTCTCACCTTCATCATCATCCCCAATCGTTACAGAATGACACCACCAATCAAGAGCACAGCAGACAAGGTGGTAGACACTTTTTTCATCCTGCAGAGCTTGATGGACGGTAATCTGGAGCAGTACTCGCTTGCCAAGTGGGTGTTCTGGCTCCAGACGATCGACAGGGTTGCAAAGGAGAGTCTGACACAGGCGCCTGCGATGCGGGTTATGGCCAACCACGTCTCTGCCCTCATGGAGGGGTTTAGGTCGATCTCTAGTACCCTACCCACCAGCCTGGTCCCGCTTGCTAGCTTTCCCCCCGCAGCTAGTCAGCCGACTAGCATACAACTCACGGTCAGCCTAGCTCCTGAAGCTAACCGTGCCTCCCCAGCTAGCGCAGCTCCGCCTGTTAGTGCCGCTCCTGTAGCTAATCGTGCGTCCACAGCTAGCGCAGCTCCGCCCGTTAGCGCCGCTCCTGTAGCTGACCAGGCGTCTCCAGCTAGCACAGCTCCGCCTGTTAGCATTTATCCTGTAGCTAACCAGCTGTTCCCAGCTAGCTCAATCCCCACTGCTAGCCTAATCTCCAGGTTTACGATTAGCCTAGTACGTGAGACGGACCAGATGTCCCTAGCTAGCATTGTCCCTGCAGCTAGTCAGGTTTCCTCAGCTAGCAAGCCTCAGAAGGCTAGCAAGCCTAAGAAGGCTATCGTGACAGGAGCTACTAGATGTTCTTGGGCATTGTGACCCTAAAGGACTCCAGAGACTCAAGGGGTGTTCAAAAAGAAAAAAAGTCTATGTAATCTGTTTAGGATATTTTGTGTGTAGTCATAGGGGTGCTGGAATGTTATTATATTTAATTGTTAATTGCCATCCAGAGTGGGGGTAGTGTTATAAGATTATGGTCTGTTCCTTTAAGAGGGAGGCACCCACGCATACAGGTCAGCTACGCAAGGAGCGAATTTGTGATGAGACAGACTGTACACAGGAAGAACAACAGAAGCAGGTAGCTTGTTGTGAGATATGTAACGTTAGTCAACAGCATGATATGAAGAATACAATGGAAATAAATGCACAGTCCTGAAGATAACTGTTTCCAGTGGTTTATTGTCACCACCACACATCAAGAGGGATTTACCCCGAAGTCCGGACAGTACGTTAAAACAGTACGTGACTGTACATGACCACTTCGGCCCTAGAGTGAAGATAACACTCTCCTGTACTCTTACTAAGGTTCGAGTTAACACAGAAAAAGGTAACATCCCCGACAGCTAGCTTAGCCTCTGCAGCTAACCAGGCATCTACAGCTAACCCAGCCCCTATGGTTAGCTTAGCCTCTGCAGCTAGCCAGGCCCTCCCAGCTGACACAGCCCCTACAGCTAGCTCAGGGCCCACGGTTGGCCTAGCCCCCGCAGCTCGCAGGCCTCAGAGTTCTGGCAAGACTCTGAGGGCGGGCGGGGCTAGTGCCACCGACAAGGCTTCCACAGCTGATCTGGTCGTCGCTGCCAGCCTGATTCCGGTCGGCGTAGTCCCGGCTGTCACCGCTCCTCCTCCGGCTTCCACACCCTGCCCAGCCTCTACGCCTGGTGCGGCCTCTACACTGGGTCCGGACTCCTCATCCCCGGATCCTACGCCACGCCACGCCGCCGAGGCCGGTCCGGTCTCCACGCCCTGGGTGGGTAGTGATTCACATTCCTTTACAGCTTTGGGTAGGGCGTTCCACATTGATGTGGCATAATTGCAAAACATGTTTAGTCCCTTGTTTGAGCCGAATCTGGGTTTAACATGATTTGTGGAGCTCCCTCTGGTGTTGTGATCGTGGTATTCACTGACCTTTGGGAAGTATTTTGACATGTACATGGGTACCTTGGTCGTGTAGTGTATCTTGTAGACCAGGCCCATTGCAAGTTGATGTACTCTGTCGTCTACTCTAAGCCATCCTATGTTGTCAAAGTGGGCAGGGGTGAGGTGGGTTCTAGGAGTCAGGTCAAGCAGTAGTCTGACCAGTTTGTTTTGAGATGTTTGTAATTTAGTTTTTAGTGCCTTTGAGGTGCTTTGGTACCATGAGGTGCAAGCATAGTCGTAGTACCCTTGAATGAGTGCTCCTGCCAGAGTCTTCAGGGTATTCTTGTTTACCAGAGAGGAGATCCGGTACAAGAATCGAGTTCGTTGGTTGACTTTTTTTATTACATTGGATGCCATTTTGTCACAGGAAAGATTAGCCTCTAGGATGGAACCCAGGTAGGTAATTTCATCTTTCCTTGTGACAATATTGTCACCCACTGTAACTGAGAAGCCGTCGGTCTTGCTGAGTTTGTTATTTGAACCGAAGAGAATGGACTCTGTTTTGCCCATGTGTAATGATAGTTTGTTATCGGCGAGCCATATGCAGATTTTGCCTAGTTCCGAGCTGAGGGTTTTTCCAACCTGTAACTTGTTCTTGTCAGAGACCAACAGGGCTGGCAACAGCTACTCTTCCCGGGGTCCACACAAAATAATAAATACAAACAAACAACATAATAAAAAAATTAAAACAACAATAACAAATATACGAAACAATATACATAACATAATTAAACATACCCCACCCCTCACACCCATCCAACCCAGCCCACCTCATTACATTAGCATTATACCAGAATATTACAAAATGACTAGTAAAATAATAAAATGTTATATCAAGCATTGTGCCTGTACCCAAAAGTAACCTCTTTACTTGCTTTTTAAAGCTTTCTTTGCTTGTTGCTTGAGTAATTTCATATGGCAACCTATTCCACTGTGAGATGGCCCTATTTAGCAGTTATTTTCATTGCATTTGATCTTGGTAGAGGAATTGAAACATGACCCCTGGTAACTTGTATTGTCCTGTGCTCATGTCTGTCTTTGGAAAAGGTTATTCTTGAGTACAGGCAGCTTGGTTGTTTAGACACAGTTATATTCCTGAATAGTGTTAGTAGGCTGCGTGTCGATCTGTCCTCTTTCAACCACGCAAGATCACTATGCATTTGGTCTACACCTGTTCTCGTAGAACACAGAGTGCAAGACAAGCTGCTCTATTCTGCACAATCTGAAGTTTGTTGAGATCTTTTTTTTGCTGCACTTGACCAGATTGCTGGGCAGTAGTCAAGGTGTGATAACACCAAGGTTTGAATAACCTGTAAGAGGATAAGTGGCGTTAATAAAGAGGAGTATCTTCTTATCATAGATATTCCTTTCCCCATTTTACTAGTCACCTTGTCAATGTGATTCTGCCACGTTAGCTGTTCATCAAGTAAGACTCCTTTTTTATTAACCATTCCAGAATTAAGTCCAGATCCTTTTGCAATTGCACATTTAGCTCATCCATGTTGTTTCATGTCATATACACTGTAGAATCATCGGCAAACATAGCTACACTAGCCTTACTGAGGAGAAGTGGCATATCATTAGTAAAAGAGTAGATCAACAGGCCTAAACAACTTCCCTGTGGGACCCCACACTGTACTGTCTTTACAGTAGAAAAGCTACCATTAAAGTATACAGTTTGTGTTCTTTTTGATAAATAGCTCCTCATCTTAAGAGTCAAATTATTAAAATCATAAGCAGTGAGTTTCATTAAGAGCATATTGTGATCTATTAGGTCAAATGCAGTGCTAAAATCAAGTAGTACAGCACCCACAATCCTTTTCCTATCTATATCAATCATCCACTGATCGGTCATCTGCATGGAAAGCTGCCAAAGTTATTCCACTACCCAAAAACAAGAAGGACATGTTTTCAGGTGCATATAGCCCTACTATCAGCATTCTTCCAGTGCTTCCAGCAAACTCATGGAAAGAATTGTGTTTGACCAGGTTTCATCTTTTTTTCTACTAACAAACTCAACTCTGAATTTCAGCATGCGTACAAAAAAGATCACTCCAAATAAAGCAGACGGTGGCATGGCAGTCACAGATTTTTTACAATATTTTAATGCCTTCACATTAAGACCATTGAAGAAGATATGGTTTGACCCCGAGGCTTTGGTATCTTGGAGAAAATTAGAAGAAAACATAGTAGCCCCACAGAGATTGAAAGACATAGCATACACTAAACTTTCAATCAAGCACTGTGAGCGAGAATTTGGCCCAATAATAACCCATGCAATCAGGACATGGCGGGAAACACAAAGGAAATTTCCTAACCCTCAAGTATGGCATAATCACACTCCCATATTCAATAACAATGCTCTCTTAATGGGAAAACGACCTATAAGATTCCCTGTATGGGAAGAAAGAGGCATACACTCATTAGGGGATATTTTTAATAACAAGGGCCTCTGTAGTTATGTCGAAATATGCATAAAGTTTAACCTCACCGAGTCCACATGGCTTTTTTACATACAGTTACGACTTTGTATGAGATCTCACGGGGTTCCATTACACATACCAATTGAACACCACAGATACCACAAATTTTTCTATGAAAGAGATACATTGGGAGGTTTTGTATCAGGTTTTTATTATCAATTACTAACGTCCTCGTATGAAACCCTTCAACTAGACAATGTCTGGAGGAGGGATATACCAGACCTGGAAAATGACTTTGATTGGCAAGGAGCCTGGGCAAATGTCCGACTTACATCAAGGAACCCGGATCATCAACAAATCAATCTGAACTATATTCACAGGACATACTTGACTCCTATAAGGCTGTGCAAAATGGGGCTTATACAAGACTCCAAATGCTCCCAATGTACAAATGGGGACGAAGGAACATTTATGCACATGTATTGGGACTGCCCACCAGTTAAGGCATTCTGGAAAGATGTGTCCCAACAATTATCAATACTCGTATTTTGGAATATACCTGTACACCCCGCGGTATTGCTATTGAATGATGTTTTTGAGTTTGCAGTGAATCCACAACTAAAAAGATTGGTTTTATCGGGTATCACAGTAGCTAAAAAACTGATCGCATCACGTTGGTTTCAACCGGAAAAAATGTGCCGGAAAGTGTGGTTTCTTACATATCTCGATGTGATATATCAAGAAATATCTACAGCAAGAATTCTGGGGCTCAATGAATCCAAAATGTCAATGTGGTTAGAAGTGGTGGAGAGAATAAAAGCTAGCCTATAATGGTGATGTCTGGTTAGGAGTGAGGGATAATGGAGGTACTATCCAAGAGGGGGTCCGGGAGGGGGGGGTTTGAGCTGGAGCATATGTGTGTAGGGTTTTAGAAAATAGGTATTAGGGGTATATTATATACTAACATTTATATAATTGTAACTTCGCTGGATATACACTGTATACGGTTAAAATGTTATTATTGACTATTTTTGTTTTATCCTGTTTCTGTACTTGCATATATTTTAACCACCTTTACTGAAAGTTTCATTATACATTGTGTGTTGAGTACTGACTTTTAATAAGTTTTGTTCTGCAATAATAAAAAAATTAAAAAAAAAAAAAAAAAAGATCACTCCACAAGTACCTACAGATGACCGATCAGTGGATGATTGATATAGATAGGAAAAGGAAATGGTCTGGACATACACCTTTCAGTAAGCTTAGATAAAAAATATGGCATATGAGTAGTGCAATAGAGCCAGAAACCATACCCAAGAGTTTCCAATCTAGGTTATCTAATCCTGATGGTTTTTCGCCATTTACACTACTAAGAAGTGCTTCTACTTTATTCACCTGCACAGTTTGAAAGTCAAACTCACAATCTTTATTTCTCATGAGTTGGTCATTAATCAATTGTTTTGAAAGATTGTTATCTGATTATGATGTCTAACTTTTTAGTTGATCAGTGGGTTGTGTGAGCTCGAAGCTATCTGGTGAACTTTTACCAGTGTGCCATTGAAAGCATACTCACCAACTGCATCACAGTCTGGTACAGCAATTGCACTGCCTCTGACCGGAAAGCATTGCAGAGGGTAGTGAAAACTGCCCAACGCATTACCAGTACACCACTCCCTACTATTGAGTCTATCCATCACAAGTGAGGAAGGCACACAGCATTTTCAAGGACACCTCTCACCCCAATCATGGACTGTTATATAGCGTACTGGCCTCGTGTCTCGCTCTTCGCCATACCGAGATATATCCTTATCTGTACTGTACTTCATTAACGAAAACAATGCACCCATGCACTTGACCAGGCCCCGCCCCAGTGTCCCCCTATAAGACACCGGACATGGTCATACTCGCCCTTCCTCTTCTTTTCGTTTCCATCATGGATGTTGCAGTGCATTCCATGAACTAGTTGTTATGAAATGCAGAGAGAAATTTAACAATGTTGGGTTTTCGCCGGAGATTTGCGAGCCCCTGGAATCTTCTCGGCACGCTCTGACAGTGCATCGGGCCTGTCCTGGGGTTTCCGCGTCTTCTGACAGCGGATCGAGGGACGTCGCGCGGCGGCTAGCTGTCGTGGCTAGGTCGCGCCCAGGTAGGGCCTGCGCCACCAGGCATAACAATGCTGGCGTTAGTGATACTGCTCGTTGTCCCATGAGACAACCGAGTTGTGTATTGGCGCAAGGGGCAGGATATCTGGGTAAACGTTGTCGTTTTCCCAGCTATCATGGAGCGGCGGCTAATGCTATGCTACGATGCTGGGTTACTGTTCTTTTGATTCCCCGCTGAGGGCTGTCTTTTTAAAAAGGTCTTCCCTCCTCTTAACCATTCATGCTGACGGTCAATCGGTGTCTACTGTTGGGAGTTTTGACGGGGGCTTGTTTACCTTTTTCATGGGTGAATGGGCTGAGGCCTATGGCTGGTGTGCTCTTTGTGAATCTATGAATTGTGTGCGGGACTGGTGTTTCTCTGGTCTGCATCCCCTTAACATTGTGTGTATGGGCTAGCCCATTCTGCAGTGTGTTGGTGGAGTTTTAGTTCATTTATTCATTTACCCCTTCATGGGTGCACACCACAGTGGAGGTTGCTGGTTGCAACCACCACTGGTGCTCCGTGCTTGTGAAGCAGGTGGCATCAGTCCTTTGCCTCTGGCATGTTGGAACGGTGCCCCGCCCAGCCGACGCCATGAGGTGAGTCGGCCCGGCAGGTGGCTGGTGGGCTGTTAAGCCTATACCGCCACGGTATAGAATTAGCAGCGATTAGTAACATTGTTCGAATTGTTGTTTTTTCTGTCAAAAATGCTGTCGGGTGGCGGGGCCTTGAAGGCCAGCCGACGTCGAAACATTGTGCAAGGTTTTGACGTTATTAGCTTTGACCTAGCCGCAAGCTATAACCGCAGGGAGGGCTAGGATGCTGTCAACGCTTGTTTACAGACATCTTGGCTGTATCAGTCTCCCTTTGAGGGGGTGCGAAGTTTTTTCCCTCCTCAGGGCTCCCCTCTCCGCAGAGGGACTTTGGTCTTTCCGCAGGAGCGCGGGCGGTATTTGACCTAGGCCCCACACCGCCTCACACCGCGCAGCCAGAGGTGAGAGCGCGGCCTCGCCAGCGGCTGTGGCAAGGCCCTCAACCAGCTGCCATGTTTCCCCCGCCTGAGGTACCCTGGGCACAACAGGTGACCGCAAGGCCGACAGCCTTGGCGGTCGAGGGATCGGCTACTGTACATTAGATGAGCATGCCCTAAAAAAACGTCGCCGTCTAGCTAACGTCCATCATCCTCATCGGAGTGTACATTCCACCACACGCGAACACTGGGGTCGCACTTTCAAAACTTCACGACGAGGTAAACAAACTCCAGGCAGCTAATGTTGACGCTGCCATTTTGGTTTTGGGTGATTTCAACAGCGCGCGTCTTAAAAAGGTGCTGCCGAATTTCTATCAGCATGTGACCTGTCCCACCAGAGGCGAGAACATATTAGACCATGTATACTCGCAATTTAAGAATGGGTACAAGTCACAGGCTCTTAGTCCATTCGGTAAAAGCGATCACGCCGCAATATTTCTTTTGCCAAAGTACAAACAAAGTCTCAAGCGAACGCCGGTGGTCTCGCGAGAGGTTAAGCGTTGGGCCGTGACGTCAGAGGAGTCACTCCAAGCTGTACTGGAATGCACAGACTGGAGTGTATTCCGTGATAACACAGCCAATATTAACGAATACACCGAAACGGTGATTGACTATGTCTGTACTCAGGTAGAAGAAACAATCCCCTCCACCAAAATTAAAATCTACCCAAATCAAAAGCCCTGGGTAGACAAATCCGTCCGTGAGGCTCTGAAAGTGCGCACATCAGCATACAACACCGGGCTGGTGACAGGCAACATGGAAGAACACAAGATGGCAAGATACAACGTCAGGAGAGCAGTAATAGAGGCAAAACGGCGTTACAGGGATAAAGTTGAACTTCAGTTTGAACAGGCTGACTCTAGAGGCATGTGGCAGGGCCTCAGAACAATGACAGACTACAAAGGCACCCCCCTCAAACTGAACAGTGACATCTCCTTAGCAAATGATCTCAATTCCTTCTATGCGAGGTTTGAGGCTGTGAATAACAACACCAGCCTACAAACCACGGCAATGGGGGGGGGGGGGGGGGGTCTGCTGATGGAGACTCAGTGTTCAGGGTAACAGAGCATGAGGTGAGACGGATCTTTAAAAAAGTGAATATCAGGAAGGCAGCAGGACCGGACGGCATCCCCGGCCGCGTCCTAAAAGTCTGTGCCGACCAACTGGCCCCGGTATTCACTGACATCTTCAACCTGTCCTTGGAACAGGCTGTCATCCCCACCTGTCTGAAGAAGTCCACCATCATCCCTGTACCCAAAAAATCTACGCCCGCTTGCCTCAACGACTACCGCCCTGTAGCCCTCACCTCCATAGCCATGAAGTGCTTTGAGAAGCTAGTGAAGGGCTACATCTGTTCCTCCCTCCCCATCAACCTGGACCCTCTGCAATTTGCATATCGCCCCAACAGGTCCACGGAGGACGCCATAGCCCATGTGCTGCACACAGCTGCATCACACCTGGACAAGAGGCAGGGGAACTATGTGAGAATGCTGTTCATCGACTACAGCTCAGCATTCAATACCATAGTCCCCTCCAAACTCATAGCCAAGCTCAGGGACCTGGGCTTGAACTATGACCTGTGCCAGTGGGTCTTGGATTTCCTGACGGGCAGACCCCAGGTGGTAAGAGCCGGCAACTGCACCTCCTCATCCATCACGCTCAACATAGGGGCCCCCCAGGGCTGTGTTCTGAGCCCCCTCCTCTACTCCCTGTACACACATGACTGCGTAGCACAGCGGAACAACAACACCATCATCAAATTTGCTGATGACACAGTAGTGGTGGGCCTGATCTCTGCCAACGACGAAAGGGCCTACCTGGAAGAGGTAGAGAACCTGTCACAGTGGTGTCAGGAGAACTGCCTCTCCCTGAACGTCAGCAAAACAAAAGAGATGATTGTGGACTTCAGGAGGTCGGGGGTCAAGGACTACAGCCCCCTCAGCATCGACGGGGCACCGGTTGAGAGAGTGAACAGTTTCAAGTACCTCGGAGCCCACATATCCAAGGACTTGACATGGACCACACACATTGACAGTGTTGTGAAGAAGGCACGACAACGCCTCTACTTCCTCAGGCGCCTAAGGAAGTTCCAAGTCAGTCAGAAGATCCTTAGGAACTTCTACTCATGTACAATAGAGAGCATCCTGACCGGCAACATCACCTCCTGGTTTGGGAATAGCACTGCACAAGACCGTAGCAGACTACAAAGAGTGACACGTTCAGCCGAACGCACAATTGGAGGGGGGCTTCCCACCCTCCAGAACATTTACAACAAGCGGTGCAAGGGGAAGGCTAAGAGAATTATTAAGGACTCGAGCCACCCGAACAACTGCCTCTTTGAACTGCTGCGGTCAGGCAAGCGATACCGGAGTCTTAAGGCGAGCACAGAAAGATTCAGAAGAAGCTTCTATCCCCAGGCCATCAGGCTGCTAAACGAACAATAATCGCTAAACGAACAATAATCACTATGCAACAACCATCAAATGCACACAGCACACACACCCACACGCACACACTCACTCAAACAAACAACACACTGCAGCACCCACTCTCCACACTTTAGATCACACAAACACACTTACACTTTATATTTATTGATAAAGGATTTGCACTACAACTCGTACACCTACTGTGAATTGTACCTAAATTGCACCTCGTCCCATTTCTCCATTTCTGCCTTGCACTATATAGTATTGTATATTAGTACACTGCACAGTATTGTATATTGTATGGTAACTACGTCTATTCTGCATCGAACATTGTACATATGTCTAAACTGAACACTGTGACCTCTTTTTTTTACTTCTAATTTTACTATGTTTTTATTTCATACTTATCTTGTCTTGCACAGTCTCTGGAGCGCAACAGTAAGAAGCATTTTGTACAAAAGTATTCTGTACTTCTGTATGACAACTATTAAAGAAACTTGAAACTTGAACTTGAAACTGTGTGCAGCTCGCTCTCCGGTCACTCCCCCCCCAACACCAGCGGGATAAGGGCTCTGATTTGTTTCCTTTGGTTGCGGGTCGCATGTCTTCAATGAAGCGCAATCGGCCCCACGTTTCGCTTCTCATGGGGACAGGGGCTGACACCCAGTTGATGGCTGAAACTGGATCTGTCCGTGAGAATGTTGTGCTGTCAAGCGGCTCCCACGCCACACATTCTGCGTCTGTGTTTGGTTGAGCCTGGTGTTACGTCTGTCAACTACAAAGGTTGTCAGCAGGGGGGCTCGAGACCTCTTGAGGCAAACAGTGCGGGTTCCCCCGACCTTGCCTTCGCCAGGCCGGGTATCACGTTAGTGCCTCCCACTCCCGGAAGACCGGCAGTGGTCTGGCAGGCGCGCGTGATTTGGGTGGTAGTAATATCACTGCAGGGCTACGGTGTGTAGGAACCCACCCTATCGGGCAGTGTGGGGGCCTCACACCTTGCATGTCCAGCTGTAGAACAATTCCTCAGCAGTCCATGCTGGAGGGGTGTTCAGTGGGGGAGCTTTTGTCACCTAGCATGATGTCAGCTTCTCCCGTATCAAACCGGCCCTTTCTGTCGGGGTCCCCCCTTGGGTGCGATTGCCTCGTGGGTAGTGTCAGGGTCCGATGTCCCGACTCCACGGAACGCTCTGCTCGCGCGGTTAGCGGGTCCAGGGTTGGCTACGCACAGTGGGCCGCCTATCTACGTTTTCTGGCGGACCAGCGCCAAGTGGCGGCGGGTGCGTTTGGGATTATCATCACATATGGCTACAGCAGTGCCATATGTCGAGGTGGATGGAGAGAACGCTGAGGCGGGGACTTGTGTTTACACAACCCCACCCGTTTTCAGGTTTGGTACAGACCCTATTGTCAGGGTCACCAGCAGTGACAGCTCTGGCCAACGAGATCCAATCTCTGTGGGCGAAGCAAGCCATCGTTGTGGTCCCAAAGGAGGACGCGATGCGTGGGGGGTGTCAGACCCATGCTGGACCTGTCCCATGGAAGGTTCAGCATTTTGACCGTCTCCCACCTGTTGAACGCTGTCAGGTGGGGGCCTGGTTCTCCTCCATAGACCTGTAGGATGCGTATTCGCATCCCCGATCTTCCATCCTAGGGCTTACTTATGCTTCCTTTGCAGGGTTTAGCGTATGAGTACCAGAGGCTGCCGTTCGGCTATTCTATGGCTCCCCGCATCTTCACCAAGTGCGTGGAGACCGCACTGGGGCCTCTGCGTCATCGGGGGTTATGAAGTATATTCTGCCCTGGACGACGTTCTGGTCCTTGGCGGTCAGGGTAGATCGTCAGGTCTCACCAGCCTGGGTTTTGCTGTAAACTGGAAGTAGAGTACTCCTCTTCCCAGTCAACGGGTGGAGTACTTCGGCTTATTCTAATCTCAAGGTTTATATGGGCATCCCTCTCGGAGCGGCGGCGAGTGGGTGTTCTCGGCACGACGGTTACGGCGCTGTCCGTGATGCGCCTGCTCGGTATGATGGCATCTGCTCATTCCGTGGTCCCTCTTGGCCTCCTCTTCCCCCCGTGAGGTGGATACAGAGGTGGTTTTCCAGTATGGAAATAGACCCGGTGAAAGGCAAGTGGAAGCGGCTAAGGTTCCCATGTCAGTACTGGGGGACCTCGCCCTCTGGGACCAGCGGGGTCCCCATGGGCAGCAGGCTGTCACACGTCACGGTCTTCACCGACGCCTCCCTCACTGGGGGGGAGGTACGTGTTGGGCCAACACAGTATGGGGCAGCTGGCAAGACCATGCTGCCCGGTCTGCGCTATATTCAATGTGTTGGAATTGAAGGCAGTCCTTCTGGTCCTCAAACGGTGTTTTGATCAGGACGGGCAACATGACGTCAGCGTCGTATATCGACAGACAGACAGGAGTACGCTCCCCCTGTCTGCACCGGGCGGCGGTCGGCTGGCTATTGGCGTTTCTCCTGCAGCCTGAGGGCTCTCCACATCCCCGGCAGGGTGAATGTGGGTGCAGGTGTGATGTCGCGGGGCGGTCCTCACCCTGACGAGTGGGGATTACGTCCAGACATAGTCTGGCAGGTCTGGGACCGATTCCGTGGCCGTCCGGGATTCTGTACGCTTTCCCCCCCCCCCTTACACCTGATAGCTCAGCTGTTGGGGCGGGTACGTCGGGAGCGTGGGACTTGGTTCTGGTCGTACCGGGCCGGGGCTCAGCTGTTTGGTCCCCGGCCCTGATTCAGCTCTGTGTGGCCCCGCCGTGGCCTGTTCCGTGGTCACCACGGGCCCTCTCTCAGGCACGCGGAACTCTGTTCTGCCTTCCTGTTCTGGGGCAGCCTCTAGGCTTGGCTGCTGTCAGTGTGAATCTGGTGGGGATGCGTCTTGGCTTTTCTGTGGTTAACGCTATCCGGCACGCGCGCGCTCCATCCTCTACCACGGCTTACGCGGGTAGGTGGCGTATTTCCAAGAGTGGTGTAGAGTGGGGGGCTTGGACCCGGTGTCCTGCCCCCTGGACGCTGTCCTTTCCTTCCTTCAGTCTATTTTGGGTAGACTGTCGGCTTCGGCGGTGAGGGTATATGCCGCGGCTATATCCTCCCGTCATGTGGGGTTTGAGGGCGTTACGTTGTTCAGCCACCCTCTTGTGAAGCGTTTCCTGCTTGGCGCTCAGCGTCTTAAGCCAGTGGAACGTTCTCTGTCTCCGAGTTGGGACCTCCAACTGGTCCTTGGCCAGTTGTCTGAGGCCCCGTTTGAGCCTCTTGAGCAGGCGTCTTTGGAACAGCTGTCTTCAAGACTGCATTCCTGCCGGCCATCACCTCCGCTGAGCGCGTGGGTGAGCTGTGTGCTCTCTCGGTGCGGCCTGAGTGCTTGTCTATTCGTGTCAATAGCGGTGCGACTCTGAGGCCTAATCCAGTCTTCGTGCCAAAAAATTTCCGGAGCTCTTTTCGCTCCAGGGATATTGTGGTTCAGGCGTTTCATTCGCCTCCTCACGCTGGTGAGTTAGAGGCGAGCCTTCGCCTGTCGTGTCCCGTCCGGGCTTTGGGGGTTTACCTCAGTCGGACTCAGGACTTCAGGGCTACCGATCAGCTCTTTGTTTGTTATGGTGGCTCTCGCACTGGTAAGGCACTGTCCAAACAGCGCCTGTCACATTGGTTGTGCGAGGGCATTGCCCTTTGCTACACGTTGGCTGGACTGGCCGCCCCTGGGGGTGTCAGGGCACACTCGTGGAGTGGCGGCCTCTGCCGCCTTGTTAGGGGGGGCCTCGGTGGAGGACATCCGTGCTGCGGCCTCCTGGTCCTCCCCGGGTCCCTTCGTTAGGTTTTACCTCATGGACATGACTGGGGGTTCTGTCTCCCAGGCGGTTCTGAGGTCTGGGACCTCCCCTGCGTCCCGCCCTTTGGTGGGTTAGCAGGGGTGTGTGGGTGTGTGCCACGGGGTGATGTGTCACACGTGGTCCCGCCTGTGCTGTGCGTTTTTAGGGGTCTCTAGTTCCCTCTTTTTTCGCACTTTGGTGGAGTTGACTGCCGCCCCCTCTTCACTAGGAAGGGCGGGTGGACGGGACTCCCCTCCCCCCTGGTGGTAGGGCTTGCGGGTCCTCAGGGGGTACATTTGTCGGGCCACGCGTCTGCTCTGACCCATATCTCGGTATGGCGAAGAGCGAGACGCGAGGCCAGTACGCTATATAACGAAAGGTTATGACTATAACCTAGTTATATGAGTACTGGCTGAGCGTCTCGCTCTTAGCGCACCCTGAGGTCCCTTGGTTGGGTTTTCTATGATGGAAACTTTTTCCAGAGGAAGGGCGAGTATGACATGTCCGGTGTCTTATAGGGGGCCTGGTCAAGTGCATGGGTGCATTGTTTTCGTTAATGAAGTACAGTAGGTACTGGAGATAAGGATATATCTCGGTATGGCGAAGAGCGAGACGCTCAGCCAGTACTCATATAACTAGGTTAGGCCTATAGTCAGAGTCAACAACATCTTCGAGAAGTTCCAGTCTGGGTTCCGCTCCGCGCACAGTACAGAGACAGCCCTGGTCAGGGTAACCAACGACCTACTGATGGCGGCGGATGCTGGAACCCCATCCATTCTGGTCCTTCTCGACCTATCGGCAGCCTTCGACACGGTGGATCATCCCATCCTACTGGACTGTCTCCACTCCAATGTCGGACTCCGCGACCTAGCCCTTGGCTTATTCCAGTCCCTCTTGGCTGGTCGGACTGAGTGTGTCTCCCTTGGAGGCGCAACATCCTCCAACCACCCTGTCACCTGTGGTGTCCCCCAGGGATCCGTCCTCGGTCCCCTGCTGTTCACCCTGTACATGCTCCCCCTCGGCCGCATCATCGGCCGGCACGGTGTGTCGTTCCACTGCTACGCTGACGACACCCAGCTATATATCCGGATCACACCATCATCACCTTCATCACCCCCCACACTGACCGCTTGCCTGGAGGAGACTAAGGCATGGATGAACCACAGGTTTCTCCAGGTCAACAGTTCCAAAACTCAAGCCATGCTGATCGGTACCCCACACCAGGTCCGGTCAACCACCAATACCACCATCTCCTTCTCCGGTCAGGACATTCCCCTCTCCACCCTTGTCACCAACTTGGGCGTGAAAATGGACCCCCACCTCACATATGAAACACACATCAAACACCTCTGCAAGACCTCTTTCTTTCACCTCCGAAACATCACTAAACTCCGTTCCTCACTCACCCTGGCAGATTCCGAGAAACTCGTCCACGCTTTTGTTTCCTCCAGGCTGGACTATTGCAATGCACTCCTCATCGGGATCCCCAGTAAAAGCATTAAAAAACTGCAAACCACATACAAATTGATTTGGAATAACAAACCACCACGTATAAAAAAATCCACCGCACAGAGAAACAAAGCAGACAGAGGTATGGCATTCCCAGATTTCTACCACTACTTTAAGGCGTACACTTTAAGACCACTAACAACATGGTTTGATCCCCAAGCATCAGTATCCTGGAGAAATTTAGAAGAAAATATAGTAGCTCCACATAGGCTGAAGGGCATAGTATACACCAAATTATCAATTAAGCAATGCGAACGGAAATTTGGCCCCATAATCACTAATGCGATCAGGACATGGCGTGAAACACAAAAAAAATATTCTATCCCACATAAATGGCATAATCATACTCCCTTATTCAATAACAATGCACTCTTGATTGGAAAACAACCTATAAGATTCCCTAGATGGGAAAAGCAAGGCATACACTCATTAGGAGACGTTTTCAACAAACAGGGTTTTTGTAGTTTCAATGAAATACGCAATTTTTTTTATCTCACCAAGTCCACATACTATTATTACCAGTGTTGGGACTAACGCGTTACAAAGTAACGTGTTACAGTAACGAAGTTACTTTTTGCCGTAAATAGTACTCTAACGCATAACTTTTTAAATTCAGTAACGCTACTTACGTTACTGAATGGTTTGTTAGTTCGTTACTGCGTTCTTTGTATGTAGATTCATAGCGAGCGTCCTTATTTCGCCTGCGTTTGTTTCGGTTACTGTAGAGAGCGTCTATTTCTTTCCATAGCCTCATTTCTGGTTTGCGCATTTCTGATTGGCCACTGACTGACGTTCTCTGACGTTCTCTGACCAGACAGCGTCAGTCAGTGGCCACTGGCCAATCAGAAATTCGCAAACCAGAAATGAGGCTACGGAAAGAAATAGACGCTCTAGTAAACAACAAGAGGACGCTCGCTATGAATCTACATAATAAGAACGCAGTAATAACGAACTAACAAACCATTTAGCAACTACTTGGAGAGATAATTAATATACAACATGGAAACGAGATAAAGAACATGTTTGAAGGGCTGCTGGAGTCAACTGGACTAACGTTACATCTCGACCACCGCAGACTGGTGAGTGCAATGTGTTCACTGAAACTCAAGATCAACGGATTTTGACTGTACGAAATCTGCCAGGGAGTCATAATACTAATCAAACAATATAAATATAGTCCTTTCATGCACAATTGATATCCTAACTATTCTAACGTTGCAATGCTTTGATTGATATCTTAAACAACGTTGCAAGATGGTTATGAATGAATGAATGAATGAATGAATGAATGAATGAATGAATGAATGAATGAATGAATGAATGAAAACTTTATTTAACAGATTGCAGAATGGGTACAATACAGTACGGCTCAATACATACAATTGTTAAGGGGATGCAGACCTGAGAAAAACGTTTGTCTTGTTTCCATCAGGGTCCCCCATTTTCAATTCATATAGACATTTATGACATACACAACATACATGACATTTATGGCATAGGGACATATAGGTATTTAGTACTGATACATTTGTGACATAAGCGGTATTCAAATATACAGTACTGTTACCCCTAGATCCTGACAGAGTATATACATATGATGGGGAGGGGACTGTACATTAGGAGGGGGTGGGTGGGTGGGAGAGAAATATACATACGGCGGGGAGGGAATATATAATGAAACGCTCTAGACCACATTGCTTAGCAGAGTTCGGTGATGTGAATGGAAACTGTCAAGTTGATCAACCGATTTTGAGTATATGGGGCATGGGACTTGAGCTTTTTTTTTTTTTTTTTTTTAATAACTAAATAGTTACTTTTCACAGTAACTCATTACTTTTGGGTGTAAGTAACTAGTACAGTAACGAAGTTACTTTGAAATGAAGTAACTAGTAAAGTAACTGAGTTACTATTTTTCAGTAACTAGCACAACACTGATTATTACGCACAGTTATTGGCATGTTTGAAAGCTCACGGTGTTCCATTAAAGATACCAATTGTACACCACAGATACCACACATTTTTCTATGAAAGAGAGATATCGAGAGGTTTTGTTTCAGATTTTTATCATCAATTACTAACGGCCTCGTATGAAACCCTCCATCTAGACTCTGTCTGGAGGAGGGATATACCAGACCTGGAGACAGACTTTGACTGGCAAGAGGCCTGGGTAAATGTACGACTTGCATCAAGGAACCCGGACCATCAACAAATCAATCTTAACTACATTCACAGGACATACTTAACTCCTATAAGACTGAACAAAATGGGTCTTAAACAAGACTCCAAATGCTCCCTATGTACAAATGGGGACGAAGGGACATTTATGCACATGTACTGGGACTGCCCACCAGTTAAGATATTTTGGAAAGAAGTGACCCAGCAATTATCAAATCTCTTGGATCTGGATATACCTGTACACCCCTCTGTATTACTGCTGAATGATGTCTTTGAACATGCAGTACCTCCACAGGTAAAGAGATTGGTTTTATCCGGTATCACAGTGGCTAAAAAGCTGATAGCATCACGATGGTTTCAACCGGAAAAAATTTGCCGGAAGGTCTGGACTCTTACATATCTCGATGTGATTTATCAAGAAATATCTACAGCAAGAATTTTGGGTCTCAATGAATCCAAAATGACTATGTGGTTAGAAGTGGTGGAGAGAATAAAAGCTAGCATATAATGGTAGTGTCTGGTTAGGAACAAGTTATAATGGTTGGATTATCCAATGGGGGGTCCGGGAGGGGGGGGTACGAGCTAGAGCATATGTGTGTAGGTTTTTAGATAACAGGTATTAGGGGTATATCCTGTATAAGACATTTGACTAAATGGTAATTTCATTGGATATGCACTGTAATTAATGCTTGTATATCTTATCGTGTGTTGTCATGTTTGTTTATATGTTTGTTAAAAAAAAAAAAAAAAAAAAAAAAAAAACTGCAAACCATCCAGAATATCGCTGCTAGGATCCTGATGGGGGTGCGCAAATATGATCACATCACCCCCACCCTCAGATCCCTTCACTGGCTCCCCGTGGAACACAGGATTGAGTACAAGGTGTCCCTCCTCACTCACCAGTGCGTACACGGTGGTGCCGCTGCCTATCTCAAGGAACTCCTCACCCCCCAGTCCTCCTCACGTTCCCTCCGCTCCGGCACAGCCTACCTCCTCAAAGCCCCCAGGACTAAGTTGCACACCATGGGCGATCGCGCCTTCTGCTCTGCCGCACCCAGACTTTGGAATGCTCTCCCCATCCACCTGAGAGCACCACAATCCGTAGAGGCTTTTAAAAGGGGCCTAAAAACATTTCTTTTTAACAAGGCTTTTGCCTGAATTTTTCTTTTACTTTTATTTTTACTTCTATTCATTTTATTATTATTTTATTTTACTCTTATGTTCTTCCATTTCACTGGTTGTTAGTCTTTTTAATTTTTTTATACATTTTAATTGTTTTATTCATTTAACTTTTTTGTCTATATCTCCTGTAGCACTCTGAGATTCTCGCGAATATAAAGTGTGGTACAAATTGAATCTATTATTATTATTATTATAGTCATAACCTTTCGTTTTCCCTCCTCCCTTCCAGGAGACCCTACAGGAACCTCCGCTCCAAGTCAAGCAGACCCAGGAACAGCTTCTTTCCCTCAGCTGTCATCTCTCTGAACTCAGCAGAGTCATACTGTCTCTATTTATATAATACAACTCTGTACATACATCTGATTAGCACTACACTCAGTAGTACTCATTTGTATATTTTGTACCCAGTTTAACCACCTGTACATTGTATATTGCTGTTGCACTTTACTGCTATCTTTACACTCTGGTTGGATGCCAAACTACTTTTCGTTGTACTGTACTTGTGCTGTATAATGACAATACAATCTAATCTAATCTAAATCGATTGTCCATTTTCTGGGTGTCTAGTTTTGATAGCTTCGATTGTTTCACCTTTGGGGTCCATGGTAATGTTGTCTCATTCTCTTCCAGATTAATATTTTTGTCGTACTGTATGGCAATCATCTGTAGATGTCCACAGCAATCTTTTCACGGGGACATATCCGTGGTGAGGGAATGTCCACTTATGGGGCTAGGCGGCTAAGCTACTGAGAGCTAAGCCAAGCTAAACTAGGCTAATCATGGGTGATGCTCCGACTAATGAATGTAGAAAGAAATAGAGTTAGAAGTTCCAGGAAAGTGCTGTAGACACTATAGACTAGCGTAGCAAGTCTTAAATGTTAAAAGATATGAATGCAGCAGTTGAGCAACATTAGTGTAGCATTTATGTAAGAAATAGCAGGAGCAGTAATGAAAAGCGTGTTGCAGTGTCAGAAGCAGGAAGTATATGTACATATAAAGCTTAAAACATGTACAGTACAAGCTTTTACATAAACCTTTTTAAAGCTTTATATGTACATGTATAAACATGTACATATAAAGCTTTAAAAAGGTTTATGTAAAAGTATAATAATATAGCCTATAATATATGGTAATAAAGTATAATGACAGTTATAGTAGTATTGTATAATTGTAAAAATACAATTGTGCATCTCCTATAATTCTTGCATTCTCTTACCAGAATGCTAATGTTGTAATTATACGATGCTTTGGCAACAGTCAGTGTAATGTTCATGCCAATAAGGCTCATTTTGAATTTGAATTTTAAAGGGTGAACGTTATGGGTAGGAATAGGCTTTCGTGGGGAGATAGGGGGGGGGGGTGAATTGCACGTCTCCTTCCTCAACCCGTAGCATCAGCTTTTCACACCCAAGCCATTGATCTTCACTCCCAGCTTCATGATCTCACTCAAACACCGCCATGCTCTCACTCACACTCACTTCACTGCATTATAGCTCCATTTGCACCTTGCGTCGTTCCCACCAGGCTGCCTCCACCATGCTGCGGCGCAGTAGCAGACACACGGGCTCCTCCACGCCGTAACCTCTTGATGCGGTTCGAGCGTTAGAGGTGTGGGGAGGAAAGGGCAGAGAAAATGTCAGGTTTGTGATGATCTCAAACTGTGCGCTTCCTCACCTCCTCCAGCTCTCAGTGACCTGTGATAAAATCAGGGAGGTGAACAGAGCGGAGCAAGGCTAGAGAGAAAGAGAGAGAGTGCGCGTTTGGTAGGAGTGGAACTCTGAAGGTGCTTTATAGAATGTTAAGTTACGGCATTGAAGAAGTGTGGTAAGAAGCATAGAGATGTCACGTCTAGAGGTGCTGCAGCGTCAGTTGTTCCTTACATAGAGTGACGTCTGTCATCGGGTGTAGGAAGAAATTGTGAGCCCTGTGCACATAATGCGTCTCTGGGCCCCCTCCTCCATAACTCATCTGCATGAACCTCCAGACAATCTAACAAATTTATTGACTTAATGATTATACAGCACATCCATAGTGGAAATAAGGGCAACACTGTGACTACTGTTACCACACCTTAAATTAAAGGACACTATGCCTTAATAAGGCCTTTAACTCATTGGCTGCCAGCTATTAGTCTCATCCTGTAGTAGCTGCCACCGCTGTAAACGATGGGAGTTAGTCACCTTGTTTGCAGCAGTGGTGGGTAAAATAACAGGGGATGCCAATTTTTTTTTTCTTTTTTTAAATGTATTAAATATTTGTATTAATATATTGTGGTGGACACTAGATGGAGGTGTCTCACTTCAGAATGGACACTGATTGAGTGACAGGAGGGAGTTGACTTAAGGGTGTGGCTGTACCTTGGTTCTGTTGGATTTGTTTGGAAGTAAAGTTCAGAGACTCGATACTCCGTCTGCTCGTTTCATTGATTCACTTCCACAGTGGTGACCCTAAACGTGTGAAATATGAGCAATAACGAGAATCCACCGGCTGTGGTTCCCGCAGTGTATGCCGCTACAGTCAAGTTGCCAGAGTTTTGGCAGCATGACCCGGCCCCGTGGTTTCAGCACATCGAGGCACAATTTCACCTCCGCGGAATAACGCCGGATGAGACGAAATATTATCATGTTGTCGCGGCATTGGATTCCTCCACTACACGCCGGGTGATGGGATTCCTGAGAGAGCCACCAGCAGCCGGCAAATACAACGCGCTCAGAGAACAGCTGTTGCGGCTTTTCCAGCTGTCAGATGCAGAGCGCGCGGAGCGCCTATTGTCCCTCAACGGATTGGGGGACAGTAAACCAACAGAACTGATGGAGAACATGCTAGCACTGCTCGGTTCAGGTGACGCTACATTTATTTTTGTGCAGCTGTTCCTGCGTCAACTCCCGACTCCGGTGCGCACGGCTCTGGCCAGCTCGCCTCTCGTGCGCACCAAGGATTACCGGGGATTGGCAGAGGAGGCGGACAGAATTCTACTGGCCTCCCGTCAGTACTGTGTGGCTGCTGTGTCTGATCGGGTGGCTGATCGCAGGGATCAGACACAGAGGGATGATAGAGGGCTTTGTTACTATCATCGCCGTTTTGGCAACAAAGCGAAGAGCTGTGTTCCACCATATACCTTTGGTAACCAGGGAAACGCGAGAGCTGGCGCTCGTTAGCGGCTATGAGCGCTGGCGTCAATATCAACGAGCTGTTGTTTATCGAGGACACGTTGTCTGGAAGGCGTCTGTTGGTGGATTCGGGCGCCCAGAGGAGCATCCTGCCTGCGTCGGCCACGGACGCCTTGGGAAACGGACATGGACCACCCCTGGGCGCGGCTAATGGGACTTCCATCCGTACGTTTGGTACCAGGTACGTGACAATGTGTTTACATGGACAGCAGTTTAGCTGGGATTTTATTATTGCTTCAGTGTCGGTGCCTATACTGGGTGCGGATTTTTTGTGTGCTCACAGACTGTTAGTGGACATTGCGAACCGTAGGCTGATTAGCTCTGTGTCCTTTGACACATACCCCTGCACACTGGGGGGGCCGGAGCCGCCTGCCCTGGCCAATATGCTTGCCACAGGCGATATGTACCAGCGCCTCCTCGCTGAGTTTCCTGCTCTGACTGTCCCCACTTTCTCTGCCTCTGTCGCCAAGCATGGGGTGGAACATTACATCCCAACGGTGGGCCCGCCAGTTTATGCACGGGCACGCCGCCTGGATGCTGCTAAACTGACAATAGCCAGGGAGGAGTTTGCCACGATGGAACGGCTCGGCATTGTGCGCCCATCCAACAGTCCTTGGGCCTCCCCACTACACATGGTCCCCAAGGCGGACGGGAAGTGACGTCCGTGTGGTGATTTCCGTCGCCTAAATAACATCACCACTCATGACCGGTACCCAGTGCCACATATCCAGGATTTCTCTGCCCACCTGGCGGGCGCCACCATTTTTTCTAAAATAGATTTGGTGCGTGGCTACCACCAGGTGCCGGTCCATCCGCTCGACGTGCCCAAGACTGCCATTGTCACCCCGTTTGGACTGTTTGAATTCCTGCGCATGCCATTCGGCCTTAAAGGGGCAGCGCAAACATTCCAGCGGCTGATGGACTCTGTGCTGCGGGCCTGTCATTTTTGTTTATTTATCTGGATGACATCCTGGTAGCCAGTGCATCGGTGGAGGAGCATCAGGGACATCTCCGTCAACTGTTCGAGCGGCTCAACGAGCATGGGCTGATCGTGAACCCGGCCAAATGTCAGTTTGGCCTGCCGGCCATGGATTTCCTGGGCCACCATGTCTCTTCCCAGGGGGCTGTTCCTCTACCCGCCAAGGTGGAGGCAATTGCTTCTTTCCCCCGCCCCCTCACCATCAAACCTCTCCAGGAGTTCCTGGGGATGGTTAATTTTTACAATAGGTTTATAGCCCATGCGGCTCACCTGATGAGACCTCTGTACGAGGCGCTGAAGGGGAAGAGAGCCAACGATGACGTGGGCTGGTCCCCGGAGCGGGTCCAGGCATTCGAGGGCTCTAAGGCTGCCCTTGCCAACGCAGCCATGCTGGCACACCCATCTCCTGCTGCTCCTATAGCCCTCACCACGATGCCTCCGATTATGCAGTAGGTGCGGTGTGCGAGCAGTGGGTGGCTGGCGCCTGGCAGCCTCTGGCCTTCTTCAGTAGGAAGCTGCGCGACAACGAGAGGAAGTATAGTACATTCGACACGGAGCTCCTGGCCCTCTTCCTCGCCATACGTCACTTCAGGTTCTTGCTGGAGAGCCGAGAGTTCACAGTTTTTGTCGACCACAAGCCCCTAACGTTTGCCATGGCCAAGACCACAGAGCCATGGTCGGGGCGGCAGCAGCGCCAACTTTCCGCCATATCGGAGTTCACTACCGACATCCAGCATGTAGCCGGTAAAGACAACCAGGTGGCAGACTGCCTCTCCCGGGCGCGCGTCAGCCCTGTGCACCTGGGCATCGACTATGCTGCCATGGCTGCTGACCAGCTCACCAACTCAGACCTTCAGGCGTTCAGGACGGCTGTGACAGGACTTCGACTTGAGGATGTGGTGTTTCACGACAGCGGCGCCACGCTCCTCTGTGACGTCTCCACTGGCCAGCCCCGCCCCATGGTTCTAACTGACTGGCGCCACCGGGTATTTGACACCATTCATGCCCTTTCACACCCTGGGGTAAAGGCGTCGGTCAAGCTGGTAGGGGCCAAGTTTGTCTGGCCGGGCCTTAGGAAGGACCTCAAAGTATGGGCGGCCTCCTGTGTGGCGTGCCAGCGTGCCAAGGTACATCGTCACACTAAGGCCCCCCTGGAGCCGTTTCTCATTCCAGAGAGGCGGTTTGACCATGTCCACGTGGACCTGGTGGGTCCACTTCCCCCGTCTCAGGGTTTCACACACCTCCTCACTATGGTGGACAGGACCACCAGGTGGCCGGAGGTTGTTCCCCTGTCATCAACAACGGCTGCGGAGGTGGCTCGGGCGTTTATTTTCGGCTGGGTCACTCGGTTTGGCACGCCATTGGACCCGACTTCGGACAGGGGATCCCAGTTCACTTCTGAGCTGTGGAGCACCGTGGCTGAGAGACTTGGGGTGAAACTCCATCGTACCACAGCATACAACCCAAAGGCCAACGGCATGTGTGAGCGTTTTCACAGATCCATGAAGGCCGCTCTCCGGGCCACGCTCACAGATGGCAACTGGGTCGACCGTCTTCCGTGGGTCATGTTGGGCCTGCGTACTGCCCCTAAGGAAGACCTGCAGGCCTCTTCAGCCGAATTGGTTTTTGGTCAACCGCTGAGGGTCCCAGGGGAGTTCCTTCCTGGTTCCTCTGCCCCTTGGTCCACTACAGCTCACCGATCTGCCTTCCAGGACGCAGCGAGGGTGTTTGCCCCAGTTCCCACACATCACTGCCTTCCCCAGTCCTACATTCCTAAGGACCTGATGACTGCGAGGTATGTGTTCATCCGTCATGATGCCCACCGTTCTCCACTGCAGGCTCCCTATGACGGGCCCTTCCGCGTCCTCCAGCCGGGCCCAAGTACTTTGTGGTGGACATGGGGGGGAATAAGGAGCAGATCTCAGTCGATCGTCTTAAGCCTGCTCATGTGGTCCCAAACGGGCCAGTGGAGCTGGCTCAACCCCGGCGCCGGGGCCGGCCACCCAAGTCTTCCCCTGTCCCATGCCCTCCGGCCGTTGTTATCCCTACCTTTCCACCGACGAAGCCTCGGCGGCAGCGGGGACGGCCCCCTGCCCCTACCCTTACCCTTTCCCCTTCCACGTTCCCTGTGACTGTTAAATACAGTCGTTATGGCCGTGTGGTCAGACCTCCTAAAAGAGACTGAAGACACTGGGTGCACTGTTTTTGGGGGTTTATTGTGTTCAGTTCCGTTTATTTGGTGTTGCACTGAATGTCAATTCTGAATGTTCGGGGGGGGGGGGGCCTGTGTGGTGGACACTAGATGGAGGTGTCTCACTTCAGAATGGACACTGATTGAGTGACAGGAGGGAGTTGACTTAAGGGTGTGGCTGTACCTTGGTTCTGTTGGATTTGTTTGGAAGTAAAGTTCAGAGACTCAATACTCCGTCTGCTCGTCTCATTGATTCACTTCCACAATATATATATATATATATTTTTTTAGTCAAGCAGTCACCATGTACACTACAGTATGGCTCGGCGGCCAGTCAAACTTTATTTTTATTTATTTAACAGATTGCAGAATGGGTACAATACAGTACGGCTCAATACACACAATTTTATAAGGGGATGCAGACCAGAGAAAGACGTTTGTCTTGTTTACATCAGGGTCATTAATACTGCTGGAGCATTGGTTCATTTTTGGTCCGATCTTTCCTTGCACGATTTTGTGCGCCGCGTCGGAGCAAATTCGAGACACATATTCGGTTGCAAAAAGGTGTCCCACGGTCTCCTCTATGTCCGTGAATACTTTCACGTGGATCGAAATCACGGCGCGCCCGTGGGACACTTTTCCGTTTCGGCGAGTTTATTCCACGCTTTCGGCTTTCCTTTTCTAAGCATTTTCGGGGGTACATGTGAATGAGTAAAAGTTGCGGGACGCCCAGATGTTCCCACGATAGAAAGCTCGCATGGAGCCCATAATAGGCTCACTTAATACAGCATTTTTTAAATCACGCAACATTTTCAGGGTCGCGAGCCGACCTTTTCCCCTCGTTTTCGATGATGGAAGTGATTTAGGAAAAGCTTCGGCACACCGAGAGGTACCCGTGGATTTAATCTCGCGAGGATCGGGGCAATATTCGGCCTGTGGGAGCAGTCACGGATTAATAAAATTTTCAAATGTGCAGAGGGGAGGCCCGACTACTTAGTCTGCTGACAGGCCCGTTTTAAGGTGTGGGCAGGGCTTTAGTCAGCTCGAATCTGATTGGCTAGTATTGGTTTTGGAGTCCACATACATGGGGAGGCTGGAGAAAGACACCTCCCCCTGCCTCCTCTCCAGTCTCCTCTGCTGCAGTGAGTCTGACAGTGTGTTAGAGAGAGTGAGAAGGAGAAGAGGGAGACATTTAAAAAATAAATAAAAATGATAACACAGATGAAAAATAATGATTTTTTATTATTATTGTAAACTATATATAATTTTTTTTTCTTTTCATATTTCATATTTGATATTAATTCATATTTTTATAGGGAGGCCTGGCTTCTGTTGGCTTCCATGAGGATTCGCCACTGGTTTGCAGGGCTATAACTATATATACATATATTATAGCTATGAATGCAATACTATGGCCCATTTGACATCGAGTATCTATCGTTCAAGATGTGAAAAAGATGTGTTTTTTCCATCCATACATTCCCGTTTTATACCGTGGTGAATATAAGTATGGTTTTAGAGCGGTTTGGGGTTCCTGGGAGGCTAGTAATAGGCCGCAACGCATATTATACTTGGCATTTCGTCCCTATACACGCTACAATTAAAAACTCAAATGCATATGATCGGTATATTATGTTCCATCATGAATGCATGAAAGGGGGGGGGGGGGGGGGGGGCGTTTCTGATTAATTGATTGTCAATAACAGCATTCGTTAGTACAACAGCATACGCTGATCAGGGCGATGGCTATGAAAACAAGGCACAATCAAGCTGAAATTGACGTTAAAAACAACTTACCTGTGGCCGATGAGATTCCAAAAAGAATATTCCAATTATTTGATTGCCATCTGCTAGATCGTATGTCCATTTGGGCCACAACATAACCCACCACAGCATAATGAATCGGGGGTCCCGAAAACTATTCAATGCGATTGGGTAAAGCTCTCGGTCCAGGCTACTAGAAAAGTCTGCCCGGAAGAATTTCATCGGCACACAGCCACATACACAGAGTCTCAAAGGGAGTGCAACATCGGCCGCATACCACCAGGCGGCGGTATTAGACTTTTGCGATCTCAGACTCATTCCCTATGGTAACACAGCCTTCCTGGATGGTTTAGGAATGGAAATAAAAGAAATAACGATCAAATAACGAGTATACTCGTTGTTGGCGTCCAGCGATCGGCGGCCAATAACGAGTATACTCGTCACCTTTTTGAACGTTTAAAACAAACCTTTTAGTCCAGACCCTCTGAGGGCCTTCCCCCAGCATGGGGCCCTGGGTCATCAGTTCCACTTTTCCCCCCACTTCAATACATTATTCTTATCTTTTTGCAACAGTCTTTTCTTGTTCTGGGCAGTTTTTTAAGCCACAGCTAAAATAATTTAATAACACAGCTATGAACACTTATGCAGCTAAGATTTGAACTGACTTCACACTCCCAAATCAAATGTCTTTGTTTGTTTCCTGTTCAATCATTATTTCTACTCAATTGCAATATTCACAATTGAAGTCCCACCCTCTTCATTACAGACATATAATTTTTTCTCTCACAGCGATTGGCTTGAACATCAGAGGGGATCAATGCAGCAGGCTAGAGAGAGTAGTTGGTAATCGGCTTATATGGCAGAGATGCAAGTCCCCAAAATATGTCAGACAGACGCTATAAAACCACACAGTCTGGCTACTGTCTTGTTTCTGGGTTTTTTGTTTATACTTGTTGTTGTTGTTGTTGTTGTTGTTGTTGTTGTTGTTGTTGTTGTGTGTCTGCATTCTGGCTGTGAGATTAAAAGCGTCCTCTTACATCCATCAGCATGGAGACAAAGAGTTCCCTCTCATCTTGCAAAAGCAAACAAATCAAATTACGGCGAACCGTTACTTTGTCAAGCCTTTGCTTTTTATCGCTGACTGATTAGAACTCCTGCATCAGGGAAAGGGTTACAGAGGCACACTCGGCTGGGGTCGCTGATAAAGTATTGGAGCGAGTTAGCAGGGAAGACTTAAAAATAGCAATTACACATCTCAGGATGGATATGTTTGTCCCCGAGGGTATAGGAAAGAGAGATTATGTCCATGCATGATTGCTGCTTCCCAATTTAGCAGGATGAAGAAAGAGAGAGAGGGTGGGGAAAGCACCCACACCTTTATCCTCTCTCAAGATTTCCAGTTTTACAATGAAATACTCTACTATTTTGATCAGTACACAGATAGGTCTGACAGGATTTATGCTCTGACAGGATTTATGCTGTGTGTGTGTGTGTGTGTGTGTGTACAGTATACAGTATGCACGTGTGTATTGCGTTTACATTTAGTCATTTAACTGACGCTTTTATCCAAAGCGACTTACAAGTTCTGTACGACAAGTCAGCAGGAAGGAAGGGTACAACTCTTTCAGCTGAGTTGCAATGTTCATCAAACAGTGCTGAAACTTGGGTGCTGCAGTGTTGAGTGCCTAGTAGTAAAGACATAATCGTATAGTATGAAGAGTGCATGATAGTATAAGACAGTAAGAAGGTCAGTATTTTTTTATTCATTTCAGATATTGATTGAAAAAGTATGTTTTTAGTCGATGGCAAAAGATTGGTCGTGTTTTGGCTGTCCTAACTGTGGTGGGAAGTTCGTTCCACCATTGTGGAGCGAGGACCGAGAATAGATGGCTTCTCTTTGATGACCCTCTCGGAGCTGGGATAGGAGTGGGTCTGAGGCGCCCAGAAGATGTCGAGTGGAGGGGTCTTGAGGGTGTGTAGTTCCATTCCATTGAGGGGGAGCCGCTCCATTCACTGCGCGATATACCAGGTCGAGAATCTTGAAGCGAATTCGTGCGGTGATGGGGAGCCAGTGCAGGTCCCTAAGAAGTGGGGAACATGGGCTGACTTTGGCAGGTTGGAGATAAGGCGCAACAGGGGATACCTGCAGTGCCGCAGTGCCCATTTTCTGGGCGGGGCTTCGGGGTCCTGAGCTCGGATGGGCGGGGCTTGATGCTTGCTAAGCACTACTGCGCATGAGGGGGGGGGCTTTCTCTCTCTCTCTCTCTCTCTCCTCTCTCTCTCTCTCTCTCTCTCTCTCTCTCTCTCTCTCTCTCTCTCTCTCTCTCTCTCTCTCTCTCTCTCTCTCTCTTGCTACGTGTTACTGGTGTGACATTAGCGGACAGACGTTAACAGACACGTGTTACTGGCGCGACATTAGCCGACAGACATTAACAGACAGATAATGGAGTAAAATAAAGCACTACTGCGCATGCGGATATGGGGGGGGGGGGGGGGGGGGGGCTCTCTCGCTCTCTCTCTCTCTCTACGTTCAATGATCAGATTTAAAGTATCCAAACGTTGCGGATGAGGGGTGGGGCGGGGGGCTCTTTGCCAAGTATACTTTTCACGTACAAGGAATTTGCTTTGGACGTTACTGGTGCGACGTGGTGGAGTAAAATAAAATGAAATATGAGCTAAGTTAAGCACAATAGGACAATAACACTACCTTATGCATACTGCACCTTATGTGAATACTGTATATTTCAGTTAGTTAATTAATTATATTGATTTGTTATATTGTTTACACTGCTTGTTTGTACTACCTGTACCTCCCCTCCCCATGCTGTTATGATGCCTAAATTTCCCCAAGGGGACCAATAAAGGAATATCTTATCTTAATATAATAATATATTTACGAAATAAAATATAGGCTGTACGACTGTATAAGAGGTTGAATAAAATGATGGTGTAACAGGGTGAATTATCCCTGCTTAGCGAGGGTGAGGTTCTACAAACACTGGGTAGCAGGAACACGGAGGAGCTATGTACCGCCGGGCCCCCAACTGTAATTGCCACGCTACAAGGTGTAAAGTATATGGATGTAGTTAGCGGGGCCTAGGGTTTACTAACCTAGGAGTTTTGGCAGTAAGCAGCACCACCTGCTCTTTAGTGGCTGATACCCGTTAACACACTGTAGTTCCCCTTAACACATTGGTTGCCAGCAGGGGGATTTATCGCTTGAGTGCCAACGCTTTAGTCAATGAGAGGACGAACACATTTGCGAACGCATAAACTATATCTTATATTATGTGTCTAATACACCCGTCGCTTATCAATGACTTGCTTGCAGTCAACATGTACGAAATGGATTGTTTTTTCATCAGTACATTTCCGTTTTATACCGTTTTGAATACGAGTATAGTTTTGAAGTGTCTAGTGATTCCAGAAAAATCCGCGAAAATAGCTCTTTAGTGGAATACACAAAACACGTTGTCATTTTTCGGCCTATTTATGAATCGTTTTCAAATAAACGCTAGATTATCGATAGTATATGTGTACTTATGCACGCTAGAGAAGCGGGCTGAAAAATCGATTATCCATGACCTGGTCAGCGCTAACGTCATACACGCACACACACACACACACACACACACACACACCCCCCCCTATGGTATTACTGTTACAAATCCTAAAGTCATGTGCTTCTTCCCTCCTGTCAGAGGAGAAAATGCAGCACCAGCACACAGAAAATTGTGGCCCCTTTAAATACCTTGGATAATTGATCACAACAGGTTGGTTCCCAAGTATTTCAAGGGGGTTAGTAATTATATTATTCGAAATAAGCGGCTTCCGGTTTCCGCTCAGGTCGGATGGCTGCTTGATTTTTTCTAGCTCAGCGACCACTTCACATTATTTATTATAACGACGTTAATTTCACGCCATACGCTTATAGCGCACATCGTAAGAATGTCCAAACAAATATCGAACCCGACAGGCATGTTAAATGAGGCAGAGTTTTTATCAGAACTATATTCCGCGAGGAACTTGAAGCTAGCACGCTGAAGCTAACTAACAGATTGGACATTCCAAGCAGAGCTAGCAAACGTGACCACGCGGCTCTCGGGAATGGAAGAGGAGGTGACCACGGTCAAGAATAATTTTGAGTCCAACTCCACCGATATCTCAGCTATTACAGACAAGATGTTTATTTATGAACAAAAGGTGGCCGACCTAGAGGACCGAAATAGGAGGTGCAATATCCGACGGGTATACATATAGACTTTATTCAAGTTTCACTCAGACGGGATGTGTTTAACGTATCTGCTTTTTATCGTCTGCACATTGAACTTCACATTGAACTCTGATTTCTTCTCTCTGTTGAGCGAAGTGGGTTCCTTTTTCTAGATTGTTATAATATACCTTACAACATTTTTGGTATGGTTAAGTTACATAATGTTGTTGTGGTTGTTATGCTCAGTCATAGTGGCCAACTGATGTTCGATCGATATCGGACAAGTCATCTGAATGGGGGGAGGGGGGTGGGAGTGGGGGGGGGGGGGGGGGGGTGGTTGTGTTGCTTTTTCTTTTTCTTTTCATTCGACTCGCTCTATTTTATTTTTGTTTTCACGCTCATGCTCGGAACTCAATAGGACCTTAACAAGTGGATATGTATCTGCTATAGTGCTCTACTCCAGCCTTTTTAGACTATGGCTAATTTAAATAGCTTGATCTGGAATACAGGGGGTCTTAATTTTCCGCATAAACACACAAGTGTACTAACGTTGCTAAGAAGGAAGGAGGTGGACCTTGCTTTACTGAGTGAAACGCACCTTTTAATGGCTGATAATGCAAGACTGGCAAATAGATTTGACCATAACATAAGTTCTTCTTCTTTTGGCACTAAGTCCTGTGGGGTAGCCATAATAGCGAAGCGAAATTTGAATATTAAACTGTTAGATGTGTGGTCTGATGCAGATGGTCGAATTACTATTGCTCAAATGTCAAGTTAGACCGCGCTCTCAAGATACGACACTGGGTGCTGAAATCCCATTAAGTATTATATAAAAGAAGCAGTGAAGCCAGACCAGCACTCTCAGGTTCAAAATTTAATGGCAGCCTGAAACAAACATGTTTCGGAATTACATATTCCTTCGTCAGTGTTATAGCTTGCCCCGGGAGGGTGAATGAATGACTGAATGAATGAATGAATGAATGAATGACTTTATTTGACAATATAAAAATAAACATGTGACAGAAGAGCACAGTCGGGATATACTGCCAAGGATGTAACACAAAAAAGCTCAGAGCTTATTTCCATTGTGGTCCTTGTAGGGGGGTGGGGGAATGTGATGCTCAACACATGCATCATACAAAACGTGACATCACAACACATCACATATACCATTTAACATTTATATACATACAGACTCATACAACATGCAAGGGTGCCTTAAGCTAAGTGTCTAGGTATAGTCCCTTTTGAGCCATGTCTTCAGGCTGGACTTGAATCTAACGGCACTGTCTATGGTTTTCAGTTCACTGGGCAGACTATTCCAAAAGACAGCTGCTGAATATAAAAATGACTCCTTCCCCATACAGCTCCTGAATCTGACTGGCACAAAGTCAGTTGAGCTGCGCCTTGTTTGGTAGGCATGGGTGTCTCTGATTCGGTTGAAGTAATTGTTAAAGTACACTGGCACTACCCCATGCACTATTCTGTGAACTAGGCACATCCCTATCTGGTTTACTCTGTCTTCCACCTTAAGCCATCTCATGACCTCAAAGTGAGATGGGTCAAGGTGGGTTCGAGCAGGTAGCCTTAGTATTACCCTGATTAGCTTGTTTTGTGATGTCTGTAGTTTTATTTTCTGACTTTTGGGGGCACTGTTGTACCAGGAGCCACACGCATAGTCATAGTGACACTGTATGAGAGCTCCAGCAAGAATCTTCATCGCTGACTGATCTAAAAAATGAGAGATTCTGGCTAGGTATCTAGTCCTGTTATTTATCTTTGTAAGTGCTTGGTGAGCCATGCTTTCCCCTGATAAGCTGTTTTCCAGGACGCAACCGAGATATTTCACAGATGTTTTGTCTGTGAGAACAGTATCACCTATTCTAATGTTAAAACCTAGCGATTTTCTGAGCCTGACCTTTGACCCGAATAAAATTGACTCAGTCTTCCCCACGTGGAGGGACAGCTTGTTGTGGCCTAGCCAGTCGCTAACCTTCTCTAGTTCTGCACTCAATGTCTGCTTAACCACTTTTTTGTCTTTGTGAGACACTAGTAGGGCGGAGTCGTCTGCGTATAAAAAAAGGTCACATGAGCAAGCTGCTTTCAGGTCATTTATATACAGTAGAAAGAGGAGCGGACCCAAAACACTCCCTTGTGGGACCCCGCACTCTACTGTCCGAGGACTGGAGAGTACTCCGTTTATATCTACCACCTGTTGTCTCCCTGTTAGGTAGGAACCAATTAATTTCTGAGCTGCCTCATTAAAGCCTAGGGCCCTAAGCTTCATTAACAAGATGTTGTGATCCACTGAATCAAATGCCTTCTGGAGGTCTAACATTACCATTCCACAGAACTTTCCCTCGTCTACCTCTTTCCTGATGTAATCTGTGAGGAACAGCAGGCAGGTGTCTGTGGAGTGGGACCTCCTGAAACCAGATTGGTATTTGTACATGATGTTATTAGTGGAGAAATACCCGTCTATTTGCTCATATACTAGCCTCTCAATGGTTTTTGATAGAACGCCCAGGATGGAAATGGGTCTGTAGTTACCCGGTTCCAATTTGTTTCCCTTTTTGTGGAGAGGAATAACTCTTGCCGATTTCATTTCGCTTGGAAATGTTCCTGTGTCAATGGCTAGGTTGGTAATGTGAGCTACATATGGGGCAATGATTTCTGCAGCATCCTGCAAGAATTTACCAGGGATGTTGTCTAATCCAGTAGCCCTTGAGGTGTCAAGTTTTTTAAGCTTTTCCTGGACCTCCATCTCAGTCACTTTCCTAAAGGAGAAAGCATTTGCTTTAACCCCCTGATCTAGGTAGAATTTATGGACTTCACTCTCTATGTTGTTGCCGGGTTTAGCTGGGATCTTTTCAGATATAGTTTTTGCAATGGATGTAAAATAGCTATTCAGACAGTCTGCCACCTCTGATTTGTCTGCTGAAATTTTGTCTCCTATTTCTAAACTGATATTGCCCGATTTAGTCTTTAATTTCTTACTGTATCCTACCTCTTTAAGTGTCCTCCAAAGAGTTGCCCCACAATGGTGGAATGAACTATCCACCCCAGTTAGGACAGCCGAAACCCGTCCAACCTTCCGCCGTCGACTTAAGACACACTTCTTCAACCATTATCTGAAATAATAATATATAATTTATTTTTTAAATAAATAAATAAATAACTCTAACCCTAACTAACCTTACTATCATGCACTTGTCCTAATAAACTAACCTACACTGTAAAACGCAACACTTTGATGAACATTGTTACTCAGCTGATAGAGTTGTACCCTTCCTGATGACTTGTCGTACAGAACTTGTAAGTCGCTTTGGATAAAAGCGCCAGCTAAATGACTAAATGTAAAATGTAAATGTTAACCAAATCAAGTTACCACAGGTATCAGAAGATGACGCTAAACGGTTAGCTGCACCTATCACACTAGATGAGCTTAGGGAGGCGATTGCTGATATGCAACGGGGCAAGGCTCCTGGTTGGGACGGCATTCCACCGGAACTCTATCTTGCTTTCTGGGATGTACTCGGCCCCTTATTACTTTCAATGATTTTACACTCAGTCGAAGAGGGCAATTTTTCCAGAGATGTCAATATGGCGCTTATATCTGTTTTTGCTCAAGAAAGATAAGAACCCCACCGAATGTGGCAGCTATAGGCCCTTAAGTCTCCTCGGAGCCGTTCTCAAGCTAAGTGGGTTCGAGTCCCTGTGATCTAGTATCACTAAAGTTACAGATCTAGTATCACTAAAGTTACAGTGTGGGTTCGTGTCCCTGTGATCTAATATCACTAAAGTTACAGTGTGGGTTCGAGTCCCTGTGATCTAGTATCACTAAAGTTACTGTGTGGGTTCGTGTCCCTGTGATCTAATATCACTAAAGTTACAGCAATATGTACTGGGAAGTATGTCGGGAATTACAGGAGTATTACTGAATAGAGAGCCTATTAGGATGCTAGATCCTAATGTGAAACACTGTGATTTGCCATATCTTGCTATGCTCGCTCATGCCTGTATTTTTTATGTCCGTTCTATTTTATAATTTTTTTTTACTATTTTTAAACTGAATCATTTTAAACTATTTTTACTATTTGTGTTACTGAAAACTGTAAGCGGAGAGCCTATTGGGATGCTAGATCCTAATGTGAAACACTGTGATTCTACCTGTCTATCTTTTTATGCTCGCTTATGCCTGTATTTTTTACTGTTGTGAAGCACTTTGAACTGCAACCTCTGTATGAAAAAGTGCTATACAAATAAAGTTATTATTATTATTATTATATGCCAAGGTTCTAGCCATCCGACTTCAAAAGCATATGACATCTCTAGTTCACCTTGATCAAACTGGCTTCATAAGAGGCCACCTGGTTTCTGACAATATCAGACGGTTACTGCATGTGATTGATGCCAGCAAGGATGTTGCAGTCCCTACAGCTGTCATGTCCTTGGACGCAATGAAGGCCTTTGACAGATTGGAGTGGTCTTATTTGTGGGCAGTTCTTAGAAGGATGGGGTTAGGTGAGGGGTTCATTCATATAATCAAAGTTCTCTACACAGGGCCTTCAGCCATGATCTTAACAGGGAAGTTCTGCTCGCCACTCTTCTCTGTCTCGCGCTCTTCTAGACAGGGTTGTCCTCTTAGTCCCGGACTTTTCACCTTATCCCTCGAACCTCTAGCTCAATACATAAGACAATCCCAGATTATATCCCCTGTTTCAATTCAGGGCACACATCACCATATCAGTTTATACGCAGATGATGTACTCTTATTTATGCAGAATCCCGCCATCTCTCTACCTCATCTTCTCAGCGTAATAGATGATTTTGGCAGTCTATCTGGATTTAAGATCAATTGGCCAAAATCTGCCTTTCTTCCACTTAATGAGACTGTGAAGGCTACCATCCTCCCTGCAAACATACTTATGGTGGAAATATTCCCCACTAGGCTTGGGCGGTATAATTTCTTTCATACCGTCATACCTTGCTGACATAATACCCCGATATGGGTATTATGACGGTATGACTCATTTTCATCAGCAGGGATTGGGGGGGGGGGAGCAGAGCTAAGTTAACAATATACTCGTTATCACCATACATAACGCTTATATTGAAATATGTTGACATTAGGGCCGTTCTTTCAACCTAAAAGTGCACTTTCTTCAACCTCAAACCTAAATTCCTTAGCGACCCAAAGTAAACAAATCCGTGCACATTCGAGACACACAGATATGAAACGAGTCATACGGAACAAATAACGTATAACGGAGGCTGAAATTAGAGCAATGTGAGTCACAAACTCACGACAGTAGTACACAACTACACATACAGACGCATAAAATTGATTCTGCATTGATTAAGTGATTATCAAAACCCAGCTTAAGCCGTTAAACCCATGTAGTGAATTGCGAAGCCAATACGCACACACACAGTCAAACTGGAACGGTTTACCAAACATACACTCCCAGCATTCATATCTTATATGAATATCTTATATCCCATCATATCTTATATACCAGCAACATAACATAACTTACTTACCAAAACAACGTGTCCCAGAGTCCACTCATCCATTTCAAATCCATTTCAAAACAGGAACACGCGAGTGGCTCTGCTGAGCTCTGACTGAGAGAGGGAAAGACAGACTGCCCTGCCCTCTACTGGCGCGTGCCGTGCACTACAACCATTGGCGCACAGTTTGTGATGTCACGGTATTGAAAATCATACCGACGGGATTTCGAAATATCCTGGTATACCGTAATACCGTCATACCGCCCAAGCCTATTCCCCACTATTAGCCAGACAGTAAGGTATAATTACTCCAGCTTGGGTGACAGGATTACGAATGACTTCAACAGATGGTCCAAATAAAAAACTCACTACAGGCCCGTGCGTCAATAATTAAAATGAATATTTTACCCAGAATTTCCCTTATCAGCTCCATGCTCCTGTTACCTCCTCCTGTTGGTTACTGGCAAAAATTGCACTCTGCCTCATATAAATTCGTCTGGAACAACAAACGCCTGCACTTAAAGAGATCCACTGCCCAGAGGAGTAAACTCGACAGGGGTTTAGCACTTCCAGACTTCAAATATTACTTTCAAACTTTTTCTCTGAGACCATTGATCACCTGGTTTGATTCTCAAGCAGCCGTATCCTGGCGACCATTGGAGGAGAAGATAGTATCCCCACATAGACTTCAGGATATAGTGTATACCAACATATCAATTAAGCAATGCAATTTACGATTTGGCCCTCTTATCACACATGTGATCCAGACTTGGCGGGACACCCAGAAATGGTTTACTAACCATCATCGGTGTCATACGCATTCCCCTCTATTTAATAACAATCTACTCCTTATTGGACAACAGCCTATTAAGTTCCCTAGATGGGAAAAGAAAGGCATCCACATGTTGGGGGATATCTTCGATAACTCTGGTCTCTGCTCTTTCCAGGATCTATCCAATGGGTATGATCTCCCCGGAACTTCCTTTTTCTTTTATTTACAAATAAGGGCAGCTCTGACGCCTCATGGCGTTCCATGGGACGCTCCACTAGAACGTCACCGATTTAACAAATTATTTTATGACAAGGAGACATCGAGAGGCTTCGTTTCTGACTTTTATCGCCATTTATTTATGTCCTCGTATAAGGACCTCCTCCTGGATACGATTTGGAGGAAGGATGTCCCGGAGTTGGATGTAGATTTTGATTGGGATACAGTCTGGGAGAATGTCCGGCTATCCTCACGCAACCCAGATCACCAACAGATTCATCAAAATTTTGTTCACAGAACTTATCTGACCCCTAGACGATTGAATCTAATGGGTCTCAGACCTGACTCTCGATGTACCTTATGTCCAAACGGTGCCACCGGTACATTTATGCATATATACTGGGAATGTCCTCCTGTTGAGCTATTCTGGGAAAATGTTAGCTTGTATGTAACAATGTCCCCTTAACACATTAACTGCCACGCTTATATCCATCAATGTATGATCACTGCCACCAGTCTAAGCCTATGGAGATGTTCACCTTCTTTGCAGGGCTATAACTTTTTAAATTGTATTGCTAAATTGACATTACTATGGCCCATTCAACATCGATTATCTATCGTTCAGGATGTAGGAATGTTATACTTTTTCATTCATATATTCATACGAAAATACGTCTAGAATATAAGTATGTTTTTATCGTTTTCTGCAGTAATTCCTAGAACGCTAGTTATAGGCCTAAACGCATAATATAGATTATCGATTGCAGTTTATTCGCGATCCACGCTATATAAAAAAATCCAACTGAATACGATCCTAAACGTTATGACTCATCATGCGCGGATGAAAGGGGGGGGGGTCGTTTATAATTCCGTGATCGTCAGTAAATGCTTTATGTAGTATGGGTTTGTTTGTTTATTTACACATATAAAAACAATTACATATATAATACAATATAATCCACAAGGGATGTGTAGGAGAATTGCCTAAAAACCCTCAAGGGGCTTGCATGTGGCATTCACCAGGAAGCAAAATTACATTATATCAAGATAAAATATAAAATCCCCCCCCCCCCCAAACAAACAAACAAACACACACAAGCAGGCCTACATAGACACCGAAGCAGGCACCCATGCCATACGATTTCTGGTATAGAGAAAACAATTAATGACAGGAAGAATATATAATAAAACGAAAATACAATAACAAAATACAACAAGCCATCAGACCACAGTTTGTAAAGGAAGTCCATATGGGAAATATTGGTGATCTAGGAGATGAGATTTCAGTGCTCTTTTGAATTTCAGAAAAGAAAATTCCAAAATATGTGGAGGCAAAGAGTTCCACAACTTTGACCCTCGGTAGAGCAAACAAAACTGAGATTGGGAAGTGCGGGAAAAGGGTGGTCTAAGCAAACTGGAACGACGTGTGGGGTAATTATGAATTTGATGATTGTGGGCAAACATGTCATGAAAAAAAGGGGGAAGGGCTCTGTTTAAAGAACTATGCACAAATAAACCAGTCTGAAGATGATTCACTTGATAAACACTGAGTATACCTAACTTATGGAATAGAGGCTGAGAAGAATGACTTTGTTGAACACAGCTGATTATTTTTAGAGCTCGTTTCTACAGACGGTATATGGGCTCAAGTTTGGTCTGATGAGTACTACCCCAAACTAAATTACAGTAATTGATATATGGGTAAACCATAGAGTAATATAACATTGTGGCAACCTCGGTGCTCAGCAAGTGACGTGTTTTTCCAAGAATACCAATACTCTTGGCCATTTTTGTAGTTATGGCTGTGATATGAGGTTTCCATGATAGGGATTCATCAAGCAGAACACCAAGGAATCGTGTAGAACACACCCTAGCTATGGGGATGTCATTGATCACTACTTTAGATGAGGAGTTAAAAATCACAGATTTGAGACCAAAAAAAAATGAAATTAGTTTTTTTAATGTTTAGTGATAATTTGTTGCATTTAAACCAAATTGATAGTTTGTTAAGTTCTTCATTTATGACCCTAATGATGGTATCAGGATCTTTATGTGAATAGAATACACTTGTGTCATCTGCAAATAAAATTTTCGACAGCCTGTCTGAGACGTTAGGGAGGTCATTGATATATAACAAAAATAACAAAGGCCCAATAATTGAACCTTGGGGCAGACCGCAAAGTAAAGGAAGAAAAGGAGAATTTATCCCATTATAGGATACAGACTGATGTCTATCTTTAAGGTAACTGGTGAACCATAGCAGTGCATTGTTTTTTATTCCAAGATGTGAGAGCTTCTGCAGGAGGATATTGTGATTGACTGTATCAAATGCCTTTGATAAGTCTAAAAAAATACCTATAGTGTTTTCATTTCTGTCTTTAGCTTTGTATATTTCATTAATTAGATGTGTTATTGCCATATATGTTGCATGTTTCTTTCTGAACCCGTACTGGTGAGTGTAAATAATATTGTGCTTATTAAGATGTTCAATTAATCTTTTATAGACAAGCTTTTCAAGTATTTTTGACAAGGTAGGATGGATATAGGTCTGTAATGGTTGAAGACGGCTGGGTCATCATCTTTATAAATAGGGATGATCTTAGCTATTTTAAGTTCCAGTGGGACGATTCCCTTCTCCAGTGATGTATTAAAAATATGACATAATGGCTTCACAATGGATTCTTGAATGGATATCAGTAATCTGCCTCCAATACCATCATAACCCGGAGAAGAGTCCCCCAGGTTGATCAAGATCTCCCGAACCTCATCCTCTGTAACCGGCAAGAAATTAAAACTGTCATTGATTGGAGGATTCATAAACTGAAGGGGACTATGGTTACTAAATGGAATCTTTGCAGCCAGTGTTGGACCAACTTCTGAGAAAAAGTTATTAAAGTTATTGGCAATTAATTGCGGGTCAGTGATAATATCCCCATCAACCTTAAATTCATTAGGCAACTGATTACGTTTATTTTTTTTGTTGAGGATAGAGTTAATTGTTCTCCATAAGAGAGTCATGTTATTTTTGTTTTTAGATAATTCCATATTGTAGTAATGCTTTTTAGCTCCTCTGATAATGTGGTTTAATTTATTTCTATAGTTCCTAAATTGAGCAAGATAAAATGGAGTGGGATTGAGAAGATATTTTTTATACAATCTACGTTTAGTATTTAGGGATTTGATAATAGCTGGGGTGCATGGTTTGATCAGTTTATGATGAGGCTTGGGAGATGCCTGTACAAGGGGAAAACATAGGTCATAGGCCTGGGAGATACATTCAGAAAACAAAGTAAAATACTTTTTTGCATCAACAGAGTGGAGGATATCTGTCCATGGATACTCGCCGACCACTAGTCCAAACCTGGTCAAACTAGCTTCATTAAAGCTTCTCTTATATTTAGGATATAGCATATATGGAGACTTATCATGTTCCCTATATAATATGAGAAAGATTGGACAATGATCAGCAATATCCATGCACAGAACTCCTGATTTCATGCTCTTCTCCAACACATTAGTAAAGATATTGTCAATCAGAGTGGCAGATGTCTCCGTCACTCTGGTTGGTACTGCAATCATAGGATGAAAGTAGTGGGAATACATTGTGTCAATAAACTCCTTAGTTGAGTTATCATTCTTATGGTTTATAAAATTGATATTTAGGTCACCCATTAAATAGCATTTTTTCCCTTTTTTGGAAATGACATAACATTTGTTAGATCAGCATTGAATGCAGACAAGCTAAAGCTGGGAGGTCTATAAATACATGCAATAATGGCCTGGTGGGTTTCAACAAACACAGCCCCAGCAGAAAGGGTTAAATACTTTTCGATGTCATGCCTTTCTTTATACACCATGTTCGGATTGAGATATAGAGAAACACCCCCACCCTTTTGGCCTTCTCTGCATCTATGAATATGCTTATAGTTATTGAATTCATACAAATCAGCATTGTCTTTAGACAGCCATGTTTCAGTAAGCCCTATTACACTAAAAGAGAAGTCAAGGTTAGTCAAACAAAGGCATAAAGTATCATAGTTTTTTGGCAGGCTGCGGACATTGATATGAATGAGGGAAAAGTCACTCCTAGTATTTTGAGGGTCAAGTTCAAGTTCAAGTTCAAGTTCTTTAATAGTTGTCATACAGAAGTACAGAATACTTTCATACAAAATGCTTCTTACTGTTACGCTCCAGAGACTGTGCTAGACAAGATAGTATCAAATAACATAATAACATAATATAGCATGAATTTAGAAGAAGAAAATGAGGTCACAGTGTTCGGTATAGACATATGTACAATGTTCTGAGTTACCATATAATATACGATACACAATACTATGCAGTGTACTAATGTACAGTACTATCTAGTGCAAAGCAGAAATGGGATGAGGTACAATTTTAGGTACAATTTACAGTAAGGTGTACGAGTTGTAGTGCAATCCTTCATCCATAAATATAAAGTGTGGGGAGTGGGTGCTACAGTGTGTTTGTTTAAAGTGGGTGTGTGCTATAAGTGTGTGGAGTGGGTGCTACAGTGAGTTTGTTTAAAGTGAGTGTGTGCGTGTGGATGTGTGTGCTATGTGCGTTTGGTGGTTGTTGTTGTGTAGTGTTCATTCATTGTTCGTTTAGCAGCCTGATGGCCTGGGGATAGAAGCTTCTTCTGAGTCTTTCTGTGCTCGCCTTGAGACTCCTGTATCGCTTGCCTGACCGCAGCAGTTCAAAGAGGCAGTTGTTCGGGTGACTGGAGTCTTTAATGATTCTCTTAGCCTTGCCCTTGCAACGCTTGTAGTAAATGTTCTGGAGGGTGGGGAGCCCCCCTCCAATTGTGCGTTCGGCTGAACGTGTCACTCTTTGTAGTCTGCTTTGGTCTTGTGCAGTGCTATTCCCAAACCAGGAGGTGATGTTGCCGGTCAAGATGCTCTCTATTGTACATGAGTAGAAGTTCTTAAGGATCTTCTGGCTGACTTGGAACTTCCTTAGGCGCCTGAGGAAGTAGAGGCGTTGTCGTGCCTTCTTCACAACACTGTTAATGTGTGTGGTCCATGTCAAGTCCTCGGATATGTAGGCTCCGAGGTACTTAAAGCTGTTGACTCTCTCAACCGGTGCCCCGTCGATGCTGAGGGGGCTGTAGTCCTTGACCCCCGACCTCCTGAAGTCCACAATCATCTCCTTTGTTTTGCTGACGTTCAGGGAGAGGCTGTTTTCCTGGCACCATCCCGCCAGGACCTTGACCTCTTCCAGGTAGGCCCTCTCGTCGTTGGCAGAGATCAGGCCCACCACCACTGTGTCGTCAGCAAACAGTGGAATTGAACTTGTTCACGCTGAAGTAATCAGATATTCCAGAGACTTGTTTCATTTGAGCAAAACAATGTGTGTCAGGGTCATTATTGAATAAAAGGTTTGATGTTGATGAGTCCCGAGATTCACTTTCTGACTGAAGCAACGTAGTGGGCGGGTCCTTCAAAAGTTAATTTACTTGATCATATGGGTTAGAGTTGGAGTTTACATGTAATGAACCAGATACAGATGTAGGGAAGGTTTGGAGATGAGCGCCAAGTTGGTTGTGTGAGGAAGATGACATGATAGATAGGTGGAGAAAAGATCATTAAAAGGGGTCATCATAGCATGGTAGGTTCACACTGACTTTCACTCGTGTTGTGTGGTTGGAATCACCCCCTGAGGCTTTCGTGGTTTGATCACCAGTCTGTCATAGTTAATGACGGCATACTTTCCTTCATCCCTTGCCTGTTCCATTGCTGGAATGAGGTCAGCTCTCTTCTTCCTTAACAAGTCAGAGAAGTCCTCATTTACATAAATGAAGGTGTTCTTGAGGTGAGCTCTCGCCTTGGCAAGTATGAGGTCTTTATCCTTGAACCTCAGGAGTTTCACAACAATTGGTCTTGCTTTATCAGTGTTCTGTTTCACACTCCCAGTACGGTGGGATCTTTCGATTTCGATGGACTTTGGATCAATTTTCAGTTTGTTTTTTAGGAATTCTCTGACCATCTGCTCAGTATCTGACCAGGACTCCTGAGTCAGACCATCAATAATTACATTGTTTCTTCGACTCTGATTTTCCAGATAGTCCATTTTGGATATGATGTCTTTGCTTTCCAGGGTCATACCCTGAGTGGGCAGGGACTGGAATGACTGGAGCTGTGATTCAAATGAGCCAAGTTTCTTCTCCATCACTCTCAAGTCATCAATTTGGGCTTGAGAGAACTGAAGGCTGGACCTGACCTCATGTACCTCTTTCATAATGCCATCAATTCTAGTGGTTGTAGATTCCATGATCAGCTTGGTAAAGGACATGAAGTTTGACTCTTGCCTGTTAAGCATTTCCACATAGAATAATTTCTGTTGATCCATCATTTCTTTCACATTTTCCATAGAGACATAGTCCTCATCTTGAATAGAGATGTTTTGTCTTGTTTTGATCTTGCGAGGGGACATGCTTACCCTCTGTAGAAGTTGGTATGTGGATTTTGACAATGGATAGAAGACAGTCAGGTAGGTTGGATGGTGGTAGAACAGTAGGCCCGGATTATTAATCCATCAAAAATCTCTTTCGGTGTTAGTCATCCACACTTCAGCAACTCTTCTTTATATATGACTTTAAAATATGATAAAAATAGCTTTGTATGCTTTGAAAAAAGTATTTAAAAGAGTCCAGAATCACAATAAAACATTTGGATGGCTTGTAGCCAAAAAATTGCATGCTGCTGCTAGACAGGAAACAGGAAACAGGAAGTCGGAAAAATATCCCACTTATTTGACGTTGATCGACTAGATCCATTTCCGGTTTGTATGGCGCAATAAACGGCCAAAGCATATCGATTATTGAGTTATGGCAGCAATCCATATACACGGATGTGTGTCTAGAGTCCCGCAACAATATGTGACTGCTGGACGCATTTCCCAGATGCACGGAGATCACCAGAGATCCATTTCCAGTTGTAACTTGTCCGATCATCCACCAGGTGGCGGTATTGAAGCGTTGCACGGTTGTGCCGAGTCCCACTGTCTCAGCCGTGGCTGGGTGAGGGAATTATGAATACCATGGCGAAAAAATGAAATATGATCTCAATAACGTCGTACGCCGTGGAATGGCGGAATTCGCATGACCTTGAAACCCGTCGTAAGCCGTTTTTGGCGGTGGATGTGTTAAGGGTTAACGCTCCCTCCACACACTTCTTCACCGAGAGCCTCGAACGCTCTCTGTTGCGCCCGCATACACTTCAGCTTGACTACGCTGATAACACACACGTAAAATAACCAAACATAAGTGGGGCCCAAACTTCAAAAAGAACATCTCCTATAGCTAAGCCGGCTGTACCAAAATAACAAACCCCCACGTTTACACCTCTCGTCGTTCTTCTGACCACCAGTCTGACTGTCTCGCAGCACCCCCTAGTGTCCATCCTCCTAAGGGAAATTATCTGAAAGTCTTGTGGAACGTATTCCAATGTCTTATATGAATACCGGAGTCTTTGACAGACACATTCATGTGTCTACAATGGGATATAAACTAAATTAAATATAGCACAATAGATAGTACAATTATAAGTAAAAAATTAAATAGGAATAGGCCAGGGCTGTGCAACTGGGCAGATGTGGTCAGTTATGCAATTATTATATACACTAATTAGAATGAAGTAACAATACAGTGGGCAAGTAGATGGAGAGACTAATGAACTAGTTAGAGTTACATAGATGGAGAGACTAATGAACTGGTTAGAGTCAGGTCTGGACTGGCCATCTGGCATACCAGGCATTTTCCCAGTGGGCCGACGCATCTTTGGGCCGTTATGATTTGATAAAAAAAATTATATATATTTATATAAAAATATATATATATTTTTTTTAAGTTTGGTCAACGACCGGCCCACTACTAGGCTGGGACAGCAGCCCATTGGTACTGACTGACACTGGGCTGGCCCAATCACATATCTTACTAAGCACCTCCCCGCCAGTCATGCAGGTACATGACTGAGAGGGGGGCTGGTACATGACTGAGATGGGGCTGTGGTACATGACTGAGATGGGGCTGTGGTACATGACTAAGATGGGGCTGTGGTACATGACTGAGAGGGGGTTGTGGTACATGACTGAGAGGGGGCTGTGGTACATGACTGAGAGGGGGCTGGTATACAGGACTGAGAGAGGGCTGGTACATGACTGAGAGGGGGCTGGTATACAGGACTGAGAGGGGGCTGGTACATGACTGAGAGGGGGCTGGTATACAGGACTGAGAGGGGGCTGGCTGGTACATGACTGAGAGGGGGCTGGCTGGTACATGACTGAGAGGGGGCTGGTACCATGTATTGGTACTGACTGACACTGGGCTGGCCCAATTACATCTCTTACTAAGCACCCCCCGCCAGTCGTGTGGTACATGACTGAGAGGGGACTGGTACATGACTGAGATGGGGCTGTGGTACATGACTGAGATGGGGCTGTGGTACATGACTGAGAGGGAGTTGTGGTACATGACTGAGAGGGTGCTGTGGTACATGACTGAGAGGGGGCTGGTACATGACTGAGATGGGGCTGTGGTACATGACTGAGAGGGGGCTGTGGTACATGACTGAGAGGGGGCTGGTAGATGACTGAGAGGGGGATGGTACATGACTGAGAGGGGGCTGGTATACATGACTGAGAGGGGGCTGGTATACATGACTGAGAGGGGGCTGGTATACAGGACTGAGAGGGGGCTGGTACATGACTGAGAGGGGGCTGGTATACAGGACTGAGAGGGGGCTGGTATACATGACTGATAGCCCTTTTACACCAGCCAGGCTACGTGCTGGAGCTGGTTCCCGAACGTAATCTCGCACCGGCTGGCACGTTCAGACCTGGATTAATTGGTTCAGAACGTGACAAATCGGTGCTCAGCCGGCACCGGAAAATTGTTGGTTTTTCCTCGCGAACCGTGACATCATCAGTGGGCGTGTCATATTCTAGGCTGTGAAGATGGGGAAAGTAGAGAGTCGGCATTGCACTCAACCGATTCATTCAACAGGAAGCGATTTGCGAGTACAATACACTATCCAACCAGAGTGGATAAAGAAATGCTCCAGAAATGAATATGTGTAGGGAAAGGCTTAACGAGTCAGCGCGAGAGTGCACACACAAAAGCACACACGCACACATACTCTGTATACGTTTGAAATGAATCGCTCCAGCAAAGTATGCTTCTATTATTTGAATGACTTGTTTTAATGGGTATCATATAGTAGTAAGTCCTACTGTAGAACATGACATAATAGCATGATATCTGATTCATTAATGCCAATAATGGACGACGACCGCAATTGGCACTTGAAAAGTGTAAATGATTAGTCAGTAGCAATTCATGACAGCTTGTTTAGCTCAACTGGTTAGTGCCCTGCCTGTGGACCATATGCTCCCCAGTTCGAATGCCTTGCATACTTCTTTTTTTTCTGTAACGTTAATTAATTTATCCACTCTGGTTGATAAGATAAGATATTCCTTTATTGATCCCCTTGGGGAAATTCAGGCATCATAGCAGCATGAGGGGGGGGGGGGGGGGGGGGGGGGTGCACAGGTAGTAAAAACAACACAAGCAGTGTAAACAAATAAGTCAATATAATCTAACCAACTGAAATATACAGTATTCACAGTATCACAGTATTCACATAAGGTGCAGTATGCATAAGGTGGTGTTATTGTCCTTTTTGGAACAACAGAGTGGATAAATTATTTAACGTTACAAAAAAAAATAAGTAAGCAACAGATTCAAACCCGGGACCATATGGTCCACAGGCAGGGCACTAACCACTTGAGCTAAACAAGCTGTCATGAATTGCTACTGACCAATCCATGATTTACACTTTTCAAGTGCCAATTGCGGTCGTCGTCCATTATTGGCATTAATAAATCAGATATCATGCTATTATGTCATGTTCTACAGTAGGACTTACTACTATATGATACCCATTAAAACAAGTCATTCGAATAATAGAAGCATACTTTGCTGGAATGATTAATTTCAAACGTATACAGCGTGTGTGTGCGTGTGTGCTTTTGTGTGTGCGCTCGCGCATTGAGGCTCGCTCTCCAACGCATTATTTTTACCTGAGTAACGCCCCCGTTGATGACGGAGATGGTGGAATGTTGGTTCTGCTTAAATCGGTGTAAACGCGGGGTGGTTCGCCAGAGAGCACCAAGGTTCAGAGGGTTCAGAACAGAGCTGGAGCTTGAACCGGAGCCCGGGCGGTTTAAAAGCGATATGAGAGGAGTCTGGTACATGACTGAGAGGGGGCTGGCTGGTACATGACTGAGAGGGGGCTGGTTCATGACTGAGAGGGGGCTGGCTGGTACATGACTGAGAGGGGGCGGGTACATGACTGAGAGGGGGCTGGTACCATGTATCGTGCATCATTGTAGGTCAAACCATTAAAAAGTTTATTTCCATGGCAGCCATTTTGGATTTTGGTCTCTCACAAATTTCCCCCGCTTTTTTTAAAAATACACCCCGGCTAAATTTGTTTATTAACCCTCCTAGATGACAAATCCATTGAGAAATCGTATCGTATCATCATAATATTATTGAAAAAATCATTAGGATAAGGGTTCCCTTGATAAAGATGCATGAAAAGGCTGTATAATATACAACACCTGTAGCTCAACTGCAAAAACAGTTTTTTTTTTTAATTTGTATTTGGAAATTAAAAACACATCATAAAAACAAATTATCTTGACCAATTTGTATTCCTGAGGATATCACCTAAAAGCATTTATTAAAACACTTATTTCCACGGTGGTCCTCGATGGAAGACATAAAAACACAGCACATATAGCCTACTCAACTGCAAATTTTTGCTCAACTGCAAAAATGTATGCCTACTTATGTATTAGCCTACAGGGAAAAACACATTCACAACAGGCAGCAACGTTTATTTTCAGCCAAGTATGGTAATAAGGTAACTATTAGGATATATATGGTATGGATTACTTACTCTTATAACTTATTACTATCTGTGGTAGCTCTAGTCTCCACCTACACAAATAGTTTTTGTGCTGTCCATTGATCATGCACCTTCACGTGTGAAGGATGTCTATGTTTTTCAATATGTATATAATGTATATATATATCGGTGGGTGACAGCATCTACTCAGACTGATCTATAGATCTTAAAAGTAGCTGGCAGTCAGAGAGTGTGTTGCAGCAGACTAACACCACAGATGAGGCTGTGCTGTTTAACATCAACAGCTGATAGCCACAGCATCAAGGTCAAGTGTCTACAGTAGCGCTGGGCTGGCGTCACATAGCAGTGTAACCACAGAGGGCGGATAATATCACATTTACATTTACATTTAGTCATTTAGCTGACGCTTTTATCCAAAGCGACTTACAAGTTCTGTACGACAGGTCATCAGGAAGGATACAACTCTATCAGCTGAATATCAACATTGCCGTTGCTATAGTGATCTGGGTCAAATAGCTGTGGTCAAAGACAGCGCGTCACATAGTGTCGTGTATTTCTAAATGAAACATGAACATAGCAACTGAAATGTACAAAGTAATGAGTAGATAGAAAAGTTGATTTGATAAGAAGGGCCATTTGAAAACCCCCATGTGAGTTATTTCTGTGGCCCTAGGCTCAAGAGGTTGAGAGGACATCTGCTCACCCCTCACCCAGCCAACTCCAGGACGGATCTGCCGTCAGGGCTAATCACAGATGGTGGTTTGCTGATAAAGCAAAGGACTGTTTATGACGTTAGGGTACATTCTACCGGTGCAGAATAGCACCTTATCCGATGAGGTTAGCAGCTGTGTTTAGGAATGGCCATCTCAAATAGATGGAGGAAGGAAAACTAATTATCTTACAACAGGAAGACAAACTGAAAATAACAGTTGGGATCAAAGGTCATATTTACACTAAGCTAAAGCAAACGGCAGCTGCTGACTAAAGGTACAGAGGTCAGAAAGGTGACACCAACGGTTGGAATCTCCCATTTCACATCACAGTAGAAATGCCACCAGTTAAAACAGTGCAAATCAATAATGTACTAAAAAGTTATCTGTTGTACAAAATTACATTAGATAATTGGTTTAGAAAGCCAGAAAAGTTGACAATAAGGGAAACCAAATACAAAGACATCGTTTGTAAATTAATGTTAATAATGAAAACAATACTTATTGATCAAATAGAGCTAAAACTAGGTTACAGATTACTTTAGAATAGACAATACAAACAGTAGGATGTAACATTAAATAGACAATTACATGAGTTACAATATGGGCATAACTTAAAACTATTAGGATAACGGTAGTCACAATAAGGAATAAAAACTCTTAATGCTAGAAGATAAAACTATAGAGTGTTGGTAAATGGTTGGTCAAGAGGACGGGGTGTTCTGTTGAAGGACGTATATGGGTTGTTATCTGGGCATCGAGAGCCAGTCTGTCTCTCCGAGTTGCACTATGTAAACATTGTGTCACAAGAGCAGGAGGATGTGTTACTCATTGAACGGATTCCCTAATAAAGTAATGACTAAACTGCTAAAAACAGCCCGGCAGATTCTATTGTGAAATGTTGTGTCAGCAGACCAAAGCTGACATGTCACTAACAGACAAGTTCCTACTAGAAGGAATTTGGCCAATGGGGAAGCCCGATTGTGGGAGTGACGTCACTAGACAGGCAGGGGAGAGGTCTTTTTCTATCTCATTAAAAAGGGCAGGCGAGGAGACAGACAGAATCCTGGAGAGCGAGACACACACAGAAGAAACCTGGAGACTGAGAGACAGACCTGGAGCGCTGAGACACAACCAGACAGACGGGGTAGCCGGAGACTCGAGAGCCGAGCCGGAGACTCAGAGCCACTGAGACCCGATGATCGACGATCGCCTCGCAGCAGGAGATCCTGCCACGGAGAGAGACGATGGGAAGACGATCCTGAGAGGAGGAAAACGAGCGCCCCCGCGCTGCGTCAGGAAATCGCGGAGAAGAGTTACCTTGGCAACCACCAGACTCCGCCGAGACAGAATCAAGCACTCCCAGCTTGGAGAATCACGGAGACCAGGGTTGCCGAGACAACCCACCCCAGGAGAAGAACGCTCTGACTGATCCGAGCATGGACCAACTGCCTCATCAAAGAGACAATTAGATATACCAAAGAGACGATGTACTTGTTTTGATTCCTAAGCTGTGGTTTATTAAGAAATAGTAATAAACACCGCAGTTTGTTTGATTGGACCACCTCGTCAGCTTCTTTCCTTAATTGAACCGAACATCTGAAATACCAAACAATGCAGAGGAGAAAGGTAAAAAGACTATACGATCACAGAACTTAGATATAGGTATAAATGAAGATAGAGATACTTCAATAGTAACGAGGAGAGGGGCAGGCCTGTTGTTAGGGGGAAGAAGGTATGATGTGAGTTTTCTTCCGGGTAAGGTTAGATTGAGCTACGACACACAGAGGAGAAGGGGTGATCAGAGACTTTGAAACGGCTCCCTCCTCCCCTCGCAAAAGGGGGGGGGGGCAGCAATAGAGAAGATGACACATCATCACTAGCAGATATGGTGGTTGGCTGCGACAAGGCCCAGAACCATCGGACTAATGACAGGAGACGGAAAGAAAAGAATTAAGACTGAACAATGACAATACAGAACTGGTTTACATCTGATGACGAGGCTAGGGGTTTATGAAAATAAACATGATGATCTGAGGAAAGAGATCAAGTTGCAGTGTCGTTTCTTATGACTATGGATGTACTATCAGGGGTTGCAAGAAAACACAACACACAACGAGAGAGAGACGAAGGAGATGATAAGAGGAGATTGGCTGATTGCCAGAATCCAACACGTGGTAGGCACATTAACTGTAGGTCAAACTCCCCAAACAAACAAGCACACCATTGATTTAATTGCCATATAAATCACATACAAAGATCTAACTATTACTCCTCTCTGAACATGAATATAAAACAAGAAGGTGATCTATTAACTGTGTAAACCTTATGCAATATTCATCATTGATATTTGAATACTTGAAATCTGTATGAACTGAGTAGTTAGTATCAAATAAAATAAGATGGAACAGCTCCATGCATTCATTGAATAAACAACTATTTGCTCATTACCAGTATGGTATTGTTTAAATTGTACAGCTTTTTGCACATCTTTGTCAGGGAATTCCAACAATTCTGGACCTGAATGCACCAGTTAATTGTAATCATATCTCTCTCCTTATGTCTAGTCAAGCCAGGTTGTGAAGGAGAGAGACAGGGAAGAACAGGCTATAGACTACTTTGCCCATCCTGAGCCTGCTATAATGCAGATGTTTTTACATCACCACCCAAAACAAGAGTCAGCCAAGAGTGAGTGAGTACACTGGTCCACTTGCACTGGTCCACTTGTCCATGGCACTTACTACCCAGCTTTGTAGTGGTTTGGGGGAATAGTACAGTAGGTACGCATATTTAAGGGGACCGCAAGGATGGTGTACTGGTGGGTGGTGTGTCCAACCGATTATGGTGGGCCGGTCTGGGCCAAAAATGCCAGGGCCGATTTTTGGTCCCAGTCCGGCCCTGGTTAAAGTTACATAGATGGAGAGACTAATGCACTGGTTAGAGTTACATAGATGGAGAGACTAATGAACTGGTTAGAGTTACATAGATGGAGAGACTAATGAACTGGTTAGAGTTACATAGATGGAGAGAATAATGAACTGGTTAGAGTTACATAGATGAAGAGACTAATGAACTTGATTGATTGATTGAAAATTGTATTAACAGATTGCAGAATGGGTACAATACAGTACAGCTCAATACACAATTAACACAAAATTGTTAAGGGGATGCAGACCAGAGAAATACTTTCATCTTGTTTACATCAGGGTCCCCCATTTTCAATTCATCATAACATAGAATAGAATAGAAATACTTTTATTATCCCGAGGGAAATTTGACACTGCAAATCGCTCAACATTTAAACATTTACACAGAACAGGTCACAAATAAGAATAACAAAACAAATCAAATTGCCTAAGATAAGAGTAGAATAAAATAGAATAAAAATGGAATAAAATATACAGTAAATAAATACAGTAAAAATATACTGAGGTCTACAGTAGGTGTAATATTGCACAGTGCTGTTTCAAAACTAAGAGTCCAGGAAGATGGTAACTGTCACTCTGTGCTCAGTGATGCAGTGAGGCACAGTGATGCATTGTATAGTCTGATGGCTGTTCGAATGAAGGACTTCCTGCGCCATTCAGTGCTGCATTTAGGTAGTGTGAGCCTGGCACTGAACATGCTCCTCCTGTCAGCCAAGTCTGTGTATAGTGGGTGGGAGGGGTTTTCCCTGATGGCCTGGAGCTTAGCAAGGCTCCTCCTCTCCGCCACCCTCTCTAGGGAGTCCAGCTCCACCCCAACCACGCTACTGGCCTTCCTGACCAGCTTATCCAGCCTGTTTGTGTCCCCTGCTCTCAGTCCACTGCCCCAGCAGGTCACAGCGTACAAGAAGGCGCCCGCCACCACAGACTCATAGAACAACCTCAACATCCTTGTACAGACATTGAAGGATCTCAGCCTTCTGAGGATGTAGAGTCGGCTCTGGCCCTGGCCTCTGGCCCTGCCTCTGCATGTTTTGACCCGTTCAGTTTGTTGTCGATGTGCACACCGAGGTATTTGTACACCTCAACCATGTCCACATCGACTCCCCTGATGGAAACGGGGGTCACAGGTGCACTCCTCCTCCTCCCCAGCTCCACAACCAGTTCCTTGGTCTTCGCCACATTTAGCTGCAGGTGATTTTTATCGCACCATGTGACGAAGTCCACTACCAGTTCCCGGTATTCCCTCTCGTCACCGTCCTTTATACATCCCACTATCGCAGAGTCATCAGAAAACTTATGAAGGTGGCAGGACTCTGACCGATAGTGGAAGTCGTTGGTGTAGACAGTGAAGAGGAAGGGAGAGAGGACTGTCCCCTGCGGGGCCCCGGTGTTGCTGACCAGTCTGTCTGACACACAGCTCCGTAGGCGCACATACTGTGGTCTGCCCGTCAGATAGTCAACAACCCAGGACACCAGGGGGGCCTCTACCTGCATTGCATCCAACTTTCCACCCAGCCACCCAGGGTAGGCGGGTGGGGGAAACTGTACATTGGAGGGGGTTGGGTTTGGACATTTACAGGGGCCAGTTTCGAATTGCAGTCTTATAGGTGCTCTTTGAGAGTGATTTTGAAAGTGGGTAGTTTAGCTTAGAGTTACATAGAGTTACATAGATGAAGATATTAATGAACTGGTTAGAGTTACATAGATGAGCAATTAATGAACGTACGGTTATGTATAACCATAGTTATATGAACATAGTGACGCTCAGGGTCTATTGCACATGCTTCACGTCAGTACTTGTGCACTGAATAAAAACTCTCAAATGTACCTTTACAACATCTGTCTGGCCACACCCCTATCCGCCACCTATATAAGCAGGGGTGTGGCCATACACTCACCTCCCTCTCAATCTTTCACCACAAGGCAAGATCAAGGGCCGCAGTGGCGTCCAGACGCTGAGCGTCACTATGTTCATATAACTATGGTTATATACATAACCGTACGTTATATTTCACATAGCTCTGCTCAGCGTCTATTGCACAACAGGAGCTGAGCAGAGCTTACGCCCGACAAATGTACCCCACTGAGGCCCCCCACAACCATCAGAACCGGAGAGGACCCGAGCCCCCCCGACCCTCCCTATTGTAGGGAACCCTCCCTATTGGAGGACGGGAGGGAGACGGATCCAACTGCGCGAAGAGGAACTCAAGCAACTTAACGCACAGGGTGAGCAGACCGTGGGGTAGGTACCCACGACTACACACACGCACAACCCGCATGCCACCAGGGAACGAACGGAAGGAACAAACCTCGTTACCACCCCCAAAATCACGGGGTCAAGAGCAAAACTCAACCCTGTGGCAAGGCCGTAGCAGCGGAGCGCGAAGGAGGACCCAGACCCAGAAGGGACTGGATCCCCCCGGAAAAAGGGGGCCCGGAGAGGCCAATGACGCCACAGCATTGAGACCTCACCAGGCGGTCACTAGTGACACCGTCCCCCACATCGCCAGCGTATTCGGACAGGGCCCATCCAAGAGCAGGCCCTTCCCCCCACTAGCACGCCGCCTGGCTCACTGACCCTGGCATACTCAGGCAGTCAGCATGGCTGTAACTCGAAGCACTCAAGAGGCTACACTACAGCGGGAGCAGGCAGCGCACCGGGGAGACGACCTCCAGAAGAGGCCGATCCCTCAATCCAGGCAGCAGGCACTTGACCCGAGCCTGGAGCACTGTGGACGAGACAGGCGCCAAAGGGGTCAACTGAAAACAGCACCCCGGCGGAAGGGGCGTATGCTGGCATTGTTGAGCACCATGTCAAAGCTTCCACAAAAAAAACCCGACGCTCTAGAGGGGTCGAGGCAGAGAAGGCTGACACGATTGGCAGACGTCATGAATGTGCGGGGGCACACTCAAACGGGTAACCCGGGAGTTGACTCCTCTTGGTTCAACATGAGGTGGTTGTTCCTATAACCCCTCAGGAAAAAACTCCAAAACACACCTGCGGGTATACACTGGCTATACCGCAGTACAAGTGTTTTCGTTTTCAATAAAGGGTTATCCCAGGCCTACGAGTCGACGAAAACAACTTCGGACCGGGCCCGGCGGACCGGGACGTACACAGGGATGCCAGAGGAGTTCCATAAGAACCACCTCAACAGCCCCCTCTCAGCCATGCGTAAGCAGGAGAAGAGAGGGGCAAAAAGAATGGAGAAGGACCAGGCCCCCTTAGCGCAGCTCAAGGTACAACACAACATGGACCAAGCAGATCTGCGTCCCCGGCGGACAACGGGTTAACTGACCTGGACCGGCGTGACCAGAACCAGTCCCGTGCCCTAATCACGCCGACATCCCCAACTCTAGGAGGGGGGTAGGTACGCGTGTCGATCCAAAACATTATAGAAGGAGCCACCCAGACGGTCCCGTTCGTACCGCGCTCAGTGGCCCACCCCAAGGGCGTGAGACCCCTCTACCTATGCTTTGATCTATTCCGTTAACATCCCCCAGATATGAACGAGAATTCGTCGAGACAAACCTAGTAAACTGGCGCTCGGAAGAGACAAACTCCACCCCAGTTGCTCCATAAAAACGCTGTTTTAATTATGAGCAACCAAGGCGCGCAAGCCTCATGCCTGATTCCTATCAGAAACACCCAGGGCCAGCACTATGTACACGTCGAGACCCAAATCACATCAATGGATAGTCTAACAAGACACCAGATACCGTTCCTCCAAGCCGCCTGGGAGAACGACAAGAAGCCGCTTTTTTTATTTAGAATTTTTGACAGAAAAAAGAAAAAATTATACGGACATGGGTCCCATACGATGCGACTGAGGGAAACACCACCCCGTCAACCATGCTCCATAAGAGGGGACGGAGAGCGACGTACCCCTATGACGGGGGGAAACCCATGACTCAACAGACCTTTAAGGCGTGGAGTCAGGGAAACCCTAAACAATACCCCGTCCACCTCTCCAAAAAGGAGAGGACGGAGAACCCCCAGAGAGACTTCCCACGTGAGCAATAGATTGAAAAGACATTGCAACCACATACAACAGAGCAGAACTTCTTTTTAAGTTCTACTCACCTTGACAATCTGAGGAGGAGGCTCTGAAACTCTGAGGAGGCTCCCTCACTGGGAGGGAACTCACAGGAGGCTCTGAAACTCCCTGAGGAGGAGGCTCTGAACTCCCTGAGGAGGAGGCTCTGAAACTCCCTGTAACAGAGGCCCATAACATGGAGCCTGAATAACCCACGGAAGTCTTACCAATAGAAACGCGCTCAGTGACGTACTCTATGGCGGGGGAATTTCCGCGGTGCACATGCCCAATCTTTGATGGCGTGGGACCAGGAAACTCCCTCCCCCCCTACCCTGTAACGTGCCGAACCAGCAACGTGACAGGAAGCCCAAAGGACAGGGGGTTTTAACCCCTGACCAATCAGAAAAAGGGGAGGAAGGTTTACCAGTTCACCCCTTTACGACCCCTCACCCCTGTATGTATTGAGCTGTTTTGATTGATTGATTGAAAACTTTATTAACAGATTGCAGAATGGGTACAATACAGTACAGCTCAATACACACAATTGTTAAGGGGATGCAGACCAGAGAAAGACTTTCGTCTTGTTTACATCAGGGTCCCCATACATGACATACAGATAGACAGTAGGCCTACTGCTACATCTATGTACTGTACTGTTGTACCCATTCTGCAATCTGTTAATAAAGTTTTCAATCAATTCAATCAATCAAACATGTATATATTCCCTCCCCGCCGTATGTATATTTCTCTCCCACCCACCCACCCCCTCCTAATGTACAGTCCCCTCCCCATCATATGTATATACTCTGTCAGGATCTAGGGGTAACAGTACTGTATATTTGAATACCGGTTATGTCACAATTTACAAATGTATCAGTACTAAATACCTATATGTCCCTAATACCCTATGCCATAAATGTCATGTATGTTGTGTATGTCATAAATGTCTATATGAATTGAAAATGGGGGACCCTGATGGAAACAAGACAAACGTCTTTCTCAGGTCTGCATCCCCTTAACAATTGTATGTATTGAGTCGTACTGTACCCTTAACAATTGTATGTATTGAGTCGTACTGTATTGTACCCATTCTGCAATCTGTTAAATAAAGTTTTCATTCATTCATTCATTCACAACTCTCAAAGCCAACGTAGAGTAGAAAAGATCGCTCCTGTGAATTAGAAAAGCCAGCCCCGCCCCCAGCCTAGTGAATGAGAAAAGCCTGCCCCTAGTGGAGCAGGACAGTCCCTACACAGTACAGTACACAAAATGATCTAACTCCTACTGGAAAAAACACAGACCCAGAGAAAACAGCCATCTGATTTTTACAACGAAAAAATACAGACCAGAGAGGGCCCCTTTAAGAGCCCCGGTACCAGACTTACACATGTGCTTCTGTGGGCCAAATCCTAACCCAGTTGTAGATCTCAACGACACACACAACCCTTCATCACAATAAAAAAGGCAAAGTACACTCTCACTACCGTAAAAGGAACGCCGTTTTCCATAACGAGAGAAGACATAAATCCTCGATTATGTATTGGCCACAGGCCTTGCTAAGCACACATGACAGCGACCAAAACAATATTTTCCCTAGGAAAAAATCGTTTTCTCAAGCAGGAGCACAACCCCAGCAGCTTAAGCTGAGGGTTACATTGTATCCCCACAAACATAGTGACACAATATATTGTAAACAAAACATGTTTGAAAGGAGGGGGGAAGCCCCAGGGAAACCGGGGGGGTCACCCCTTCCCACCTTACCCTTGATACGACCAGGTTGAACAGGTACCCCTGTTAATATGTGAACACGCTACCTGTTCATTGTCATCACAGGCTGAGAGAAGGTTTTACTCCTCAATCACATGTCACTAAGCATAGCTTTGCAGGTTAATTAACCCAACTAGTTTGAGCTCAACCACGTTACTAACGTTACATGAACACACAAGTTCTCATCATAACTAAACCAGTTCATTTTTACTCACGTAAAAAACAACGCAGATTTTCTAGGTAGAGAGAACCTAGATACCAGTGACAAGACAATTCACACACAACACACGTCGTATCCTCAATGTATTGCAGCAACATACGTTTTGGAAAACATCGTTATTACAAAACATTTAGAAGGGAAGGAAAGAAGAAGTGTTAAGTCCAGCAGGACTCCTACCTACACCTTGAGCGCAGGCTGAGAGGACTGCAAACACTGGTTAACGGGGACAGCCAAAGTCGAACCTGGCGTCTCCTGCGTTGGTGACGAGGGCAATGCCCGCCCCGCCACCCAGCCGCTACGTTCTCCATGTTGACGAAGTCCTCGCTGGCAGGGCACCCGGTGTAGGGTCGACTAACATCCTCTGTCAAAGATGACGTCGTAGTCAGAGTGTTATGGCTTGTTATTCTCACAGTAACGTTCAACAGTGTAGCATTAAGCTAACAACAAACTCCCGACTGATAGCAACAAGCTAACGTTCCTAGCCTAGTGAACGCAACAGGCTAGCGCTGCAGCTAACAGCTGACTGGCTAACAGGTAGGCCACACAACTAGCACGCAAGCTAAGCAGCTATCACCTGAACTGTACACAAGAACATAATAAGCCACACTTCAGACAGGCCGCCATCTGAGTCCCTCCTCATCCTAAGAGAGAAGAGAAAAAGAAATGTCAACACAGTTTTCAACGGTGATTTAACAGACATACAGCGGAGTCGGCACAATTCCCGTATGGGCTGCAGCCGACTTGAGCATGGAACTTCCGATAATGAAGATCCAGACCCACTTTTCCTTGTGATTAGGGTTTAAACTTTCATTCATTTGAAAGATGGGGCCTACACGGGACAGAGAAGAATCCGCTCGTCCAGAGACCCCGTGTTTAAAACAGAGCTTGTTCGCGGCCCACTAGCTTGATTATCATGGGCTTCAAACCAGGACCCTCCGTCCGTCGCCTAAGAGGCCGAACAAAGGACCCCAATCTGGGGCCGGCCTTCGTAAAATTGTGCAGCTAACCCCCATAGCATTATCAGTACAACCGGCGCCCGCATAGCAAAACATCACTCACCCAGCCCAGAGGCAGCCAGTTTCTCACAAACAGCCGACGCCTCCTGTACAGTCCAGCTGTAGAACCGGAGGTTCAATACCTATCCAGCCGCAGCTTTGGAGGACTGCAGGTGGGGATTAGACCAGCGCCCGCGAGCCCCTAATACGAAAAAGCCGGTGGAGGTCAGAATGATCATCATCTTCCAGACACCCCAGTGACGAAGACATTATCACCATATTTTCTCGAAAATAGTGAGAGAGAAAATAAAGATATAACGTCAACGTATCTCCTTGCTGTTCTCCTTTCTTCAGTCTAAACAACCTAACTTGAGTGATTGTATACAGGCACTTCCTTGAGGTGAAAGTGAAGAAGGAGGTGAGTGTATGGCCACCAGTGATGCCAGTAACGCGTTACTAAGTAACGCGTTATTGTAATCTGATTACTTTTCCCCGAAAATAGTAATCTAACGCGTTAATCTTTAAAAGCCAGTAATCTGATTGCAGTTCTGTTTCGTTAAGGGGCTCAGCTTGGCATCACCTTACTGCACTATCTCGCGTACGTGCACGCGTACTGAATAAATTCCACAAATGTACCTCTAATACCAGTATTAGTCTGACCACACCCCTCATCAGCTTACCTTCATAAGCAGGTGTGTGGTCACCTGCTCTCCTCCTTCTCGCTTTCACCACAAGGAAAGTGCCTCGGTAGTACCCCACTTGACGTGTTTGTTAGTTGAAAAGAGTTGTGACTGGTTTACATTGTGCTTAACCTTTTCTTCTCTCACTTGTTGTATAAGAAAAGGTTTGGGTCATAATGTATTCCGCGGAGAGTAGACCCGCTAGACCTACTCTTCACCACCGGTTCTCCATTCCCGCCTCCGTCGTGCGCCTCGGTGCTGGGCTGTTGCCACTCTCGTGGTTGCCGACCCAGCCCGGGAGACTGCCGGTGGATAGTTTTCCTCACCGACGAGCCGAGGGTTCGGTGCCGTCGCTCCGGCGATGGCCTGATCTCGACTCTGGTTCCTCTGGTTCTGGGGAATCGCCCGTTGATGAACGGGGGATTGTTTTGGAGCCGGAGGATTTGCGACGAAAACTTTTTGCGTCTGCTCGCTCGCGTCGCAAGATGGTGGCGTGCAGACGCGAACGGCCTGGGTTTGGGGAATTGCTGGAGACCAGCGAGGACGCGTCCGACTCTGGATTTCTGATGGAAACTGAAGACTTCATGGAGGAGGCGGACGGGTTCTTGTATGATGGTCCCGTGGAGGAGAGTATCCCTCCTCCGGAGACCCCGGAGGGGGGAGAAATGGCTCCATGGGGCGCCTTGTTCGAGGATGTCGAGGAACCACCTTGGCCTCATCAGCAGGATGCCCTACTGTCGGCCGCATCGGATTGTGGCTCCTTGACCAGACGCAGCCTGCTGTATGCGAGGGATGCGGGGTCGGTGGAGGAGGGTTCGCAGGGGGAACTGCGGGCCTTGTTTCCCGAGCTCATGGCGGTAGCCGCCACCGCAAACGGTGTGCCGCTGCCGCTGCCATTGCCTGCACCTGTTCCTGATGACCTCATAGGCCATCCCTGGCAGCGTCCCCCAGTGAGAGGGGTGGACGTTGTCTACCCATTTTTCCCATCGATGGGGGCCTATGTTCGTCGGGGTCAGGCGGTGTCCAACATCATGGGACTAACTCCCGCCTACGTACCAGTTACGCGGGTGTCGGGGTTAGTCAAAGGTATGGGGGAGGGCGTACCTCGGCTTGACAATCCGATGGCCGCGCTCCTCTGTCCGGATATGGTGTGGGAACCCCTATGCAAGCCGGTCCTCCAGGGGAAGTCGGCTAGGCGATTGGCTTATTGGGGTGACCAGTCATTCATCGCTGGTACACAGTCGCTGGCTGCGGCGTCTAACATCGCCCACCTGGCTAGATTTGTATCGGGGATAATGACGGGCGGCACGGATCTGAACGAGGTAAAATGCGATCAGATCACCCAGGCTGCGGGAGCTGTTCTGCACCTTTCCCAGGTGCTGGCCATAGCCATGGGGAAAGTGCGCGCCCTGGCCACCCTGGGCCAGCGTCACCTTTGGCTGGAGCAGGCCCGTGTGCCAGAGAAGAAGAGAGCCCCTCTTCTGACGGCCGCCCTCTCCGACACTGGCCTGTTCGGGAAGGCCCTGCAATTGATGACCTCAACATGCAGAGAAATGGCAGAGGAGAGATCCGTCCTTCAACCCCATTTTCCGCCTCCCGTCCTTGCCGGTGGGGGCAGAAGGCTTCCGCGACGTCGAGCTGTCTCCGTCGCCGCTACCACTGCCTCCGCCGCCGCTGCTGGCCCTGCCAAGAGGGCCAGGGGACGAAACGGCGCTTCGGCCACCGCCGGCCCATCCCAGACCGGAGGAGACGGTAGGGAACGTCGTGTCCAGCAGACTGTAACCTACCGTCCCTCCGGGGCTCCCCGGGGTGGCAAGACTCGAGCGCCGCGAGGTGGCAGACGCCGTTAGGAGTGACTTTTTCCCCTTTGTGTCCCCTCCCCTACACCCTTCCCGGCCCCTCTGTGATATTGTGCCTTACACTTTTTAATTAATAAAAAAGTTCCCCGACATAAGGGGGACTGTGTTTGGCCGAACAAACTGTGTGTTTCTTCATACAAATCATATGGTGGGGTTGTGTATATATGAATCTACCCTGTTACGTTGGGGGGTGAGTTGTGTTGTGTTACGAGTTTTAAGCAAGGTCTGCAACTTACACTCGGTAATAGGTTCTATTTAGCTTGATGCTCCACATGCAATTAGAACTGGTGTTATTCCATTGCTTTAACTAAGTATATGTGTTTCACAACGCTGTGTTGTTAGTTGCAGTAATGCTCGTACGCACATTTTTCATGGCCTAGCCATTACTCTCGTTCAGCGTTCTTCCTATGTATGACATAGGCAACGGGTATGGGATTCACGCACAGGCGACTTGTGTTTTGTTGTAAACCCTTTTACACTTTTGTGGGTAGCAGGCATTGTATTAGCTTATGCTATGCTTTGTTCTACCGGAGGTTTTCAAGATGGCTACGGTTGTTTTCTGTGTGTAGGGATAAAGGGTGTGTTTTCGGGAGGGGGTGTCGAATAAACCCCTCCTTTTTCCCACTTGATTGGTTTAGAGGATTTGTTGATCTTTTCTGCTGAGCCAGTCAGGGCCAAGCCAGTGCTTGACAGGGGGGGGGGGGGGGGGGGGGGGGGGGGAAGGGGTATTCTACCGACTCCTGTTATGACAGGATCTGGTGGGTTTCCCCACCCGTTGTAGCGGTGTTGCTATGGCGACGCCTTCCATGAGCTGGTGTCTTAAAGATGTCGAGGTTGGGCGCAGGACTTACAGGCCTGCTGCGCCCGTTTTATGTGTCAAACTTGAGTCTGTTGGTCACGTGTCTCACAGTTTACATATCTTTTTCTTGACCGTAGTCTCATGTGGGAAGGTGTTTTCTGGGGGAGTCTGGTCTTACACTCTGATTAAAAGGAGTGACTGGATTAAAATCATGTGAAAAACAGGGTTTTTACTCCCAGCTGTGCAGTTGGGTCATACGGGTGATGCCTTTTCTTTATTTTATAAAGAGTTGAATGTGTCTTGATGGATATGAAATGAGGGTCCCTGATGGAAACAAGACTAACGTCTTTCTCAGGTCTGCCTCCCCTTATCTTTTTGTATGTATTCCTGTACTGCAGTCTGTTGGGTAAATATTTTCATTCATTCATTCATGGAGTTGATTGCATCTCGCCCCTCTTGTCGTTCCCTGGGCGTCTTGGGGATTCAATATGGTGGTCTAAACGGCCTATTGTTGATGTGGGTATGTCAGAACGCACACATAGTGCTGGCTCAGGATGTGCTTTGGGCCGTTTGCTGACTGGCGCGCCTCGTTTGCTTGGGTAAAACAGCGTTTTTATGGAGCAATTGGGATGGGGGTTTTTCCTCTTCCGACATCCTGTGTGTTGTCGATGGGTTCCCGTTCATGTCAGGGGATGATGACGGAATGGGTCTGGACATATGGGGAAGGGTCTCACGCCCTAGGGGTGGGCCACCGGACGCGGTTCATACCGACACGTCTGGGTCGGCGTGATTAGGGCACAGGACTGGTTCTGGTCGCGCTGGTCCAGATCAGTGCACCCGTTGTCCGCTGGGGATGCAGATCTGCTGTTCTGGTACCCTGAGGGACTTGGGGTTTTTTTCAGGGGGAAAAATGCTAGGTCGATCCGGGTGTCACAGGGTTGAGCGTTATGGGACCCTTGTTGGGTGCGTTGTATTCTGCACTGTCGTAATGGCTTACGGCCGTGCCGACCTGTACGCGTCCGATCTCGTCGGATCTCGGCCGCTGTACGGGTTGGTCTTGGTTGGTACTTGGTTGGGTGACCTCCTGGGAATACCGAGTGCGGGGTGCTGGGGCTGGTCTTCCATATTACGCTCTTCTCTTGCGTTTGGCGCTGAGGAGCCTGTTGGGTGGGGTTAACCTCCTCTGGGATCCTGTGCTCCCCGTATCACCGGGCCCGGTCCGGGGTGATGCTCGTTGACCCGTAGGCCCGGGATAGCCCTGTGGGGAACCGGAACGCGGGCTGCGGCGGTGCCGCAGGTGTGTTTCGGGGTTCTTTCCTGAGGGGTTATGGGACCAACCATTGCATGGGGTGATGCCTGGGTGGTTGGTTCTCTGGTGTGTTGCTGCAGTGTCAACTCCCGGTTCTCCGGTTGAGGGTGCCCCTGCACGTTCATGACGTCTGCCGATCGTATGGGCTTTTCTGTGGGCAGCTGTCAGGGGTCGAGTGGTCTACGGATCCCACTTCTGACGTGCTGTTTGAAAGCTTGGTTATGCGACAACGCCAGCATACGCCCCTTCCGCCGGGGCGGCTGTTCAGCTGTCCTTTCTGGCGCCTGCCTCGTCCGCAGTTTTTCCAGGCTTGGGTTGACAGCCTGTTGCCTGGTCTTTCCCCGGTGCACTGCCTGCTTCCGTTGGTTACCTCTTGTGTGTTTAACCATGCTGTCTGCCTGTTGCAGGGCTTGTGTTCCAGGCGGTGTGCTGTTGGGGAGGACAGGGCCCGCTCGGCTGAGGGGCCCTTTTTGTCCGGATACGCTGGCGATGTGGGGGGCGGGGTCACTAGGTGCCCCCCTGGTGGGGTCTTGATGCTGGCATCGTGGACTTCTCCGGGCCCCCATTCCAGGGAGCCCAGTCCTTTGGTGGATCTGGGTCTTCCTTCGCGCTCCGCTGCTACGGCCTTGCCACGGGGTTGGGTTTGCCCTTGACCCCGTGATTCTGGGGGCAGTAACGAGGTTGTTCCTCCGTTCGTTCCCGGGTGGCATGCGGGTTGTGCGTGTGTGTAGTCGTGGGGTCGAGCCACGGTCTGCTCACCCTGTGCGTTGAGTTGCTTGAGTGCCTCTTCGCACGGTCGGGTCCGTCGCCTTCCCGTGAAGCCCCTAATAGGGGGGCTACCCTCCATTAGGGGGGGTCGGGGGGGCTCGGCCCTCCCTGTTCTGATGGTTGTGGGGGGCTGTCAGCGGGGTGTATTTGTCAGCCAGCGGCTCCGCTTGGCCTCCCTTGTGCAGTAAGGTGATGCCAAGCTGAGCCCCTTAACGAAACAGAACGTTAGGTTATGGCTATAACCAAGTTCTGTTAGTTAGGGGCGACGCTTGGCATCAGACGGCCACTGCAGCCCTTGACCTCACCTTGTGGTGAAAGCTTGGGAAGGAGGAGAGCAGGTGACCACACACCTGCTTATGAAGGTAAGCTGATGAGGGGTGTGGTCAGACTAATACTGGTATTAGAGGTACATTTGTGGAATTTATTCAGTACGCGTGCACGTACGCGAGATAGTGCAGTAAGGTGATGCCAAGCGTCGCCCCTAACTAACAGAACTTGGTTATAGCCATAACCTAACGTTACTTGTCCAAGTGGCTGTGCGTTACTATTTCGTTACTATCTCATCATAAATTCATAATGCAGGCGGAATGCAGTATTTTATTTCGTTTTCGACAGTCAAAAATACATTTTGAGCTGTTTTTCTTATTTGGGAGTGACGTGGTGTGGCAGTGAAAGGGTTAAATACAAGAATGTGTCCCACGGCGTGACTGGACCCTCTGTCTGTGAGTGACTCTGCTTTGGTCCAATCACATTCCCCATCCACAGTCTGCGAATCAGAGGCAGAGTAGGGCGGGTCTTCACAGCACGTCATGTGACATATGCGCCAATCGTGTGACAGCAGGGCTCCGTCGTCGGAGAATTCCACCCCAAAACGCTTGGCAAAATTAAAAGTGAAACCACAAGATGACTTTTCGGTTTCTGTTCAGAATTCCACCCCAAAACGCTCGTCTAAACGTAGCCTCAATCACTACTTCGCGTTTGTCGCTTCGACTAGGTACAGGAGGGTTGATGGTGGCAGAGCAAAAGCTCTTATTTGCCAGATTTACAGTTAATTTACATGTTAAAGAGAGACTGATTGTATGTTTATAGAGATACATTTATAAAAACAATTTAATAGTTACAGTTGATATAATTGAATAGTTCGGCCTGCATTTGTTAGATGTGATACACTGGTTTTGTAAAACCACTGGCTGGCTGCTCTAATGCTGTGAGCATCATAGACTGTTGCTTTACCATACTTGATGGTACAGAAGCTGAAGCACTAGTTTAACAATTTACGTTATGTGCAGAGAAACAAGTTAAAAACAATTTATGCACTTTCAATAAAGCGTTTAAAAAAAACTGTTGGGGGAACGACGACGACTTCGTAACCTAGTTACTTTCAAAGTAACTAAGTTACTCTGATAATCAAGTAATCAGTAAAGTAACTTAGATTACTTTTTAAAGGAGTAATCAGTAATCAGATTACTTTTACAAGTAATCTGTGGCATCACTGATGGCCACACCCCTGCTTATATAGGTGGTGGATAGGGGTGTGGCCAGACAGATGTTGGTATGTAAAGGTACATTTGAGAGTTTTTATTCAGTGCACAAGTACTGACGTGAAGCATGTGCAATAGACGCTGAGCAGAGCTATGTGAAATATAACTTGTTAGAGTTACATAGATGAGAGACTAATGAACTGGTTATAGTTACATAGATGGAGAGACTAATTAATGAACTGATTAGAGTTACATCAGAATCAGAAAGGTCTTTATTGTCAAGTCGTTTTCACATACAAGGAATTTTCTTTGGGCGTTATCGGTACGACATTGGCGGACAGACATTAACAGACATTAACAGACAGATAATACAAGTAACAATGCGGTGGGCAAGTATAGTCCAGTAGGGTGTGTTAATGTAACACAGTGGGGGGATGTCAGTAAGGGTCCCGAGCCTTGTTGATGAGGCTCACTGCAGAGGCGTGAGGTTTTGGCCCTGATGGACCGCAGCCTCCTGCCAGAGGGGAGTGACTCAAACAGGTTGTGACCGGGGTGGTAGTGGTCGGCCATAATCTTACCTGCACTAACTAAATACTAACTAGATAGTTGATGATAAACATTTAATTTCATTACCTGAAATATTCTAAAATCTAATTGTTTTACCCTGTGCACCCCAGACACAAACTTTGGTTACAATTTAAATCATTTTCTAGAGGTTTAAATTGCTGGGGAAACAAAATGTAATGTAAATTGTAAATTTGAGGATAGCAGGACGTTAAATGCACACACGATTACTTTAGCCTTTCCTGAGCTAGACATGATCAAACAGATCTATAAGCAGATGTATGGATGTCTCGCATCTTTATGGCTGTGCAGGGATTAATGGGAAAGGAAACGGGTTGGTTCGTAATGGGCTGCTGGAGTTAAAATGACTTGTACCTGAGGCCTGCCTGGACACATGACATCAGTGGCGGTCCACCCGTCACCTCTCACTTTACCATGACTGCACATAAACCTGGCACACAACATACTTGTCATATATCATATAACATATATCATTTTGCTTTCACTCTAAAGGAAATATGTCTCACATAGACCCCCCAGTACTTTATGGAGACGAAGATGGGAGGCCCATCTGTGGACCTGATGATGAGTACCAGTCTTCTCCTCAGACATATAAAATCACAGTTTTTCACATTAGGATCTAACATCCCAACAGGCCACCTTGTTTATGGTTTGATTCAGTTTTAGTAGAATGTGAAAGACATGAATGATGTGACATACTATAAAATCACAGTTTCTTTACAGTGCAATGAAATAGTTCTGGATTACTGTTACTGTGCAGTAGTATTTGGTAACCATAGATCTATATTCTGCCTGAAACTTGTGTTCAAATAGCTAAGAGAAACGGATGTCTGTTACCTTGGGTTAAGGAATTTAGTAACTAATCAAAATCATGTGTTCTAGTCTCATAAAGTAGTCTGAACAACCTTACAATGGGGGGTTGGCTGTTAAGAGTGGCCCTGGGGGAGAAAGGGATTAGCATTTAAACCTGCTTCCCCTTGGGGGAAGTAGGCCAGCTCCCCAGTTCAAAGACCGGGGATATTTACACAAGCCGATGGAGACACTAGTTACAATAGGGTAATGGCTGAAGACAGTTGGTTTCGCCAACAGTCCATTGATACCATCTGTCTGAACGAAATAACATATAAGTGTCACCAAACAGTGGAGCCTGTTAAATCCTGCAGAACATCCTGTGGGCTCTGTAGAAGAGACCACCTGTTTGAGGAGTTACGCTACACTATTCAAGCAATTAAAATACGGTTATAGTCATAAAAGAAACTCCAAATTAAAATACAAATATTACAGATAGGTTGTACTAAAATAACCAGAAAATACTGACAACTAACTGATAAGGGATAATGATTAAAATACACTAGGAGGTCACCATTTGGCTTGTCTTATTTATCCTCTAAGGAAAATTAGGCTCTCCTGAGTCTAATGATATGAAATATGCAATGTATATGATTAAGAATCACAGAGTTTGAAATTAAGCCACTTCTGGACTTCATTGGAAAAATACTTAACGTGCTGAATAATAACTGTGTAAAATAGATATTGATTTAAGTTAAAAGAATATGATTAGGAAATTATACAAGTGGAATTAATGATAAAAGACTGTGATTCTGGTCAAGTATAAAGCTGTTTTGAGTAGAAAATGGTATCTATGTGTTCATCTGGTTATCCCCGATTCAAAAAATACACATCTTGAATTGTGAAACAGAACTGTAAAGTAAATTTAGACAGTAAAACTATTCTTTGATTGGAAACAAAGTGGGCTCCAGGGGACGGCCCTTCTTTCAAATTCAAACTCAGGGAAGGCTCGCGATTGGGTGGAAATCCTATGCGTGAGGTCACTTGGTGACGTCACGCCCAGGGTTTCTGGCTCAGGGATAAAATGGGGTGTTGTGACTGGGAGGAGAGACTGAAAATGGAACAACACAGGACCACACCCACCTTTTCACACAGAGGACGGCGCGAGCAGAGGAGAACAAGCTTTTGGAACGAGAACAGAATCCTCTTTGTTATCAACAGAGAACAAAGACAACTCAACAATTACCATTCTTTAATCTACTTTTTTAGTCTGGTCTGGATCACAGACGGCATAGTGTCTAGTGATCCGACTATAGCATTCGTTATTTTAATTGAACCAGAACCATTGTAATTACACTTTTAACTTTGAATTAAACAGATGCTGGTACAACTTCTCCTTCATTTCTCCTGCTTAGCTGCCGTCGAACAAGACCAGAGTTATGGTCTTTTGAAAGTACAATAGGGCTTTTAAGGTATAATACACAACGCAGAGCAGGCTGGTTCTGATTCATCAGAACTGAATATAGCCCCTTTGTGACTTCAACTGTACAGTTCAAAGTCGTCTTTACCTTCTGTTTGGTATCCACAGTTTAGAACCTGACAGTCTTCCCTCTTGTGTGACACCCACTCTTAATGGTTTATATGGTATATATCAGTAAACACAATGGGTTTGATAAGCGATTGTTTTGATAAGGACCCCACAGAGATGCAAATATTCTATTCAAATCCAGGTACTCTCTGTGTGGAGTTGGCATGTTCTCCCTGTGTCTTTGTGGGTTTCCTCCAGTTGCTCCAGTTTCCTCCCCGCAACTGACTGTGGTGTTTTACAGTTCAGACAGATCTGGTACAGTAGCTCTGACTGTGGGGTTTTACAGTTCCAGTTTTACAGTTCCAGAGGAGAGGATAAAGGCTCTGTTGGGCAGCTGACCATATCTCCTCCATCACGTTTCAAGTTTCAAGTTTCTTTAATAGTTGTCATACAGAAGTACAGAATACTTTTGTACAAATGCTTCTTACTGTTGCGCTCCAGAGACTGTGCAAGACAAGATAAGTATGAAATAAAAACATAGTAAAATTAGAAGTAAAAAATCACACACAGATGACCAGAAAAAAAAAGCTTATCATTTTGGACTAAAATAGAGGAATGTTGCTCAAGGTTATAAAACACAGTTGTGCGCACTATGAACCGGGATTTGAATGAATAAGCAACACATGTGTTTTTTACAATGACGTTGACAATGTGTATTGCGGTGGACAATAATAGAGAATGTGAAGTTGAACACCTTGTGAGAATGGTCCATGTTTAACATAGCTTTAAAGGACGACTCCACTTTTTTTGGAAATTAGCTTATTTAACATCTTCCCTGGAGTTAGACAAGAAGATGCATACCTTTTTTGTCTCTGTGCGTGCATTTTAGCTTTGGGAATAGACGCTCCGTTAGCATAGCTTAGCTTCATCACTGGAAGTGGGGGAGGACAGTAGCCTTACAGTGCCTTACAGTGTATTGCAAGGTCTGACATTGACCAAACTTGATATGCATGACCTTGGTGGGCTCTAGGTCAACTCCTGAAAAGGGGGTCAATGTCAGACCTTGCAATCAAAAGTTAGGGGGCGCACTGAAATTATGGCAAGGGTTATTAGCCCCCTAACTTTGATTTAAAAAAAAAAAACTTTAAATAAGCTAATTTCCAAAAAAAGTGGAGTCGTCCTCATTAGTTCAACATTAATAAAGTAGTAAATTTTTTTTGACTCCCTCAACCTGCCAAAACTGGATGAGTCATCCAGGTTAGAACTCGATTCAGATTTTTCACAGAGTGAGATAGTTGAGGCAATTAATTCATTCCCCTCTGGTAAGGCAGCAGGCCCAGACGGATTTGGCTGTGAATTTTACAAGACATTTCACAAGACACTTGCCCCAATCCTACTCAGAATGATCAATGACTCCATTAAGAATAACAGATTTCCGAACTCTCTGTATGAAGCAAATATATGTATCTTACTGAAGAAGGGCAAGGAGGAAACAGAGCCTGGGAGCTACCGGCCCATCGCCCTCCTTAATTTTGATCAAAAATCGATCACAAAAGTATTAGCCAATAGATTAGGGAGACATATTCCATCAATTATACACCCTGACCAAACAGGGTTTATCCCAGGCAGATTTTCATTTTGTAATGTGCGTCGGCTCCTGAACAATGTTTATACCAACCACGAGGACAACTCCAGAGCGGCCATTTTGTCCTTAGATGCAGCCAAAGCGTTTGATCAAATAGAGTGGCCCTACATGCTCGAGGCACTTAAAAGATTTGGATTTGGAGACTCTTTTATTGCATGGGTCAAAATACTATATCTCTGCCCGATATCCTCCATCCTCACTAATAATCATAAATCTGGACCTATTGACTTGCAACGTGGGGTCCGACAGGGCGATCCGCTTTCTCCCTTACTATTCGACGTTGCTCTGGAGCCCCTCGCGATAGGAATCAGGAGCCACCCCAATATCAGAGGCATTAAGATAGGTGACATGGAAAGCCGGGTGAGCCTTTACGCTGATGACACATTGTTATATCTTTCAGACCCAGAAACCTCTGTTCCTCCCTTGTTAGATTTCATTTAATCATTTGGTAAGCTTTCTGGCTACACAATCAATTGGGGTAAGAGTGAGTTCATGCCTCTCTCGGGCGGCCTGAACTCAGACTTTCTTAAGGCTCTAGTAAATTACCATTTTTCATATTTAGGACTCCGAATATCTAGAAATCCCAAACTCTTATTTAAACTTAACTATGCTGACATGCTCACAAAGTTAAAACTCAACATAGAGAAGTGGAGGACCCTGCCCTTATCTATGGTGGGGCGTATTAACGCAATCAAGATGGTGTCTCTTCCTAGATTCTTGTATCTATTTCAAAATCTGCCAATCTTCCTCACTGCAGCATTCTTTAAGAAACTAGACTCTATTATTTTCCCATTTGTATGGGGATATAAAACCCATCGCATATCAAAAGGGCATCTGCAGAAGCCAACACAGGAGGGAGGCCTAGGCCTCCCTGTATTCAGGAATTATTATTGGGCAGCCAATGCTAGAGCTTTGACCTATTGGCAGAGGGGACTCTCGGGTGAGACACCATCTAATAATTCCCCCTGTGGCTAAACATTGAAGCCACAGCAGTAAAAGGGCTCCTCTCTCTGTACTTTACTTTTTTCTAAAACAGAATCCCCTCAAAAGCTAATTGGTGACAATTTTATCTTAAGGAACTCACTTAGGATTTTGAATCAGATAAGAGGTGTTCACAAGCCACCAAATGTCTGTATGTATACCCCTATATGTCATAACCACTCCTTTTTGCCATCTCGGACAGATGGGGCGTTTGCTGTCTGGAGGGACAAGGGACTCACGACCCTTGGAGACTTGTACATAGACAAACAGTTTGCATCATTCGACCAACTGAAAACAAAATGTAACATCCCTAACTCCCACTTTTTTCGATATCTCCAAATCAGACACTATGTCAAAGAAAAAATTCCACATTTTGAAACCATGCCAGAGAATTGCCCATTCTATGATCTCCTGAAGCTCCCTCCAGACTCCAGACACCTGATATCTATGATCTCCTGAAGCTCCCTCCAGACTCCAGACACCTGATATCTCGCTTTATGTCCCTGTTTTCCACCTCTGTGTCCACTGACCATCTGAGAGATGCCTGGTCCACTGAGTTGAATCTAGAGGTGTCTGAGAACATATGGAATGAAGGTTTGACTAGAATCCAAACTTGCTCGATCAATGCTAGGTACAAATTGATTCAATTTAAAGTATTCCATAGACTCCACTATTCAAAGACCAAACTACACAGAATGTATCCATCTCTTTCTCCATTATGTGACAGGTGTAAAGTTGCAGAGGGCTCTTTAACACATCTCTTTTGGCTCTGTCCTCATTTACAAAAATTCTGGGGTGAAATATTCCAGTGGTTTTCCAGGGTCTATGGAAAGGACATTCCCCCTGATCCAGAGTTGGCACTCTTTGGGTGTTCAGAGACTGCCTTAAGGTACACGAGGGAGGAACAACAGACACTAATGCTCGGCATGGTAGCTGCAAAAAAAATGATTCTAACCGATTGGAAATCACCTACTGTACACCCCCGTGTTTCCAGAAATGGCTCAATGAAATGATCACAATCATACAGATGGAGAGGATCCGCTATTACAGATCCAAAGAGCACAACAGGTTTTCGGACATATGGAGCCCATTCATTGACTATCTGAAGGACAAATAACTGCACTCTGCAGAGACTCACCCCTGTATATCATGTTTGACCTGCACCTTGTAACACCTGGCTATACAACACACTTTAATGCTTTGAGTTAAGTCACACTGTTATTTTATTTTCCTGTCTGGTAGTCTGTTTCGTTTTTTTTTAGTTTTGTTATGTCTGTTTATTTTTGTTCTGTCTCCTCCTTTTTGTTTGTCTGTTCTTGTAAACTGAGAAATAAAGTATTTAAAAAATAAAGTAGTCAAAACGTGGGCCAAAATGATGGCAACTTCACATAGCGTGAGTTGGGTGTTTACAGGGAATATTAGCTAACATGCGTTAGCTAGCTAACGTTAGGTTAGTGCAGAACTAGCCCCTTTTTGGGAGCACCCTCCCGAAAGGGGCTAGTGCAGAACGTGCGTTAGCTAACGTTAGCTCACCACTAAAGCAAATGACAGACGGAAAATAGGCCCTAATGTCCAAAATAGCAAAGGTGCCCCGGCCTAAGGTACTTACATTTTCACTGAAAGACATATTTGGTTATTTTTCAACGAAGAAGAATGAATGCTTAAAGTAATATTATATAGGTTAAACCAGAGCTAGACTCGTAAAACAACTGATTCTTGTACTCTCGGCTGCTTAAATTCTGGCAACCCAATGTGCTCCACACGCATGCGCACTATGAAGTCCCGCCCAACATATGCCCATCCGAGCTCAGGACCCGAAGCCCCGTCCAGAAATTGGGCACTGCGGCACTGCAGGTACTGTACACCCTACTCATCTGGCTGCATTCTGAATAAATGTGTATGTGTGTGTGTGTGTATTATATGGTATTAATGAAAGTCAGCTATAACAGCTCACACAAGCAGTGTCTATCACCTACCATTTCAGTCCGATCTTTCTTAAAATAATCAACCACAGGAAAAAAGGTTTGTATGTTATGTTATAGCCATAAGTCATATATTTATATGTATTGTATAAAAATGTAACAAGCAAATGTTAAAAATAACGTTAACTCTAACTATAATCATAGTTAAATAGTGGTGAGAACATTAGAACTTTATTTACATTGCTGCAGTGTTGCAGCCTGACCTATGTGTTTGTGTGCAGGGGACAGGGGACAACTAAATGAGTGGCATGTTCAATATCAATACCACTCTACAGTATGATAACCATCATGACCATATCGTTAAATCGCTCTCCCAAAGCAAGCAGCCAGAGAGGTAAGACTCGGACTTGTGATGTCATTGGGTATTAAGTCTAGAGCTGCTCCATAGACAATGAATGGGAGACTGATTTTGTGGTTTTGTTTTTATTCCCCAATTCCTTTATTCCATGGTCCATGGTAATTCTCAGCAATGTCATTTAACATGTAGAATTTTTTTTCTCTGCCCTAGAATCCAGAGGTCCCAACGCCTGTCCTCATAATTAAAGGAAACCCTTTCTTGGAGGCTATTACATTTCACATGAGGTTGCCCTCATTTCCATATGAATGATCTGAGGTATAACCTAGGGATAAGGATGATAATATCCGAGGATTTAGTCGGAAAAAAGCAATGATCGATGATACAGCAATCATGATGAACACAAATGCTGTGACATCACCATTTCTCCATTAACCCTCCAAGACCGGCGTAGACCATTTTAAACCTAGAGTGAAGATAGTGGTATCACATGAAATGAGAGAGAGACCTTCACTTATGTATTGAGAGACCTTGAGGAATCCGTAGACACCAACCAAGTCATGCTAGCTTACCTGGAAGTATGCATGGTTATATAACTATACTAATAATCCATTGTGTTTGGGGTACAATGTGTGTTAAGTACAAGTTTAATAGACATGGGCTTTCATAAAAAGTGTTACCAAATAGCACCATCTTTCAACTCCAAAAGGCATATATAATCATGTCTCTGTGGTTAATCGGAGAGCGTAACCAAGATCTGATGTAAAAAAAATTGCTTTTAATCCACAGCCATCCTTTTTATAAAAGATAAATGCTAGTTTTTTAAAGGCACTGACTTGCACTTCAAACACATTTCAAAATGCACATCTGGGGAACCAGGCGCAACATATGGTGCTCTAAAAGCCGCTCCACTGTTTTTCAGGGGAGTTCAAGAGCTGGAACACAAAGAACCACTGATATCAAGTGTGTTGCTGTCCAAGGTGCTGAAATGACCTCAAGAGCTGTGTGACTGGAGAGGGGAGAAGTACATCTGGCACTCAGTGCAAGTAGTTCACAGTGCTCATGTCTGTAGGATGGTGAGGTAGGAGAGACCCTTAACCGAACCTCGAAATGTAAACCCTGTTCAATTTACAAAATTCTATCTCACGTAATGAGATTGTGCACCTGACAGGATACAGAGGAGATTGACCTCCCCCTGTTCCTCTAGGCCTCTATCTTTCCCCCCAAAAAGTCACTTTTAATGCCAAAACGATAACAATTATCCTTAGTCTTTACCATTAATTCTGTCTTCATAATAGCAAATAAGTTCCCTAAGAGCACAACAGGCTAAAATGAGGCCGGCTGTATACAGACGTTTGCTGTCAAAGAGAGTTGCCAGACGGCATGGTAGGCAATTTAGCTGCAGCTGAGACCGACCGAGCTGTTCCAAGATCCTTATCTGCCTCAATCACTAAGCTGACGTTGCCAGGTGCAACGGGCCCGGCCACAAAATCCAGCCACACAATAGTATGAACAGATGATGGGGAAATTGGTCACAGTTGATCACTACAATGTTTTGTAATTCAATGAAATATTCATTTGAAATAGAGAAGAGGCCTATTACAAATTGCCTCAAAAAAGATTGGGTCACGCTTATTGCAGAAAATGTCAAGCTGCAGATTTTTGCCAAAGATAGGCTGCAGCAGCTCCCTGTGACTAAAATAACTAATCTGGTTCATCTCATAATGTGTTCATTCCCTAGGGGTCGTTTAGTACAGTAGGTGGCCTTGGGAGAGATACTTGTCCTTATCAGACATGAGAAGTTATTTGCACTGATCATGTAAACCGTAATGGCATAATTTCAGTAAATTATCATAAAATAATCAGTAAATTATCAAGTGTTGTGTTGATTGTTGTTGTGTTATTAGTGCCTTCATAAAAGCACTAATTGAACTTGGCCTACATGTGTACATCTAGGATGCATTATGCCAACATACATTTTAAAGGTCCAATTATCATATGAACTAACTATTTTGTACTGTATTCTGTATCATGTACTGTAGACTGAGTGCACTACTAGAGCACCCCTGAATCGAATGAGACCAGTGCATTTGGAGTGCTGGGGAACTTATGTCCAACGAACCACCACCTCCACAGCTTGCATTATGCAAACCCATACATATGAATGAATGAATGAATGAATGAATGAATGAATGAATGAATGAATGAATGAATGAATGATCATCATTACTGTAACAGGGGCATTGTTACTACCAAATCCAGAGGACACAACAACATCACTTTCCAACAAGGGCCTTGACCAGGGCTCAAACCAGTGATCTTCTAATCATGAGTCCGGAGCTCTACCCATGGAGCCACGCTGTTGGACATATACTGTAGACCTAAAGCCATGATGCAAAGGCAAGTTTTCACATTAAACCTGTGTAGATTTATTATGTACATAAGCAGCAGAAGTGTAATACAATAATTACATTATCACAATATTGCAGGCCGTTATATTATTTGTTTATGAGCCTTACTGTCATGGAGCCTGCTGGTACTCTGAGACCATTGTACTATTTACATTCAGTAGTCCTGTTTGTTGCACATGACACTTAGACACATGTGTGTACTGGTTACACGATAGCATCCACTGGTCAAACTTAAACAGAAAGAATAAAATGCTAACTAGGGATGTTCGATATTGGCTTTTTTACCGATATTTTCCAACTCTTCATTTCGGATACCGATATCAACCGATACTGATATATGCGGGTGTTACATGTGTGATGTGTTATGTCTAGTTGTAGTTCCCTGTCCTGGTCTTGTAGTCCTTGAATGAATGAATGAATGAATAAATGAATAAATGAATAAATGAATAAATGAATGAATGAATGAATGAATGAATGAATGAATGAATGAATGAATGAATGAATAAATGAATGAATGAATGAATGAACAGATTGCAGAATGGGTACAATACAGTACGGCTCAATACACACAATTGTTAAGAGGATGCAGACCAGAGAAAGACGTTTGTCTTGTTTACATCAGGGTCCCCCATTTTCAATTCATAGTGACATTTATGACATACACAGCATACATGAGATCATGACATTTATGGCATAGGGACATACATGACATACAGATATATAGTACTGTTACATTTGTGACATATACGATATGCAAATATACAGTAATGTTACCCATAGATCCCAACAGAGAATATACATATGATGGGGAGGAGACTGTACATTAGGAGGGGGTGGGTGGGTGGGAGAAAAAATATACATACGGTGGGGAGATAATATATACATACGGTGGGGAGGAGACTGTCTATTAGGAGGGGGTGGGGGGGGGGTTGGACATTTACGGTGGCCAGTTTCGAATTGCAGCCTCCCGTAGGTCCTCTTTAAGAGTGGTTTTGAATGTGGGTAGGGATTCACATCTTTTTACGGCTGTGGGTAGGGCGTTCCACATTGTTGTGGCATAATTGTGGAACTCCCTCTGGTGTTGTGGGCATGGTATTCACTGACCTTTGGGAAGTATTTCGACATGTACATGGGTACCTGTGTGGTGTAGTGTATCTGGTAGACCAGGCCCATTGCAAGTTGCTGTACTCGGTCGTCTAATCTAAGCCATCCTAGGTAGTCAAAGTGGGCAGGGGTTAGGTGGGTTCTAGGAGTAAGGTCAAGTAGTAGTCTGACCAGTTTGTTTTGTGATGTTTGTAATCTTGTTTTTAGCGCCTTTGAGGTGCTTTGCTACCATGAGGTGCAAGCATAGTCGTAGTACCCTTGAATGAGTGCTCCTGCCAGAGTCTTCAGGGTATTCTTGTTTACCAGAGAGGAGGATAAGGATACACCTTATCTTTTCCCTCCCAGGTGTATACATTTGCAATCAACCCAGGTGTGTCTTGTCTCGTCATCCCCTCGTGTATAACTGTTCTGTTCTCCCCTGTGTGAGGTGCTGATCCTGTTTGTACAGTGCTGTGTTTTGTTTCTCGTTACTTTATGTTACTCTTCTTTTACAAAACCATGGTAAATATAAATTAAATATCTTTTGTTGGTTACTTTGGCTACTGTCTCCTCATTATGTTACATTGACAAAGACAACGAGCACTCCTTCAGTCAATGGTAACGTAATAGCTGGGCCCCCGTCCCCCCCGTCCCCCGTCCCCCAAAAAAAGAATAATTTCAGGTCATTAACATTACATATCTCTTGTCGTGGAATGAACACAACATTATGCATACTTTTGACAATAAATAAAATAAGAATTTGTTCTTACTTGCTTGCCTGGGTAAATAAAGGTTAAATAATTTTTTATTTATTTAATTAAAAATGTTAAACCGATACCGATCATTTCCGATATTACATTTTAATGCCAATATCGGCCGATAATATCAGATATCTCTAATGCTAACATAAAGAGAGAGAGAGAATCACCCAGCTGCACCTGTACCAAGTAACTCTCCCCTACTGCTGCTTCTGTGAGTCTGCTCCCGACTCTCCCTCTGCAGCTGACACCGAAACAACACCCCTCATCCCACACAGCTCAATGTAGAATGAAATGATGTAGATAAAAAAATTGCTGAGCTCATCATTGATCAATCAATGCCTGAGCTTTAATTACAATCCGATGACATCACTGGAGGACATATTCAAAGTCATTAGCTCTCAATAGCTGTAAATTAATGTGTGTGCAAAACTGTTTACAGTTTTGGGATGTGAGAATTATCTGCAAAATAATTCAGCATTGTTTTTCCGGTGAAGTCCCCCTTTAACAAAAGCCAAGATAAGCCAAGATAAGCTACCACACTCATAGAAAGTCAATTAAGTCGTAGCTGAGCAAAGTGGGGTCCGTCTGATGAAAAACCTTCGATCTTGAAACCATGTTCATCATGGTCATTAGGGACAAAGGGTAATGTCGCTGACGAGGACTTCTCCTTTCACAGAGGAGGTGAGGAATGGTCCAATAATGCAGACACTGTGATTAGAGGGACCTTGGGAGAGTTTCGACGATGCTATAATTTCTGCTAATGTCCAGACAGAGATCCAGAGTTGCATTCACATGGGATTGGCAAAGAGGAAACACCACAAACACTGTTTTATAAGGTGTGTGTGTGTGTGTGGTGTGTGCGAGCGTGCATGCGTGAGTGTGTATGTATGGTGTGTGCGTGTGCGAACGTGCATGTGTGTGTGTGTGTGTGTGTGTGTGTGTGTGTGTGTGTGTGTGTGTGTGTGTGTGTGCGTGTATCTGGAACACAAGCTTGTTTATAGAGAGTGGAGTGCACTGTACTGTATATCTGGCTGTCCAATAACATCTAACCCTCTGATATTCAACCTTGGTAGAGTTCAATGAGCTCTTTGAATGGCTCTCTTAGGAATCACCCGGTCCTGCTTTCATGGCTTTTGCTTTATAAAAGATATCCAAGTGTATGTGAGATTCAGTGTGTACTATCCACGCATACAAACACACAGAGGGGCCTTTCTGAGGGTGTTTCATACATCATGTGTGTGTGTGTGTGTTTGTGTGTTTATTTATTTATTTACAAATAAACAGTATATGGTTATTGTCCCTTGTACCATAGACCAGTGGTTCCCAAAGTCGGGGTCGCGACCCAAAGGTGGGCCGCGAGCAGCCACGGGTGGGCCGCGAGATGATTAATTTTTTTTTTTTTTTTTTTTTTGTCAGGCCACTGAACTTAGAAGCAGGCCAGGACAGTGTTTCTAGTTGTATTCTAAAATTCTATTCTATTGTATTCTAAAATGTGACTATATGGTTTTATATTAACTTAATAAATAAACAAAAACGAAAAATCTACTTATTTCAACGAACATTTCAAACTAAATAACACATTATGCACATAAAACGCTGAAAACAACCGAAGCAACAATAGTATTTTAATGAGGCTATTATTATTATTATCATTATTATTTTGCAACAAGTTAGCCCTCTCATAAATAGCACATATAAATGAATAACTAACTTGAACTAACTTAATAGGTTTGAAGTGATATTTGGCTTAAAAAATCGGTCACATGGAAAAAAAAAGAAAAAAAAAAAAAGCCTGACGATGTGCATTGGGCCGCGGCTCTCTGACGCCTTATTTTCTGGGCCCTGGCCTGAAAAGTTTGGGAACCCCTGCCATAGACCATAGAAGGGTATATGTAGGAACCTAGCATAGATGCGTGGATATGTCATTGGAGTTATTAAGTGGGCACCTCTCACCTATATTATTCCATTGAGTTAGGCCCATGACACCTCGAGAGTGCTGAACAGTAGATTCTGCTGTCCTAGATCTATCATCCTCTATACCAGCGGTCACCAACTTTTTTTAAACTGAGAGCTACTTCAAGGGTACTGAGCAGTACGAAGGGCTACTTGTTTGAACTTCCTGAATAAGAAAAGTTGCACAGATCACCTTTTAACCCTCTAAGCCTACATAGACACAGACTCGCCTGGACATTGTGTTGTATTTTGCCAATGCTGAGCTTATTCTTCGAGTCAGTATCAAGTGTTATACCTTTTATGTAAAATCACCATCATACATTACCTTTATGTGAGCACTGAGCATACAATATTTTACATATTAAACTGGGTATAAAATAAATACTACTGAGTAATAGTGCTCATCAGATGCATGTACAGAGTTGTATTATTAATATGTACAGTGATACAGGTATAAAGACCCTATAGTAGTAAGACATAACATGACATCTCAGCCTGACCGTCCACTAGCGCTGCCCCCCCCCCCATCCACCAGCTGTGCCCCCTCAGCCCGACCGTCCACCAGCGTTGCCCCTCAGCCCGACTGTCCACCAGCGGTGCCACACGTGCGCCCGTGGCAACTCGGTCCAGGTGATGCTGGACAGCCAGGAGAGGGTTGCCAACAGCCTGGAAAGGTTCGCTAACAGCCAGGAGAGGACCGTGGTGGTGATGGAAGCGCTTGTGGCCACCCTGGCCCAAATAAAACACACAATTCCCTGATTTAAGTATTTTGAGTATTACTGAAATTATGTGTTTAGTTCTTGAGACAAAATTGTAAACTCTGTACTCATCCTACATCTGTGCAATGAATTGCTGTCTGACAGCACGTTTCTTGTCCGGGCAAGATGAGCAGTGGAATGTTTCTTCAGTGGCTCTTACAATGTGTACAATAAGCAATGTCAAAAAATACTAATAAAACCAACAATAAATAATAACAACCGAAAACATGGCAAATATATAGCCTATGAAAGAAATGGGTTGTGCTGAGAGCAGAATGTAGATGTGTCCCTTTTATTCCACTAGAGATATATCCGTGGTGCAGGATTGGGTTTAGTTCTTATTTATTTATTCATTGTAATTTGCAGTGTTGGTGTAGTGCTTTTATTTATTTTCGGACATCACAAAGATTGTCGTATTTATTATCATTAGAATTTATTAGAATTTAGAATTTAATTCCGAGGATGTCTGTAGAATCGACGTGAATGCAATCACCATGATTTATCCCAAATAAAACCCTTAAGAATAACACGGCGCACACCAGTCTGTATGACGTACGGCTGCTCTAAATCCTGCTCTTAGCTACGAGCGAATCCCAGAGAAGGAACAATTAGTGCATGCCAAAATCGGCCCAAAAAGGTTGTAAGAATGAAATTAGCTCGTAACTTTTGTCGTAAGTTTGTTGGTGAATGAGGTCCAATGTCCCTCTCTGCATCTTATCCAAATAGCATAGTTACACACATAAACCTCTTAACAGCCTGTTAACATTCGACGGCCCTCATACGGGCCGTCGCGCCCGTGCGCGGGACTTGCGCACGTCACAGCACTTTGCTCTCGTCTGTCGGCTCCGGGCTGCATTTCTCCCGATCATTCAATACATTGTTAGAAAGTTGAATTTGCCACCGTTCGATCGTCACCACACTCAACCTATTGTGTGCTTTGGGTCTCGAGTTACAAGACGAAATACCCTGGCGAGTGTCATTTGACAAGCCGTTCCGACAAGTGACCACATCCGGTTGTAAACAGTCCTGAACTGACCAGTCACCGCTGATGGCGAAAATGATTGACCACCATTGTAGCCAAGGAGCATCTGCTTCTAAAGTGATCCAAAACGAGTGCTGATTGCTTTGTTTTGACTCGTGTGTCAGAATGAATGGAAGCGGACGGCCATTTTGGATAATCACGCTGAATTATTGCAGTACACACATAACAAAAACCTTTGTAAAACACTAATTTTCCATGGAATTCTTATAAACTTTGGACTATATGACTATAAGGCGTCAGGCTATGGAACCGTTATGTTTTCCAGCTCCTACCTCTCAGCTGGAACCCAAAAACAGGCATCTGGCAACAAGTCAACACAAAAGTAAGGAGAAAATATTTTATTTCAGTCTGTTCAAACCTCTGTTTCTCTATTACATTAGCACTCAAAGTGATTTTTGTGTAAGAAACTTCAGAATGTTACCTTTCAAAAGAGACCAGACTCATGCATGTGTTATAAGTATAAAGTATAATAAATCGCAAATTACTTTGGGTATGCAATTGACAAGCGTTTTATGCAAAATGTGCAGGACTGTTAATCATCAATATATATATATATATTAATATATATATATATATTGGCACAAGCAGCCATACCCCGGTTCTCGACAAAACACTGCAAGCAGCAATGCAGGAACCAAGAAATGTACGCGTTACGAACTGGCACGCACTCCGAACGGGCACTGCACTAGTCATGTAAAGGATGCAAGCTAAACCAAGGCTTCAACCTCATCAAGTTTTGGACTTAGTGCTGTCCTAGACAATTGTGATTGGTTTGAGAAATACAAAGTGAGTTCATAAACCTTTGCATTATCATACATCTATCTGTATAGCCATGCTGAATTTCAATGCCCTTTTCCCCCAAAGTTTCAAGATAGCACACTTAGTAAAGTAAAGCTTTGTTATATTATGGTCTGTTTCAGCAGGCAAGCTGATGAGAACACAAACATCAGTGATATTTCACGCCACAAACACAAGGCAAGTGCTTTCACCATAAACTGTATCATTTCAGAGTTGTGTCAACCGTCATTAAACAACAGCATCATTAAAAATGGTCTCACTCTCAATCACTTGGGCCTCTGGAGAAGAGCCTGTGGTCGGAGTTTCAAACACTTTCACACAGTCTTTTCAGACTTGCGGTTGCAGTCTTCTGGGGATTGATGGTGGATATTCAAGAATTTTGCCTCAGTTGGTTTTATAGATATTCAATTCAGTGTGAAATATGAAAATTGGACTGGCGGGAAACTTAAAGGGGCATTTCACACAAAAAAAAAACAATGCTGATTTATTTTGCACATAATCTCACACATCTAATAAATAAAATATATATGTTTCTTTTTTATTCTATTTATTTTTGGGCTTTCTGTATTTTTCACCCATCCCAATTGAGTCGTTATGCCAATTCCCTTCCTGGTCGTTGCACACATTTCCCCACTGTCGGCCTGGGGAGGGTGTAGAACTACCACATGCCTCCTCCTCGCCAGCCACTTCTTTTCACCTGACAACGAGGAGTTTCACTGGGGTTCACGCTATTTCCCCCAGATCCCCTCCCTGCTGAACAGTAGGAGTCACAGTTTACAATGACCAGGACACATACCTACAGATACAGCACTCAAAACTCAAACCTCTCATGCCTCTCTACCACTCTCTACCACTCCTCTATTGTTCTTGACCGGGCCAGATTTCACACCTCCACTTCCTCCCACAGGCTGGGCAGATTTTCATCTTAAATTTTTATTCGTCCCAAATGTCCCAGCCCCATCAGATTTCTTAGCTTTTTTCACTGTTTACTTATCATGCATTGCAACACTAATATATGGTCAGTACCCCAAGTCAGACTGCCCATATAAAAATTATTTTGGGGGTCTGAGGGCAGTAGCCCCCGACCCCCTCCCTGGGGAAGCACTTAAGTTAACTACCCTCCCTTTGTTCCCCCAGCCAACACCCCCGGAAAATTAACACCTGAGTAGACTTAAGTGGCACACAAGCAGCAACAAGCAGCAGACAAGCAGCAGAATTGGTTTGATTTTTGAGCGCTGCGTCTGTAGATACAATTACAAATACAACAAAATAATTTCTTAAAGGGGACCTGCATTGCTATTCCTAGCACTATTTGGGCAACTTTACACAATTTCTGTGAGTCTATTGAAGACATCTGTAAGGTTTAAAAAAAAAAATGCACGGAGGAGCACTGTGTAAACAAGCACACGCAGACGCGGGCTCTCGGAGCGATCTCTCCTCTCTCTCTCTCTCCCTCCCTCTCTATCTCTCTCTCCCTCTCTCTCTCTCTATCTCCCAGCGACTGGCAGACAGAGAGAGATAGAGAGAGACTGAGGCACTGTGTAAACAAGCACACGCAGACGCGGGCTCTCGGAGCGATCTCTCCTCTCTCTCTCTCTCCCTCCCTCTCTCTCTCTCCCTCCCCCTCTCTCTCTCTCTCTCTCTCTCTCTCTCTCTCTCTCTCTCTCCCTCTCTCTCTCTGTCTCTCCCTCTCTCTCTCCCTCTCTATCTCTCTCTCTCTCCCTCGCAGAGTGCAGTCGAGGTGTCGGATTACACTATCTGCCTCGCTGTTGGAGGAAGTGATTTCCACTCGCTCTGCTATCGCTGTGTGGGCTGCCTAGGTTGTGGGCGGGCATTGGCTCCAACCACAGAGCCAATCGGATCACTATCCTCTTCCCCAGCGCCACGTGACATCACCATGCGAGTCAAATCAGAATGACCTGATTAAAATGGACCAGGAAATGAATTACCTGAATGACGGCAATCTGCCAATATGGTATTTAGAGACACAAACACATACTAACTCCTAATACTATAATACAATGCTAGACACTGAAAAAAGACATTTATAATGCATGGCACCTTTAACACATTCAGCGCCAGCCATTACCCTTATCCCTGTAGCTAATGCGCCAGCTTTGCATAGCTTATTTTCACTGTGCATCACTATGTTTGGAGAGCTATATCTATATTATAGCTATGGAGACAAGTCAAGTCAATTCAAGAGTTTTATTTGTCACGGCATACAAGGCATACAGTGAAATGCGGGTGGTCATGCCCGCAGCGATTGTGCAATAATACAAGAGACAATACTATGGTAATTTGACATTAACTATCTCCCATCCAACTTGCAAAAAAGAGAAAACATTTTCATGTATACGTTTGTGCGTTATCCCGTGGTGAATATTGTATAGTTTAGGAGTGAGATGGGCTAATTCCTGAAAAGCTGAGTTATAGGACGCTATGTGAATTTGAGTAAAGTCGTTGGCTTTTCTCACCTGGACACGCTACTATTTCCAATTCAAAAGTATATAATTTTGTTTTTTGATGCTCTGATCGTCATCAACGGCATTCGTTTTGAACACCACACACGCTGATCAGCTGGATCTATATGAAATCATTGTAGGATCAAGGTGAAATTGACGTCAGATAGTCCTTACCTTTGATCGGGGGTATCCGAGCCCCAGATTTGACACTCCAGTGACATCACAGATTGGAGGGCTCTCTTTGTGATTTCTAGCTTCAGGAGAGAGTGGTGTGTGTTCACAAATAGGCCTATTGACTATATTATACTCACAAATAAAAACTGTCCTAGGGCACATGAAGAGCATGTTTAAGGTCTGACAACCTTAAAATGGGTGACATTCCCCTTTAAGGCACTGGAATAGGCAGTACAATACAATAAAAACAAATCTGACTACAACAGACTGACTGAAACCGACTAAAACTGTTTTGATGAAAAACATAATTTACACACATTTACATTAAGTCATTTAGCTGATCCAAAGCGACTTACTGTACAAGTTCTGTACGACAAGTCATCAGGAAGGGCACAACTCTATCAGCTGAGTAACAATGTTCTTCAAAGTGTTGAGTGCTACAGTGTAGGTTAGTTTATTAGGACAAGTGCAGTAAGGTTAGTTAGGGTTAGATTTTATATATATATTTTCAGATAGTTGTTGAAGAAGTGCGTCTTTAGTCGACGGCGAACGATTGGATGGGTTTCGGCTGTCCTAACTGGGGACAGCCCAGACAACTTGTATGCAAATTTGCCATTGCGACATCCAACTGAAAATAAAAGAACGTATAGAAAATACTGGAAGTGGATATACTCCATATACCATTTGCATATCATTGACTACACTAGTGAGAATCTCTTATTCGTAATACCCCTTAGTATAGCTTTACAGTATATCTGAGTAGACATATTTTTAACGGCCACACACTATCCCTGCTGTGACTCTGAGGTGAACAGGATGTTTGAAAGTGTGGAGCAAAAATAATTCCTCACAAACAGCCATTAACACTGCAGCCCTCCAGCCTGCCCGCTCAGGTACGAATCATGTTGGAATTAAAGAAAGGGAAAGACACGGCTGTGAACCTGTAATATTCAGATTCAGATTCAGATTCAGATTCCTTTATTGAGCCATTTGTGTAAAACACATTGGTAATTGTTGCAGCAATACAGTGTATGCATTCTTTCTTTTTTCACAGTAAACAAACACCAACACAGACAAGAAACGAAAACAGTGCAGTGGGGGATTAATCAATAAATAAAATACATATATATATATATATATATATATAAAGTGAAGTGTACAGAGATCCAGTACGGACTAGTGCAGTGCAGTCAATGTCATTGTGCCAGTGTCACTTGGGGGCAGAGGGGAGGGGGGGGGGGGGGGGGTACCTGATTCCCATGGATTACTGTAACATACAGTATGTGTAACATACAATATGAGGGGAAAAAGGAAAAGCGGTAGGTTTGAAGGAAATGGCAATCTAAATTTGCAAGAGGTCAGACATTGCAGGGGTGTTCATACGACCACAGGTGCTCTCAGAGGGCCAGGAATTGTACTTGAAAGCACAAAAGTAATAATTATGTGGCAATAATCGCATGGGATAGAAAATCCAAGTTGAGGCACTTGTGTGGGTTTGCAAGTTAAAAAGCCTTTAATCAGAGGGCTAAAGCTTCATTTATATTCAAATGTGAAATATTGCTGATCCTGGCGTAGGCCAAGGAGCCCCGAACGGTGGAGCCTACATGCACCTCTCCAGAAATGTAACTGTGCGCAGGGCGACACGGCACTGCAAGCAATGTGATTGGCCTGCTTGCCTTGAGTTGTATTGTGATGTGTGAAGGCATCGTAGAATGATTAGGAAATGCGTGGAGCTGTGAATGCTCGTACCCCCGCAACCACAGCAGACAAAGAACCAATGTGGAAGTCTGTTCCGGCTTTAAGACGTTGGAAAAACACACCTACATGCATTGGCTCCACTCTGCTAGATCCGTTTCACTGTAAACATGTAGCCCTCATGGCTGCAGTCTTGCACAACTGCACTCAGCCCCAGCTTTCTCTTGTTTTTGGTAAATAAATGACGATTGATTTTATAAATTAATCCTGCAGTGGGTGACTGTGGCAAATCATTGCCATCTGTTGAGATCAGAGGCTCTGTATAGGATTGTTAGTAACTGTCTAACTGTGCAATATGACTGTTTACACTGGTAACTGTTTACCTGCATATCGCTGCTGTCGGGACAAAACCTCATAACTCCAAAAACCCAACTTTTCAGCAGATGAAAAAAACTAACACAGATTTGAGGATGAATAGAGTTAGGAGGTTTAGACAGATGATCGGTTTAATGCTTTCCCATTGTTTAAACTTTGTAAAACCCACACACACATATGGAGGATGATCTACGGAGTTGATTTATATAATAAAAAAAAATTATAAAAAAATTGAGTTATGAGGTTTTGTCCCGACAGCAGCGATATGTGATTGTCTCCACCAGTGATGGTCTAGTTGTATATATATATCTGCTCCCACTCTAGGCGGAGCCACCCAGGTACCCTACCTTATGGCAACTATAAAAGGAAAGGTATCCACCCCTTTCGTTCTCTCCCCCAATGTCTCTCAGAGAGAGAAGAGTTGTACTACTGCTGTTTACATGTGAATAAAAGAAGCCACGCCAGTTCAGGCACAAGATAGAAACCATGCCTCTTGACCACATTATTGTCGCCCTAAGTTGAGTTCTGTTAACAGGTTATGGGCCCAGATAACGCCGGGGCAAAATAGTGGAGGTACTGTAGCAAGCTTAGCTGAAGTTATAGGCTATGATAGCGCCGGGAGCACCGCGTGGCTAGTCGCTAGGCCAACCAGAGTAAAAGCTAAGCATACCATTAACGAAGAGGATGGAAAACAAGAGAAGAGACAAGTGGCCGACATTCAATGGAAAAGCAGAGAACTACGAGCTCTGGGAAGAGCGCATGCTGTGCTGCATGCACAGGGCGGGGTTGAAGGAGACTATCCTGGGGGCCCCCACCCAGTGGCGGCGGGGGGAGGGGCTAGCAGGGGCTTAAGCTCCCTCTGAAAAAGGCTTAGCCCCCTCTAAGCCCCCCCTCCCAGTTATGTTTTTTATTTAATTTATATATAAAATACATTACGAATTCCGTTATATTGGACATTTGTATTAATTATATCAAGCGAAGAACTGAGAAATTTGGCAGAGAGAGACGGCAACATTATCGTGGGTTTGCGTGATGAGTATCTCCACCTCCCAACGAATTATTTGCGAGAGCATGCAGCTGCAGAGCCGCAGACCAGCTGTGTTTTCAGGTCCGGTCTGGGGACCGCTCAACAGCACCCCCCACCCAACAGCTGAATTGCCAATGGCTGAATTGGAGTATTGCACTGTGCCGGCACAGCTGGTGGGTTCTGTGGCTCTGCAGCTGCATGCTTCTCGCAAATCCAGAAGCTCCCGCTGACAACATTGTTGTCATTATTAGACCTGCTTGGTGAAGCAACAATGAAACAAATGTAATGATTGTTTCGTTCATCGCATAGGCTATTTAATTTTAGCCTATTTCTTTTTTTTTTTTATCTTTTTCCCCCTCCTTTTTCCTCCGATTTTCTCCCATCCCAATGTTAGTCGTTATGCCAATTCCCAATCCCCTTCCTGGTCGCTGCGCACTTACCCCCCACAGTCGGTCTGGGAGAGTGGAGGCTATCACGTGCTTTCTCCGACACACGTCTAGCCAATCAACCGCTTCTTTTCACCTGGCAGCGCGGACTCTCACTGAGAGGGTGTAACGTGTGGAAGGATCACACTACCCCCCTTAGATCCTATCCGCGCTGAGCAGGCGCCCCGACCGAACTGTAGGAGTCGCTGTTTACAACGACCTGGACCCACCCCGCCAGCTTTCCCACCCTCTAATACAGCCAATTGTATTAGTGTGAACGGCAAGCCAAGCTGGTGACAACGCCGGAGCTGTGAGCTGGATTCGAACGTGTTGGTGACAAACGCAATCTCCGCTACGCCACCTGACCGCCCAATTTTAGCCTATTTTAATACAATTCAAATAATCAAATTGTGCTTGAGGGAATTATTTTCACCGGACATTATGACCGGAGAGATTTAATATGTTGGACTTCAACAGATTTTGCCGGTCAAAAACCGGTAATTACCGGACAACGGAAACCCTGCCATGTAGTCTTTGTTGACACACACGCACACACACACACACACACACACACACACACACACACACACACACACACACACACACACACACACACACACACACACACACACACACACACACACACACAAAAGCCCTGGACGACCAGTGGAATGCTAGCGCGTACTGTGAGTTAGCGCCGATGCTTGACGACACCAGCCTGGGGCTGATATTCCGCGACACTAAAGACAGAGGCCGAGAAAGCCTGGCGGTACTGAGAGATCATTTCATCGGGCGAAGAAGACCCAGAGTCGTGGCCCTCTACACAGCACTAACGGGCCTGAGGAAGGGGATCACCGAAACTGTGACCGAATACGTCAACAGAGCAGAGCAAATCACGACGCCATTGAGGAGTGCCGGAGAAGCACCGAGCGATGGGCTAATGATGGCGATGATAATGAGAGGACTACCGGAGCTGTACAAACCGTTCACACTCCTGATAACACACGGTTCAACGGACATTACGTTGGGACAGTTCAAGGCTAAGTTAAGGAACTTCGAGGCCTCAGAAGACACCCACCCAGCCGCCGCGGAGGAGGGGGAGAGGGTGCTAAAGGCTCGAGTAACGCCAAGAGAGAGAACCAGGACCACGACGGACCTGGCGTGTTGGCGATGCGGAGATAAAGGCCATCGGAGAAGCGAATACACAAAGACTGTCTGGTGTAGCTTCTGCAAATCCACGGGGCACACAGACAGAGTGTGCATGAAGAAACACAACCAGAGCGCGCGATACGCGCATGGACAAGATGGCGGCTACAGACGAGACGACGGCCATGAACGAGACAGAGGCTACGGACAAAATGGCGACTACAGGCAAGACGAAAGCCACGGACAAAATGGCGACTAAAGGCGAGACGAAAGCCACGGACGGAATGGCGACTACGGACAAGATAACGGCTGTGGACAGGATGACGACAGCGGACACGACGGCGGCGACTATCGACGTGAGATGAATCGAGATGACGCCCGGAAAATCAATGACGGCGACGATCGATGTGAGGCGAGTTGAGACGACGCCCCGGAGGATAACGGGACAAGAAGACTGCGCTTTTTGGAGCGCGGACGGCAGGCATCGCCGGACTGGCCCAGATGCAGCGGGCCCAGAGAAGGGGGCTGATCGTGGACACAGGCGCGTCGTCCCATGTCACCAACGACAGGAGTCGGTTCAAGAACTTTGACGACACTTTCCACTCGGAGAGGCACTGCATGGAGCTGGCGGATGGTAGACGCATCTATGGATTGGCACAAGAGAAGGGAGGCGCACAGGTATGCCTCACGGACAGCAGGGGGCGCCGGCGTACGGTGATGCTAGAGAACGCTCTATATGTACCATCGTTCCCACAAGGACTATTCTCTGTAATAGCTGCTACTGCAAGCGGCGCCAAGGTATTCTTCGATAAAGGTACGAATTTCCTTGTAGAACCTGACGGTACCTTGTTTGACATAAAGATGTACCAGAGAGTATTTTAGCTGAAAACGGAGTGTAATGACTACGACCAGTGTAACGATAATGATGATGTGTGTAGCGGGACGGCCAGTCACGATATTCAGACATGGCACAAGATTATGGGTCATTATAATTACGAGGATTTACTGAAACTGCAAGTAGTGTCAGAGGGTATGCACATTGAGGGGGAGAAGCGTAGACCTCAAAAAAATATTGCAATGGGCAAAACGGAGAAGTTTACCCAACTGAGATACAGAAATCCCACAGACGGAGTAAGGGTACCACTTGCACTAGTTGACATGGACCTAGCCGGCCCAGTAAGCAACGAGTCCATAGGAGGTTTTAGATATGTACAGTATTTTACAGACGTGTGTACAGGGCCGGGGCAGTGTTTGTTTACTTTATCAAAGAAAAGAGTGACACACTCCAGGCCACGGAAAAATTCCTGGCAGACGTAGCTCCTTATGGTACAGTAAGATGTTTGAGGTCCGACCACAAAACCGAGTTCACAAACAGAGAGTTCCAATCACTGTTGGGAAGGTATAAGATAAGACACGAGACGTCACGTCCATATCCCACGCACCAGAGTGGGGTGGCAGAGAGGGAATGGCACACCCTTTTCGAAATGGCTAGGTGTAAGCTAGCAGATAGTAACTTACCAAAGAGCCTGTGGCATTATGCGGTGCAAGAAGCCGCTTATACCAGAAACAGGTGCTTTAATAAGCACTCGGGCACCACTCCGTATACAGCGCTGACAGGAAAGAAGTGTAATCTAGCCAGAATGCACCGATTTGGATCAGTGTGTTATGTGTACCTGCAGGACAGGGGAAAACCCAAGTCCAAGGATGTAAAAGGATTTTTCGTAGGACACGACAGAGGAAGTCCTGCTCTCCTAGTTTATCATCCCGGTAAAGGGATAGTGCTGAAACACATGCTAGTCAAGTTTGTCACGAAGGCAACCTGTGAGGGCGAGACACAGACAGAAGAGCCAGAGCTGGACTCCAGAACAAGGTGTGTAGAAATAGAAACACAACACCCCAGTGTACTTAGTACAGTTGCGCAGACAGAGTCAGCAACCCCCAGAAGGCGATGACGAGAAGCACCTGAGGGTGACGTCAAGCGCCTCAAGCAGTGGGAGGTATCCCCCAAGGGAACACAAACCCCCAGAATATCTGCCAGACCATGCCATTAAAGGGAGTGACGAGGAGAACAGTACACCTACCCCCGTTGAGTACTACTACAGGGTAGCCAGTGGGATAAACCCAACCTCTAAGGAGGCCACATTGTTCCCCAAAGAGGGCAGACTGACATTGGGAGGGCAATGGTTGTATTCGATCCAGGAGGGTATTGAAGACCACAGTAAATACAAAGTATGGTTCATAGAAAATGTATTCAATGCTGAAGAATTGAGCCATATGTTTGGTCCCATGTTTAAGTACAGAGGTGGATGAGTTACCAGGTTTAAAATACTGAAATGGATCTTATGTTTAATCCCATGTTTAAGTACAAAGGTGGGTAGTTTACAATGTTAAAGTACAGAGGTGATTCAATGTTTAAAAATACAGAAGTGGAGGATTAGATCATCGTTCCAGGCCACAAAAGAAAGACCTAGGCAGGTTAAACCATTTTATAGGTATGGACTTCGAACAGTCTGCCAACTGTGTAAAAATATCCCACAAGAGATATGTGGGGAAAGGTCCTGAGATGTTTTTGACTAAAGTAAGAAATGTATAGATAAACTGTGGGTAGCTTCATTCAGGTGGACAACCTGTACTTGCCCTGACCTATGTTCTGTAGTGAGTAAGAGTGTCGGAGTATGTTTATTGACCCCACAGAGAATAATTAAACTACGTCAAAAATATGTTTTTCGTTATCACAGAGGTGCTGCAGATGGACAACAGTGTTTCAGAAAAGACAACAAAGGTTTAAGGGCTTAGAGCCTACAGGGTTACTATCAGCCTGTGATGCTGAGTATATGTTTCTAGCTACAACAATGTAAAATGTGTTTATCTAGAGCAATTGCTCGAAGTGATGAAGATAAGGTTATGAATGTATTGTTCAAGATGCAGTGGGTAATTGAAACATATCCTCTATACCAAATATGGTGTTTTTGAAGAATGGGCGTTCTGTCAAAACCATTTAAAATGATGAACATTGTGTATATGGAGACTGTTGTTTATAAGGACAACCAGGGGACTAAAGGTACATGCCCAAGTAAATGGAAGATTGCTCCACTTCTACAAGGTCAATTAGCATGTTCTTGGTATCTAGGAACATCTAGGGACCTGGGGGTATGTATTCCCAGTGTCGGAAATATTGTGTCTGTTACTAGGCTTGAGTAAATTGTGATGAAACAAAGGAGAATATAAATTATGATTTTTTTTTGCATCTTTGCCGGTGAATAACACCATGTTACAATTGTGCAGCCACCGAGGCCGCTCACTGAGCTCATTCACCACCTTCTTGAGAACAAGTGTACAGAAAATCTAAGCAAATGAATAAAGGGAAGATGATTAAAGGGGACATGCATTGCTATTTGCACTATTTGAGCAACTTTACACAATTCCTGTGAGTCTATGGAACACATATGTAAAGTTTCTTTCAAACAAATTCATTGTTTTATATAAGTACTCAAAAGCATAATTTTTCAGCCTCAGGATTTCAGGTCTGTGCTGGGCTCCGCCCATAAGCGCTTTGAGTGACAGTCACCCACACAGTCTGCGACTGGCACAGAGAGAGAGATAGAGAGATTGATGGGGATACTAATAAATTTTGCCGCGGGGGGGCATAATCCCACGGGACAATGCATTGGTAACTTGTTTCAAATGACAATATATACCCCTGTGATTATTATTGTACCGATCGGAATACGGGCATGCGCGTGGGAGCGTGCACAAAGATATTTTGACAGTGATATCCCAGGGGAAAGTCCCTCCACCAGCCCTGTGCGCGTGTATCCTTTCCGCAACGGAATTCGGTTTCCGGGTTCCTCTGATTGGCCGCGACCCCCACGTGACCCGCCCCCCTATCCACCGCTCTGCCGCTGCCGCGCGCGGCAGAGCGAGCGGCCGCGGACTCGCTCGCTTCCTCAATTTATACGCATGGAAGTATTGACTGAATGAATGAATGAAAACTTTATTTAACAGATTGCAGAATGGGTACAATACAGTACGGCTCAATACACACAATTGTTAAGGGGATGCAGACCTGAGAAAGACGTTTGTCTTGTTTACATCAGAGTCCCCCATTTTCAATTCATATAGAACGACTACGCCGTAACAAATCATTAAAAAATATACCGTTAACTGGAATATGTTGTGCCTTTACACATATGTTGGATTATGTAATTGGTTTGTCATGACAAACAAAAAAATAATCGCGATTTACCCGCTGGCTACAACAACACTCAGTGACTGCATGTAGTCAGAGCCAGAGCTCAGCGATGCCGCTCGCGGCAGCACATTCTCGCCGCGGGCTGAGCTCTGGTGTCCGCTGGAGCAAGCCAGAGACAGCCGGCGATGCGATATTTTATTTGTTTGTCATGACAAACCAATTACATAATCCAACTATGTGTAAAGGCACAACATATTCCAGTTAACGGTATCTTTTTTTAATGATTTGTTACGGCGCAATCAATACTTCCATGCATTCGGGACCTCCATGTTTTGGGGGTATTCATCAGACAAATCGGATCCGGGGCAGTCGGGCAAGAACTGCGGGTTTTCAGCCTCTCCCCTCTCTCCTGGAGCTTAAGGGGGAGCTTAGTATTCCTGCCTCTGAGGAGGTGGCTACAACATCAACACACAGTGACTACATGCAGTCACTGTGTGTTGTTGTAGCCAGCGGGTAAATCGCGATTTTTTTATGCTACTACATGCGTATTTTATGCTACTACATGCGTATAAATTGAGGAAGCGAGCGAGTCCGCAGCCGCTCGCTCTGCCGTCAAAAATATGTTTTTCGTTATCACAGAGGTGCTGCAGACGGACAACAGTGTTTCAGAAAAGACGACAAAGGTTTAAGGGCTTAGGGCCTACAGGGATACTATCAGCCTGTGAAGCTGAGTATATGTTTCTAGCTACGACAACGTAAAATGTGTTTATCTAGAGCAATTGCTCGAAGTGATGAAGATAAGGTTATGAATGTATTGTTCAAGATGCAGTGGGTAATTGAAACATATCCTCTATACCAAATATGGTGTTTTTGAAGAATGGGCGTTCCGTCAAAACCGGACAACCAGGGGACCATTGTGATTACTAGGAACCTAAGGTGTCAATATAGATGTAAACATGCCATTATAAATAATATCATCTCATCAGGTATGCCATCAGATAAGAAAGAATGACACCGGTTTACTGTCCAACGGACGACAGAGTAATAGATACTATGAAGGAACCTGTTTTCAAATTAAAACTGACGGGGTTTGTAAAGGTCATGTTTTATGTGAAGATATTGAATGTCATACCATATGGATGTTTTTGGGTTTATATATTATTTCCTTTGTTAAAATGTTTTTCCAAGAAGTCAGCCAGTATGCTAAAAAGTGGGAGTGTTGAGATCAGAGGCTCTGTATAGGATTGTTAGTAACTGTCTAACTGTGCAATGACTGTTTACACTGGTAACTGTTTACCTGCATATGTGATTGTCTCCACCAGTCATAGCTGTCAACATTGGCAGGAGAAAAAACGTGCACCTTTTAGCCCCGCCCCTTCTCCCGGCCCCGCCCCCTCGGCCCGCCCCCTCCCACCCAGCCCGCCCCCTCCCAATGGAGCTGCCTCGTCGCTGCCATCTGCTGGTCAAAACATGTATTAAGGAAATTCACTGTATTATTTTACAGATTACTTTTGTTTTCCTACTTTAAGTGTAAACGTAGCTAACGTTAGCTGAAAGCTGTAACGTTACAACGTTATGCGGCATCAGTAGACAACGTATCATGTATTAAACTAGAGTTAAGATCGCTAATCTACCTTGTTGTTGGCTTGTTGATAAAGTATATCCACTCCATGGCTTTGTCCATCCAGCCTGTGTTGATGTCAGTGGCGGCTCGCCACTAGGGGCGCTCGGGCGCCGCCCCCCCTCAGGCCCTACCCTGGTTATATGAGAGAACAAGAAAAATAAGTTTTTAGTTTTTAGTTTTATAGCCCTATAAATAATATAAACATGTTTAAAATTAATAATATTTACTCATTTTAAGTATGTTTGTGTTTCCAATGCACAATATAACGTTATTATCGCAATTAAAAAACACTCGTTTTCCAGAGCAGGAAGTGACATCACGTTTTTTTTATTTTTATTTTTTTTTCGTATTTCTCGGCCCGGGCTATACGCGATAGCGCTCTGAGTGCGCGTCACAGTTTGATCGCTGTATCCGTCACAGCCAATCAGTGCATAACGCGTTGTGCGTTGAAATATGACTATTATGTTGGAATCCGGGCGCGATTTGAAGCGGTCTAGCCAGTAGCGTCAAGAATATCTGTAGCCGCATTTCGCGGAGACGCTCTCTGATTGGCCGACGCCAGTATTTTTTTCCGTAGCAGAATTTCACAGAGACGATCTCTGATTGGCCGAATCCAATTTCTAATGTTCCAATTCTAGGTTATTCTGGCTAGGTTGGTCGGTGGAGATAGTTGTGTTGTTGTGAGAATGATGCAGGCAGCTGTTTGTCTTAGACGAGCGTGCCGTGACTGCAAGTTCTTTAGACTGTTAAGCTTAGGCACTCTTTCAAAGTTGGTTAAGGTTAGAGTTTGTCTTAGAGCATGGCGATAGAACGCCAGGTAGTTTGCAGGCTGTTCGAGGCGGAAATGGACAAAGACACAGCTCTTCACTCACACAGCTTGTTGGCTAACAACAAGCTATATGGATGCGGAGGGACAACAATGGATGGACATCAACACAGGCTGGATGGACAATGCCATGGAGTGGATATACTTTATCAACAAGCCAACAACAAGGTAGATTAGCGATCTTAACTCTAGTTTAATACATGATACGTTGTCTACTGATGCCGCATAATGTTGTAACGTTACAGCTTTCAGCTAACGTTAGCTACTGCTAGCTGTTAGCTCCGTTATCTTAGCTGGCCACTTTTATAATTACTTCATGGAAACGGAGTAACGTTAACGTTTAAACGTTATGTCGAGGTCATACAATACTACAGTCGACATAAGGTTAACGTTACCCCGTTTCCATGAAGTGTTTAAATAGCAGCAATCTTGTTGAAAATGTAACTTTACTAAAATGCTCTCTCTCTCTCTCTCTCTCTCTCTCGCTCTCCTCTCTCTCTCTCTCTCTCTCTCTCTCTCTCTCTCTCGCTCTCTCTCTCTCTCTCTCTCTCTCTCTCTCTCTCTCTCTAATTTCGCCGCATGTGGGGCATAACCACTCAGACAATGAATGGTAACTTGTTTAAAATAACGAGCTTTACAAATGTGTTTATTATTGAATGGATCTGACATCATCTGAGAGAGAGAGAGAGAGAGAGAGCGAGAGAGAGAGAGAGCGAGAGAGAGAGAGAGAGCGAGAGAGAGAGAGAGAGCTGTGCGTGTTTTGTGTTGGGCTATTGGAAACGTCGTTGCATTTGACTGACTGATCATATATTGATCGATGGCAATGGTGATAATATTCGCCAATGCGTGCCTTGTACATGTTTGCAAAATGTTTGGTATAGCGCCCCTAGTGGCGAAGTACCCACCGGCCGCCACTGTCAGGAAGTAGTCTGACTCACATGATATAGACCATAGGTGTCAAACTCATGGCCCGCGGGCCAAATGCGGCCCGCCACGTCATTTAATGTGGCCCCCAAGAGCTCTGGTTAAATTATAATTTTTTTTTTAAACATTAATCTTGGGTTAAAAAATAGCTGCGTTAAAATAATTGTGGGTTAATGCGTTAATAAAGCTTTAACTTTGACAGCCTTAGTTATTACACATTCTTACACATACATGTATGTTGAACATCTGAGGTATTGATGAAGTAACAAAGGAAAAAAGCCAAAAGCACTTACTCCTCAGACATTCTTTGACAATTTTACAGCCCAAAATACAAAAAAAATCCAGGCGGAATAGGTAACAAAGGGTTGAAGAAATATTGTCTGAACTGTCAGATGCAAACTGGCTGTGTGACATAACTGAGCATCTCGCTCAATTGAATAAGAAGCTGTAGGGACGCAAACAAGTCCCACCCAAAACTTGACCAATATAGTTGTGAACTGAGACAACCCTTATTTTGTTATTTTTTAGTACAGTTACAGCTGTGTGTTCATGCAGACACATAATAGCAATTTCATTACGAATTGAAAATGGTGGACCCTGATGTAAACAAGTCGAAAGTCTTTCTCTGGTCTGCATCCCCTTAACAATTGTGTGTATTGAGCTGTACTGTACTGTACCCATTCTGCAATATGTTAATTAAAGTTAATTAAAATATCTTCCATTAGTTGGATGTATGGCCTCTGCAAGGTTGTGTGCAGCCATTTGTTTTTGTAACATCTGCTACATCTGTCCCACGTGTTCTTTGCAGCTCAGTTGTTAGTTCTGCCCCTCTTGACTGTGACAAAAAGGTTTTGAACAAACTTAATGTCATAGCTTGTATTTGATGATCTTCTTCTTTGTTATTTACTTGAATGGTTTGATCATTGATTAATGGAGTAATATGGGGTTCTGATAAACAAAAATTATTTGTTAAAATAACATAAGCTAACATATATTTTTACATCTATGCAAATGCATATGCAATATGTATAACTTTAATAAGTAATAAATACAGAAACAACATGTTTAACAATATGTAAATGAGTAGCTACATTTATTTTACATTACATTAACATTTATACGGTCTTTGGCCCTTTGAGGGCAACCATAATGCTGATGTGGCCCTCTGTGAAAATGAGTTTGACACCCCTGATATAGACTGTGGCTATATATTAGCATGCAATTGGCCGACTATTTTCTCCTCCTCTTCCGCTCTCTGTGACACTATTTTGCACTATTCTTGGGAGAATTCAGAGTCCTGAACACGATGCCCACAGAACCTCGGTCCGCAGATGAATACAGCTGGACCCTCTGGTGGACGGTAGCTGCCGGTCCACAACGGAGAGACGTGAGGCGACCTCACTGGTGTAGAGCGCCGTCTCACCTGGACTCCTCTCCGGGGGGTAGTTCCAACACTCAGCAGTGTTGGCCGTTATCCATGGAATAATCAAAGCACCCAAAGCATGTAGATAATCCAAGCCGTGGAAGGCTCGCCGTCGTCCGGGTAAAGTAATCCAATGTACAGGTCCACTCGTCCTGGCCCGGAGCTCCTCGGATGCAAGCACCACAAGTGGTCTGCCCAGCCTGGTTAAGACTCCAGATAACGTCAGGAATGATGGGGGTGCTGCTCACTTTATAACTCTAACCGAACGATGCACCATACATAATAGACTATTATTAGCTTAATAGAAATACGTCCAACTCGACGGTATAGTGCCAAACTATGACAATTCAACTATTAATCCACACGATATCTCAATGCCTATTCTGAGGCCAAGTAGGCCTTACTGCACCACACGTGCGTCGTGGGTGAGGCTTCGCGTCTGTTACTAGGTTGGAGGGTAAAGAACTAATGGACTAAAAGAAAGTTCTACTTTACTTGCGCCATATATATATGCGCTGTGAACAAATAGTACCATTCGTATTTCGCCAGACGTATTCCTACGCGGAACCGGGCTTGCCACGACATGTTGGTCGGCACGATTGAACTTGAACCTAGGGGTATGGCTGCTGGCGCCAGGTTCTCGTCCAATGGTAGAATGAAACTATTATGGGCTGTTTAGTAGACTAAAGGGATATTCAGTGCATATTGTACAAGGAATATACAGGGGATATCAAACGATATACAAATACTATTAAATATATATCCATAAATAAATATATATATTCGGTTTAATCTGATCCTTCACAACAGCCGCCCCCTAATTAGTCCCACCTAATTAGCTAAGCAGAGACAGATTAACCGCACTGTCTACCACTCAAGGTCCGCTGTAAGGGTCAGTCAACTCACAAAGTCATGGGGTCATGGTCATCATCGATAGTGTCTGGGAGTCGGGGCAGTTCTATTAGCCTCGCCACGGGTCGTGTGTAAGTTCGCCCTTGGACGAGTACTTCAGCTGCTCGGACCTTGCCATCGGCACCGGTGATCACTTTGCTTACGCGGCCAGCCTGCCACATAGCTCTGGGTAGTGACTGGTCGATAATCATGACGACTGTTCCTTCTGTCAAATTGTCTCTCTCTTTTACCCACTTCTGGCGGGTCTGTAGAGACGGTAGGTAGTGGAGTAGGAAGCTGCTCCAAAACTTGTCAGCTAGTACTTGACTGTACCTCCACATTCTTCGGCCGTTCGCTTCTTCAGGCCTGTACATTGTCTGGGGTAGCGCAGGGTCCAGCCGCACCATTAAGAGTGTGTTGGGGGTGACTGGGTCGACATCTGCTACATCACTGGAGACGTAACCGAGGGGTTTTGAGTTCAATACTCCCTCGATCTCCGTGAGGACTGTCATTAGGACTTCCTCCGCCACAGTCTGGGCCCCAAGCACGGCGTACAGGGCTGTCTTTATAGAACGTACTTCTCGTTCCCAGGTTCCACCGAAGTGGGGTGCGTTCGGGGGGTTAAACTGGAAGTCAATCTGGGATGGAGCGAGGTGGGTCTTAAGTTCTGGGCCCATAGCTTGGAAGCTCTCTCTCAGCTCTCTTTCTCCGCCTTTGAAGTTTGTCCCGTGATCAGACAACAATGTAGACGGTTTTCCTTTCCGTGATGTGAATCTTCGGAAGGCCATAAGGAATGAGTCTGTGTTCATGGTCGGAAGGAGCTCGATATGTATCGCTCTGGTGGTCATGCATTTGAATACAATACCCCACCGCTTCTCGGTTCCTCTTCCTCTCTTTATATACAACGGGCCAAAACAGTCCATGCCTGTGGAGTGGAATGGCTTGTCGCCGAGTCGGAGGCGACAGGGGGGTAAGTCAGCCATCCGTGGTATGCTGGGCTACGCGCGCCACTTTCGGCAGTCTAGACAGGTTCGCTGGAAGCGTCGCACCGCTTCTCTTCCTTGAAGTATCCAATAGCGACGTCTGATCTCCGCGAAGACTCTCTCTGCTCCTGCGTGGTGTACATCCTCGTCGTATTTCTTTATGATCAGCTCTGTGACCTTGTGTCGGCTGTTCAAGACTATCGGGTACTTAATGTCATCCGGTAGATCGGGGGCTCTCCGCAGGCGACCACCCACTCTGATGAGATTATGGGCGTCACTCTCGGGTGCCAGGTGGAGCAGTCTGCTGTCTGATGGGACGGGCTTTCCTCCCTGTAGACAGTCTAGCTCATCGGGGAACGAGTCTCTCTGGGCTCGTTGTAGTAGAAGAAGTTCTGCTTCTTCGTAGTCAGCTGCTGAAATGTCAGTGGTGGACTGAATCTCTGGGTGGTGCCACAGGAATGTCTTTTGCTGCGCACTCTCTAGGGTAATGCAGTCATCTATGTTGGGGTCTGTGGAGGCGACTGTGCTCAGTCCACAGAACATAGGTTTCTTGTTCTCAGCCTCCTCGTTACTTGCTTCCCGTGGGGTGGGCGTAGGCCACTCTTCTTCCGGGAGCTTGAGGAATTCTGGTCCGTCACTGTAGATGTTGCGACGGGTGAGGTCATCCAGAGACATTCCCCGGGTGATGACGTCAGCTGGGTTGTGTTTGGTGTCCACATACCGCCAGCTCGCTGCTTCTGTTAACTCTTGAATCTCGGTGACTCTGACTCCCACGAAGACTTTGTATTTGCATGAATCAGACTTGATCCATGTGAGTACTGTCGTGGAATCTGACCACAAGATTGTTCTGTGCACCGGAATGGTGAGTTCACGTTGGATTAACGTGGCTAGATGCGCTCCTGCTAGGGCTGCGCAGAGCTCTAGACGCGGGATAGATTGTTGCTTTCGTGGGGCTATTCTTGAGCGAGCCAGGATGAAAGCAGTGTGTATCTTTCCTCCCTTCTCTTGGGCACGCAAGTAGGCCACCGATCCATAGGCTACTTCGGAGGCGTCGCTGAAGACGTGTAGATCAATCTTGCATGTCTCTGGCCTCACTGTGGATGGGAAGTAGCTGCGGCGTATATTGACGCCTGGGAGTGAGCGGAGTTCCGTCTCCCACTCTCTCCATGTTGAGGCAAGGTGTGCGGGTATGGGGTCGTCCCAGCCCTGGTCCTTGTCCCATAGTGCTCGTACAATCATCTTTGCCCTGGTGGTGTAAGGTAGAATACATCCCAACGGGTCATATTGTCTGGCGAGTGTTCTGTACACACTCCGTCTGGTGGTCGGTGTCGCCGTCGACCTTCCCTGCTTCAAAGCCGCCTTTGATCAGGGAGGCGCGTAGCTTGATTAGGAGAGCCTCGGCTTCTTCTTGAGTCGAAACGCTTTGTAAACAGTTGTCCACGTAGAAACTGTTCTTCACACTGTGTCGGACCTCTTCATCTGCTGCTGGGTCCTCTGCGACGTGTTTCTGTAGTGCAAATGTAGCACAGCACGGGCTGCATGTGGTTCCGAAGGGGAGTACTTCCCACTGGTAGATGGCTGGGTTCTCATCTCCGATCCTCTCTCTCCATAGGAACCGCAGCAGGGGCTTGTCCTCCTCCACTAGTCTCACCTGCAGGAACATCCCTTTGATATCCCCGCTGATAGCCACCTTGTCCTGGCGGAAGCGCAGTAGCACGCCTGGTAGGGAGGTGCCGAGTGTGGGGCCGGGCAAGAGCTCTTTATTCAGATTTTGGGATCCGATCTGGTAGCTGCAGTTAAACACAATGCGATCCTTGCCGTTGTGATGGACCTTGTGATGCGGCACGTACCATGATTCGGTCGTCTGATCGGCCTCTTTAATGTCAATCTTTGTCACGTGTCCCGCTGTGATTAGCTTCTCAATCTCAGCGCGGTACACACTCTCTTGAGCGGGGTCTTTGGCTAGGCGCCGCTCCGTGTTCAATAGATAGCGCTCCGTGGCGTCTTTCTTTGCGTGAAAGGTGGGCATTCCCTCTCGCCTCAGGAGTGGAGTTGCGTATCTCATCACTCCGCCGACTGTGACTCTCTTTGTCCCTTGCTCGAGTAGGTTGATGGCGTAAATGTCTTCTTTAGAACAAATATCTTTCTTTTCGTTCTTAAAGGGCATTGTCTCTAGTGTCCATAGCCTCTCGACATGCTGCAGGAGAGTGGTGTCTTCTTCTGTCGTTCTGGAGTGGAGGCAGCTAGTGGCTGCTGTTCGGTTGAGAGATTTAGCGAGGGGGCCTTGTAGTGTCCACCCTAGGCGGGTCTCGACTGCTGCAGGACAGCCTCGGGGTCCTGTATGGACCCGGTCAATCGGGACTATGAGTTCTGCATGGTCGGAGCCTATCAGCAGGGTCGGGGTAGCGCCGTCTATGAGCGGGATAGGTAGTTGACGCAGGTGCACATATTTATCCATCAACTTGGCGATGGGGTAGGTGTACTGCGATAGTCCTATTTCTTGGCTGGTGAAAGCATTTGTAATCCTATACCGTCGCTCTGGCTGCCCGTTTGCTGCGATAGTGAAGGAGACATTCTCGCCCTTTATCGTCTTTAAATCTCTTCTTATTGTCCGAATCGTCATTTGGTTCTCGCTCCCCCGCAGTCCCAGCTGGGCCGCAGCGGACGCGAGCAGAAGGGTCTTCTCTGACCCGTCATCAAGGACGGCGTAAGTGTCCATGACTTTATCTTGGTAGCTCAATGTCACACGGACTACCTTTAAGAGCACTTGGGCGCCGCTGCTGCTGGCGGGGTCAATGTACATGACACTTGCCTTGGTGCCGCTCAATGGTGCAGGTGAAGGCCGTCTTCTGTTACTGTCGTGTAGTATATCTAGATGGGCTCCGTCGCACCGACTGCACCTTTTCTTTAGGCGGCATTCGGCTGCCATGTGACTGCGCGCACATTGGTAACAGCGCCTGTTGGACTTTATCCATTGACTCACTTCTTCTGCATTCATCTTTGTGAACAGGTCACATTGTGACAGACAGTGTTCTTTCTCACAGTAGGGGCACACCATCTTCCACTTCTCTTTTCTCGAGGGGGTACTGTCGCTCTTACTGCTCGGTACTGACTCTGATTGGTGCATGACAGTCACCGATCTTCTTCCATCATTTATTCTCCTGGGTCCCTCTCTGGAGCTTGGCGTGCTCCGCCCGAACGTATCCAGTCGTAAGCTGCTGACTTCTCTCGCCAGGAAGTCGGCTAGATCAAGGAGGGATGGTTCGGGGCCGTTAGGATCCCGGTAGTCCCTCTGCCGCCTAAAACGCTCTTGTCTTGCGGGTGGCAGCTTCTCCAAAATCCTCTCGACGTTAGAGTTGGCGTATAGCTCATGCATGCCCTTTTCCCGTTGCGCTCCCAGCATCCCTACCAGGGACTGCACTTTGATTGACAGGTCGTCTAATGAGCGATTGTCTGTTGCTGGGGGTAGGCGATCAATATGCCTTATCTCTTGGATTACGTAATCCCATATACGTCCATATCTCTGGTCCAGCGCTGCTAGGGCCGCGGTGTATGGGGTCGTAGAGGTGGCATAGGCTAGCGCTATATTGTGCGCTCGCGGTACTTTCAGGTGCTTCAGTAATATTGCATACTTGTGGCGTTCATCAGCGACATCCACCATCATTATTCTCTAAGCACATCCGGAGCTCCGTGTACTGTGCTCGATTCTCATAGGTGAAGTCTGGAAACGACGGCGTGGCAATGTATGACGCCGTGGATGGCTGATACATCGGCGAGCGTTGGGGGAGAGACCTCCTAGGCGAGTCTCCTCTTGCGCCTCTCTGTGGGCTGGTACCGACAGGGTACCATGGCCCGCTGGTCCAGGTGCTATTCCTCGGGGCTGGTCGTGCGTCGTGCTCACCCGTGAATAGAGTCGGGGGTCTGTAGCGCAGCGCCGCTGGGGTATAGCCTGGGCTGTACTGGACCTCCTGGTCCGGTGGAGTACTGTGCTGTCGTCGGGCTTGGTTCTCCTCCTCTCCCTCTTCTTCCTCTATCAGGTCTTCCAGATCCTGTAGTCGTTTATTTAGCTTCTCCGCAGTGTATGCCGCTCCTTCCTTGTAGCTGGGTCTCGCTTGGACCGGTCTGGGAAGGGGGTCTGCGGGGGGTATAGGCTTGGTCTGTTGGTCAAGTTCAGGGTCGCTTGCTCGGTTAGGAGACGCTGCCCTTGACTGTTGTCTCGACGAGTTCCTTGAACCCCTGGCGGAGGGAGAGGGTGTTGCCTTGAGGATCAGCTGCTCCATTAGCTGCGCTTGTAACTTGTCGCGCTCGACTTCGCGCTTGGTGAGATCTGCTTCTCTTTGGGCACCGGCAGCGGCGCGCTGGGCGTCGGCCCGGTCTCTTGCCATATTCTCTTCCGTCTGAAGGCGTCTCATCTCCAGGCGTATGTGCTCTTCTTCGCTCCGTTGCTGTGCTTGGAGTCGATCGCGTTCGCCCTGAAGTCGATCGCGTTCACCCTGAAGTCGATCGCGTTCGGTAGAGGCTGTCAGGCTGACGAGGAACGCCTGTTGTAGCATCCTCTCCGCTTCGCTGGGGGAAGGCGGTTGTGGAGGTGAGCCGCTCCTGGGTGAGCCGCTCCTGGGTGTACTCGTTGGGGAGTCCTGGAGCTCTATTTCCTCGGCGCTCTCCTCCTCTTCTTCCGTGCAGAGTTCTCTCTCTGTAGGGTTGTCTTCCTCCCGGGGCTGGTCGGGGACTACTTCTTCGGTATTGGCGGGGGGTAAAGGCATGCCAGCTCTCTCCTGGTCCCCACCGTGAGCTTGGTCAGTTACATTAGAACCTACTAGGGCCTCTGTGGTCGGGGAAACCTGGTCGTTAAGGTCAGACATAATTTTACTTTCTACTTTTACCGCGTTTACCGTTTGTCGAAGGCTAGGTAGTTGACTGACAGCGTAATCCTCTAAGTACTGAGGTGGCTGTCGTCTGCGCTGCGGGCGTTCTACGTTAGGAGGACCATTTCGTGGAGTGTTCATCATAGGCCATTTTAATATTAATAACACTATATTAATATTACACTAGTTACCATCCGGCTCGAAGGACCAATTGTAACTGAGGGGTACAATTCCCTGACTGTATTGATAAGTATGGTATTATTAAACCACTACCTCTTGTACTTTAACTTCTGGCCATCCAGTACATGATATAGATATGATGAACACTTTCCCACCTGATGAAACGAAGTCCACACAAATGTACAAATCGAATATTTTATATAGCAAAGGGTATATACAACGTTCACTTGATGACATTTATGATTTGAAATGCACTTGTATGGCAAATGAGTATTCGTAGGTAAATCAACATTGAATGTCCAATCTCTGGTTACGCAGGGAGTAAGTATACAACTCTTTAGGGAACTATAGCGATGGTACTTAAATGATTATAGCTGGATACACTAAGGGGGGGGGGGGGGTCCCGCTGGTTGTAAGACAGTAGGAGGGGGGGGGGTTAGAAGAGCCGCTGGCGGTATCCCATCTGGCCGACGATTTCTTGGGAGAATTCAGAGTCCTGAACACGATGCCCACAGAACCTCGGTCCGCAGATGAATACAGCTGGACCCTCTGGTGGACGGTAGCTGCCGGTCCACAACGGAGAGACGTGAGGCGACCTCACTGGTGTAGAGCGCCGTCTCACCTGGACTCCTCTCCGGGGGGTAGTTCCAACACTCAGCAGTGTTGGCCGTTATCCATGGAATAATCAAAGCACCCAAAGCATGTAGATAATCCAAGCCGTGGAAGGCTCGCCGTCGTCCGGGTAAAGTAATCCAATGTACAGGTCCACTCGTCCTGGCCCGGAGCTCCTCGGATGCAAGCACCACAAGTGGTCTGCCCAGCCTGGTTAAGACTCCAGATAACGTCAGGAATGATGGGGGTGCTGCTCACTTTATAACTCTAACCGAACGATGCACCATACATAATAGACTATTATTAGCTTAATAGAAATACGTCCAACTCGACGGTATAGTGCCAAACTATGACAATTCAACTATTAATCCACACGATATCTCAATGCCTATTCTGAGGCCAAGTAGGCCTTACTGCACCACACGTGCATCGTGGGTGAGGCTTCGCGTCTGTTACTAGGTTGGAGGGTAAAGAACTAATGGACTAAAAGAAAGTTCTACTTTACTTGCGCCATATATATATGCGCTGTGAACAAATAGTACCATTCGTATTTCGCCAGACGTATTCCTACGCGGAACCGGGCTTGCCACGACATGTTGGTCGGCACGATTGAACTTGAACCTAGGGGTATGGCTGCTGGCGCCAGGTTCTCGTCCAATGGTAGAATGAAACTATTATGGGCTGTTTAGTAGACTAAAGGGATATTCAGTGCATATTGTACAAGGAATATACAGGGGATATCAAACGATATACAAATACTATTAAATATATATCCATAAATAAATATATATATTCGGTTTAATCTGATCCTTCACAACATATAGTGTGTAATTGATACTAGCTAATTTTCCAGTGTGTTTTTGATACTAGCAAATTGTCCAGTGTGTTTTTGATACTAGCAAAATTTACAGTGTGTTTTAGCTACTGGCGGATTGTACAGTGTGTTTTAAATACTGGCAGATTATACAGTGTGTTTTAGATACTGGCAGATTGTACAGTGAGTTTTAGATACTGGCAGATTGTACAATGAGTTTTAGTACTGGCAGATTGTACAGTGAGTTTTAGATACTGTACTGGCCAGCCAGGTCAGATTGAGGAAAGGAGAACATATCTTCCAGTGTGTTTTAGATACATGCAGGGGAAGGGTCTAGAATGGATACAGAGGCAAATGTTCTCTGTCAATTTCTTTCCCTTCTCATTTTCAGAGTAAAATGTTTAATTATACACAAGTATGACTGACAAATTGAGCCAGAGGCCCAGGCCCAGCATTTGTAGATATATACGTAAGATATTACATTGACTAGGAGATATTATTGATAGGAAATAACTTACTCAGTCAAGTGGATCCGGATAATATGGTTTATTAGCCAGATAGATCAAATAGGTATAAGATAGTGATCAGCTGAGCTACATGACCCAAGACCAGAAGACCAGAATGATGTAGGGAGGAACCCTTTATAGTGAGAACGGGGAGGGGGAGCTCCATACGATGGGTCAAATGGGGGGGGGGGGCACAGGATATGGGACACCTACGGGAGACTGCAATTCAACACTGGCCCCTGTAAATATCCTAACCCAACCCCCTCCAATGTACAGTCATTTACCTAGTATGGTTTTGTCAATAGTCCAATGTACAATTTTGTTTGTTTGTACAGTGTCTCCCCCCCCCCTCAATGTACAGTTTTGCCAATGTACAGTCATTTACCTAGTATGGTTTTGTCAATAGTCCAATGTACAATTTTGTTTGTTTGTACAGTGTCTCCCCCCCCCTCAATGTACAGTTTTGCTTGTTTATACAGTGTGCCCCCCCCCCCCCCCAACCACCTCCAATGTAGATTACCCAGTATGGTTGTCAATATCCCAGTGTACCCAACCCCCCCCACCCAACCTCCTCCAATGTACAGTTTCTACGTCAAATGTATATACTCCCTTTTCCTGACTCCTTCTGTATCACAAACAGTACTGTATTTGCAAATCTGGTATGTCATAAATGTATAGATGTAGCAGTACTGACTATCTGTATGTCATGTATGTCATATATGTCCTGATGAATTGAAAACGGGGGACCCTGATGTAAACAAGACGAAAGTCTTTCTCTGGTCTGCATCCCCTTAACAATTGTGTGTATTGAGCTGTACTGTATTGTACCCATTCTGCAATCTGTTAATAAAGTTTTCAATCAATCAATCAAAGGGGAGGGGGGAGCTCTGGATATCCTCCACAACTAGAGCTAGACTATTACAACAGTTGCAAATAATACACATGTAGTGGTAAACATGAAACTGGTGTATAGAGTAATAGTGGGGCGGCATAGCTCAACATATCAAACCAATTGTTCATTTTGTGATAAAAGCACCAAATTTGGCAGATGTGTTGATAGATATATTGGAAACAAAACTGGATATTGGGGCATTACAAACTAACACCCTGGTGGCCGTGGCAGGCATTTTTTCAAAATGGCCACCAGCGCTTAGTCAAACTTTCTTATCCCATTGGATTTGCATGCAATAATGGATATAATCTAGATCCCACTAACCCTGAGAACCAAATAAAATACTCACCATTCTAAAAAAAAAAAAAAAAAAAAAATAATATTACAATATTTTTATATATACTTTTTTTTTTTTTTTTTTTTTTTTTTTAAACCACATGGTGGCGCTGGCGCATTATCACTGTGGCGCTGTGCCCCTATACCATTGTTTAGGGTCACCCTTGCCTTATTGCTGCTATTTCCAGCTGGACACATGATATGTCGCCCACCTTTTTCCCAGTCTGTTTACGGAGGAGATACAGGTAGGTTACATTCTTTTGTTTCTGACAAGTTGTGAATGAATACAAGATAAGATAGATTTTCGTGTTTCTTCACTGTATTGCAGATTATTGTGAGTAGCGCTGTATTTTGTGAGTTTATTCATCTACATTTTTACAGATGCTATGCTTATTTATTAGCTCAGCTAGCTACTGTAGCTAGCTATCAACGTTTACACTTTGTTCCTATTGAAATTAAGTAGTTGTAGAAGTAGAGTATTAATACTATTAGAAGTATTAACTTACTATACTGTAGAAAGAAGTCTTAATTTTGTCATGCAGCACACTCAACACACACATATAGGATGAAGGAACACACTGAATAGGTGTTTTAGGCTAGCCATATTTTCAGAAAATTCACCTAAAAGTACATACCCAAGTAAATGGAAGATTGCTCCACTTCTACAAGGCCCATTTACATGTTCTTGGTATCTAGGGACATCTATGGATCTCAGGGAATGTATTCCCAGTGGCAGAAATATTGTGTCTGTTACTATGCTTGAGTAAATTGTAATGAATCAAAGGAGAATATAAAAAATATTATATATTTAATTTTTTTTAAATCTTTGACGGTGAATAACACCATGCTAACATTGACCAGATGTGAATAATTGCCACTGAACTCGTTCAGCACCTTTTTGAGATCAAGTGTACAAAAGATCCAAGCTAATTAATAAAGGACAGATGATTTACAGGGTTTCTGTAGATACAGTACTGAATTTTGCCATCCGGACACATTTTAAATATGAATATAGAATATTAGGCCTATAAATTAACTTATTATGGCCAAGTCATACATCTACTGTATGTACCGGGCCAAATCTCCTCTTTCCAATGGAGTTAAATCTGAGGGCAGCAAATACTGTGAATGGAATCTACTGTAAAATCATTGATTTCTTGGCCCGGTACAGGGCCCCATCGGGCTTAAGGGTTTAAGAGGTTAATAGTAATAGAGTATTAGTACTATAGTACTAGTTCTACAATTTATTAGTTCTAAAATATAAGATGTTCTTTTTGACTAATGTTGTACTGAATCTGTGATGTTTGTATTATTGCAGGTCACATAATAATCAAGATAGTGGTGATGGTGGTGACTAATTGACCATGTCAAAAAGGTTTCTGCTAAAAGACACAGGGTGTCCAACACCCTCAACATCTTCTAATTCACAGCCTGCAAACAAGATCAACTGGTCACTGTGTGTCCTCTGCCAACAAGACCATAATGAGACACTGACCAACCCAATGCTTACAAAAAGGAAGGATGCTGGGAGCGCATACACGTTGTTAGCTGACAGTCTCCTGAAAATGAATGAACTGAATGAACTACATAGAAATATACAGATAGAGAAACTAGATGAAGGTGAGGGGCTTGAAGCTGCTCTGGTTGTCAACAATGCTCGGTGGCATCAATCGTGCAGGCTGGGCTTCAACAAGACAATGATTCAACGGGCAAATATAATGCAAATTTAGGGGTATCTTCTCTACAGATGGCAAACAATGCAACTTTTTTCAGTTTCTACTGCTTTCTCATCTTTCTCAGCTATGTCTTTCTCAACTTCTCTTGGCCTTGATAATCAGTCAACATGCGCACTCACTGTCCTCCATGCATTAATATTCAAGTACCATAGTATCGTTGTCTAATTTGCAGCACTTCTAATTTCATTCACTCCAATGCCTCTTTCACTTTCAAACGATTCCTCTCTGCAGTCCTCCAATGTCACAGGGAAGGACAGTGCCAGCAGATAAAACCGGCTTGACTGATGGTTTTCTACCACGGATTAAGTTGAATGACTCTTACAGCTGCCTCTATATTAGTCTTGCTAACCGTTGTCAACACAGGGAATCTCTGTTCTCTTGCAGTTTGGTAGAAGCCTTAAGGGAAAGATCAATAGAAGAGATTTTCTCAATCGCTTTATGATTTCACCACTGCATATACTTTTATATAACACGTGACATTCCCTCGCCCCAAGACCAAACTTTTAAGAAGGCAATTATTGGCATCTGAGAAAAATGGTCAGTAATCTGCTCTGAATGTCTTCCATAATCCTCTCCATCTTTTAAATATGATTGAAGTGGCTGATCATACAAGTCTCATTCATCTACAAGACCACTTTATTTTTCTTTGAGAAAAATATGAATTGAAGTTTTAATAATTTTTATTATCTGAAGAGTTGGATAGAACTTTAACTCAGATTTCCAATTGGCAGCTTCCATGGTGGTGCCAAATAACTATCTGTAACCGGTTTTGAATCAATAGTCAGATTACCACGATAACCATAACATCATGTGTAAATTGGTATGGAATTGTAACATCACATCTTGTTTCTTCAAAGTACATCTGTGAGACTTTTATGTGCAATGGCTAAGTTGATTGGCTCTAATGGGACCAATGCAACAAAAGGAACCTTTCTCTAAACAGTGCTTTCCTCTCCTTTATTGCATTTCCCTCTATATACCCAGGGCCTTCGCTAGGGGTGTGCGAGCAGTGCGGTCGCACTGGGCCTCGCGAGAAGGGGGGCCTCGCGAGAAGAAGATATATATATTTTTATTTTTTATAAAAATAAATAGAATGTTAACAATCACTTTCCATCACAGACCTAAAATCTAGTTTTGCTTACATGCTTATATATTTCACATTAGACACGTTTGTAGAATAGTGTAGACACGTGAATGTGTCTGACTTGTTCCGGGCTTTGCGGCTCTGCAGATATACTATTGGTTTCATTCAATGACCCGTTTACTTTTGTGCAAAGCATCGTGGGAGGACTAACAATAGGGGGAGCTGGTTGGCGTCGGTCTGGTAGTCGGTAGAGAGATGTGAAGAAGCATCGGAGCAGAAGAAATAATGCTGCGTGCCGTAAGCTTATGTATAGTGATTAGGTTATGCCAAGACGAAGAGGACGTTCGGCAGATGGACTGAAGATGAAAGTTGTTGCGTGGTAGAACGTTCAGTCAGGCTAGCCATGTCGGCTAGTAGCTTAGCTAAAGGCAGGGACAGCTAACTAGCGTTAGCTAACCTAGCTAGCTAGTTAGCTTTAGCTACGTTATCGAGTGCTAACCTGTGGTTCAGTCGGGCTAGCCATGTCATAGCTATAGCTAACTAGAGTTAGCTAACCTAGCTAGCTACGTTATCGAGTGCTAACGTGTGGCAGATAAACTAGGAACAGACTCCCAAATTCATCCCAACGGGGGAGCAATATCATGGGAATTTTGTCATCTCCACGGTCGTCTCCTTCCTCTTGGACCTGATTCTGCGTTAGGGTGAGTTTTTAATGCAATCTATTCTGTTCCCGCTGTGGATCTCTCTCTCTCTCTCTCTCTCTCTCTCTCTCTCTCTCTCTCTCTCTCTCGCGCGCGCTCTCTCTCTCGTGCTCTCTCTCTTGCTCTCTCTCTCGCTCTCTCACACACGCTCTCTCGCGCTCTCTCTCTCTCTCTCTCTCTCTCTCTCTCTCTCTCTCTCTCTCTCTCTCTCTCTCTCTCTCTCTCTCTCTCTCTCACGCTCTCTCTGTCTCTCTCTCTCACTCGGTGTGTTGCATCATGCAACAGGGTCTGCTCCGGTATCAATATTGAATGTGCAGTAATGCTATGCACTGTTCTGCTGACTGGACATTACTGCTCAACATGATCACTCCAGCTTTACAAGTTGCTCTCTGGGAACATTTCACACTGTGCTCGTGCAGTTTGTGACGTGTGTACTAAGCTTATAGAGTTCGATTTAAATAAGGCAAAACTGCAAATCTGCATGCCGTGCTTGAAAAATGTACCTGGCTTTAAGCTTGTTTATCAGGTTCCAGGGGTGTTTTATGCATTGTCCCTGTTACTGCCAGGTGTACGACTATACAGGTGCATTGCCACTAAGCCTCGGGCAGCGCTATTATTTAAGAATACGTTGACTGTATCATATGCCCAGCCTCGGGCAGCGCTATTATTTAAGAATACGTTGACTGTATGCCCAGCCTCGGGCAGCGCTATTATTTAAGAATACGTTGACTGTATGCACAAAAAAAATTGTTTTATTAATTAAAAAAATAAAGATTTTTTTTATTAATAATTTCTTTTTCTTTCGTTTTTACATTTAGGGGGAGGGGGCTCGCATTTAAATCTTGCAATGGGCCTCGCATTTCTCCCAGATGGTACTGTATATACCCCCTATGGTATAACTTAGGGCTGTCCCCGACTAAGGATTTGGATGGTCGATTATGATTGGCCAAAATTTGCCGTTAGTCGACTATTGGTCGACAAAAAAATTAAATAATAATAATATATAATATAAATTTAATTAATTAATTAATTATTAATTAATCATTCCATTTGGGCTGTGGGGGGTGCTTAATGTCTGAAGGAGTCGACTGAAGGCCACTGATGGATACATCTTGATATTTGTCTAGTCTAGTGTGTTCATTAGATGGGTGAAATCCTCTTTCAGTGCCTCTATGCCTTTTTTCGTAGGCAGTTAGCCTCTGGTATGCGTGCCATTAGCGTTAGCCACGCCTCTATGCCTCTTTTCTTTTGGAAAGAATGATAAAAACATTTTTATAAAAAAAGAACTATAAATATTTTTGTTGTTGTTTGTATTTGACCAAGAGTCGACTAGTCGACTACGGCTCCTTTCGACCGATTAGTCGACTAATCGACTAATAGGGGTCAGCCCTAGTATAACTACAGTACATTTACATTTAAATGTGTACACAAGGAATGAATGATGACATTGCTGGATACAAAAAAATTATGAGATGAGATGCCATTCCGATGAGACTTTTGACAAATTATTTTAACATATCCGTCGCAAATATTTTGGTGGGTTTTGGCGGATGGTCCATTTTTATTAATAGCAGTGTGTCAGGAGAACACACTTTAAAAAAAGACTCAAGCTAAAGTAAAGGAACAGGCTTTTAAAAGTTCAAAAACATCAAAAATTTTACTCAAAGAACCTGCTTGATTAAATAACTGTTAGGGTTGCGGTAGCTGAACCCAATAGCAGAGACACAGGGAGAGAGAGAGTGGAGCGTTTTATGATATTTATTCTAGTAGGTACCATGCGGAAAATGTACAACAAGGAATGTGCAGAATGTGCGATTAGGAGCACTCTTCGTTTCCCACGGGAACGTCCGGGCGGGCGTTTGTCTCGTTAGACAGTGTTGGCCGGCAGCGGGTTGTCCTGGGCACAGGGAGAACAAAGTTTAGAGAAGGATAGGCAATAATAGGCGAGAGTAGCAAGGTAGGATACGTCCTCGTACCTAGGTTGGCTAGTTAACACTCCGACGAAGGACGACAGGCTGAGCCCAATAGCAGAACACAGGGAGAGAGAGAATGGAGCGTTTTAGGTTGGTTTTAATTCCTTTGGGTACCAAGCAGACAAGGCAACAGAGAATATACAAGAATGTGCGACTTTGGATGAGCAGGGGCGCTTGCTTGAGGTTCCCAGGAACGTCCGAGTGGGCGGTGCGTCAGGAGACAGCGTAGGCTGAGAGTGATGGTCCTGGACACAGGGAGAACAGAGGTTAGGACAAGGCAGGAAACAAGACAGAGCAGCAAGGTGGGGTACGTCCTCGTACCATAGGTTGATAGGATAACACTGAGACAATCAGGGGCAGGATCCGTAGGGTTGATATCAGGGTTGGTGATGAGCGGATGACTCTCAGCTGTGCTGATTGCAGGCAGGTGACAGCGTGGGAAGGCTGGGGTCGGAAGCTGCCCATATAAGGGCGTGGAAGCAGGAGGAGAGAGAGAGGCTCTCGCCGTGATTGTGACACCGTGCGGTGTATATCTGGGCTGCTGATGAGCGGATCCCTCTCAGCTGCGCCGATTGATGCCAGTTGACAGCGTGCAAACGGAGGAGCCTGGCAGGCGGTTGATAGGAGGACTTCCCACGAGCACAGACGGGGCAGGCAAGGACGAAGGCGTGGGTGTCTTCCCTCATGGAGGACCAGCAGAAGTGCCGCTTCAGCAGGGACAGGGTACGGTCGACCCCAGGATGACAGGCGAACCGGGAGGCATGGATCCACTGGAGCACCTGGGAGCGGACAAGGTCGGGACGAAAAGCCGGTTAGGTGGGCCGTTACCTGGATCCGGCTGAGTGAGCTGGGCCTCCCTGACGACGGACTGGATCTCCCAGGTGGCGGAAGCCACCAAGCAGGTGGGGGGAAGGATGGTGTCGGGGTGAGGAGACCCTCCCTCAGGGACAAACTGCCAGGACAGGGCTTCAGGCTGTAGGTCAGGGTGAAGTTGAACCGACCGAAGAAGAGCGCCCAACGAGGCTGACGGGAGTTCAGGCGTTTGGCCGTCTGGATGTATGTGAGGTTCTTGTGGTCAGTCCAAACGAGGAAGGGGATCTCAGAACCCTCCAGCCAGTGTCTCCACTCCTCCAAGGCCAGCTTGACCGCCAGGAGCTCCTGGTTCACAATGTCATAGTTGACCTCCGCCAGGGTCAGGTGGCGAGAGAGGAAGCCTCTGGTCATGGGCGGAGTGCTGGGAGAGGACAGCTCCCACCCCGGTGTTGGAGGCGTCCACTTCTACCACAAACTGGTGGGACGTGTCCGGCTGGACGAGGATGGGCGCGGAGGTGAAGCGTCTACGCAGCTCCGAGAAGGCAGAGTCCACCTGGGTGGACCAGACGAAGGGCACGGAGGGCGAGTTGAGTGAGAGGCGCGGCGACCCGGCTGTAGTCCCTGATGAAGTGCCGGTAGAAGTTGGCAAAGCCCAGGAAGCGTTGGAGCTGCTTCACATTGGTGGGCCTGGGCCAGTCCAACACCGCTTTGATCTTCTCAGGGTCCGCCCGGATCTGGCCGCTCTCAATTATGTAGCCGAGGAACCCGATGGAGGGGACATGGAACTCACACTTCTCCGCTTTAACGAACAGTTTGTTCTCCAGCAGGCGCTGGAGGACCCGGCGGACATGCTGGCCGTGCTCCTCCATCGAGCAGGAAAAAATAAGAATGTCATCCAAATAGACAAAAACAGAGCGGTTCAGGATATCACGGAGAACATCATTAACAAGGGCCTGGAAGACAGCAGGGGCGTTGATCAATCCAAAGGGCATTACCTTGTACTCGAAGTGGCCGAGGGGCGTCTTGAAGGCTGTCTTCCATTCGTCCCCCTCCCGGATGCGGAACAGGTGATAGGCATTCCTGAGGTCCAGCTTCGTGAAAACGGTGGCACCTTGCAGGGGCTCAAAAGCAGAGTTTATCAAAGGCAGGGGGTACTTGTTCTTGACCGTGATGTTATTGAGACCACGGTAGTCAATACAGGGGCGAAGGGAGCCATCCTTTTTAGACACAAAAAAGAAACCAGCGCCGACAGGAGAGGAGGAGGGGGTAATAATGCCAGAGGCCAGGGACTTGTGAACATATTTCTCCATGGACTCCCTCTCTGGGCGCGAGAGATTGAACAGACGACTAGCGGGGAGCGGGGCCCCCGGGAGCAGGTCAATGGCACAATCGTACAAACGATGGTGCGGCAGGGAAAGGGCATGCTGTTTACTGAAAACGGCCTCCAGGTCATGATATACTGGGGGAATAGTGGAGAGGTCAATGGGTTCGTTGGAGGCATGAGAATCGGCGACCTCCAGTGGAGGCCGAGCAGACTGCAAGCATGCGGCATGGCAGTGAGCGCTCCAACTGGTGGCCGAGCCCCTAGGCCAGTCTATGACGGGGTTGTGTAGTTTTAGCCAAGGCCTGCCGAGCACAATAGGATTATTGGGGGAACTAATAACGTAGAAACTATTAACCTTGCTGTGATTACCTGAGAGTAACAAGCAGAGTGGCTTGGTGCGGCGAGTTATCTGTGTGAGCCGTCTCCCATTCAGCCCCTGGGCGTCGCGGGGAACACGCAGCGCGTCAGTGGCAACGCGGAAACGGGAGACCAAGCCGACCTCTATGAAATTTTCTTCAGCACCCGAATCTACTAGAGCGGACAGGGGGAGTGACTGTCCGTCCCAGCACAGGGTGGCACAGAATTGCATATTTATTCCGGAGCTCGGGGTGTCTCTTTGGCTCGAGCAGGCACCCATTGTTACTGTCGAGCTGCTGCGTTTGGGGAGACACGAGACCGGCCGAGTTCCATTGGTTCGGTGTCGTAACGTTCAGGGCCTGAATGAGCGGAGCGCATGGGAGAGGCAGAGCGAGGTGATTTGTGCAATGAGGTGTGGGTACCGCTTGCCCTCTCACGGCGGCGTTCGCGGAGACGTGTGTCCAATTCTCTGGCTAATTCAATTAGTCCGTCCAAGGAATTTGGTTTCTCTTTGGACGCCAACTCGTCTTTGAGAGTGTCGCTGAGACCCAGATGGAATACCCCTCTTAAGCCGACGTCACCCCCACCCGGATCCGAAAGTCAATTGTGTATTCGCTAACGCTTCGATGGCCCTGATGGATGGCCAGCAAGGCGGCAGAGCTGTCCGAACCACCCGGGGGGTGGTCGAACACTTTACGCATCTCTGCGACGTAGGCGGCAAACGAGTTGCAGTGAGGAGACTGGCTGTCATGGAGATTTGTTGCCCATGCCAACGCAGGCCCCTTGAGCAGACTGCACAGGTAAGCGATTTTAGATTTATGACTCTGATAGGTGTATGGCTGTTGTCCGAATACTAATGAGCATTGGAAGATAAAGGGGTGACACTTTGAAACGTCCCCGTCGTAGCGCTCGGGCACTGGGATGTGAGGCTCTCGCAGCGGGTTTCGGGGTCCAGTCCCAGTGAGAATGTTCCGGCTGACTGAGCAGCCATGTACGTGGCAATCTGGGAATACTGTTCGCCTCGATCGGCAGAGCTGGTAGCGAGGATAGAGGCAGTGTTCTCAGCGAGTGTGGCAGTGTGTTGGTTTACCAGATTGGCATGTCTGTGGAGGATGGACCGGACCTGGCTCCAGTCTCCAGCGTCCTGTGGTGCTGGGTTCGTTATTGGAGTGTTCTGTTAGGGTTGCGGTAGCTGAACCCAATAGCAGAGACACAGGGAGAGAGAGAGTGGAGCATTTTATGATATTTATTCCAGTAGGTATCATGCAGCAAATGTACAACAAGGAATGTGCAGAATGTGCGATTAGGAGCACTCTTCGTTTCCCACGGGAGCGTCCGGGCGGGCGGTGTCTCGTTAGACAGTGTTGGCCAGCAGCGGGTTGTCCTGGGCACAGGGAGAACAAAGGTTAGAGAAGGATAGGCAATAATAGGCGAGAGAAGCAAGGTAGGATACGTCCTCGTACCTAGGTTGGCTAGTAACACTCCGACGAAGGATGACAGGATCCGTGGGGTGTATATCGGGGCTGCCGATGAGCGGATCCCTCTCAGCTGCACCGATTGATGCCAGTTGACAGCGTGCGAACGATGCTGCAGGAAGCTGCCCATATAAGGGCACGGAAGGGGGGTGACAGAGGTAGGCCCGGGCCGTGATTGTGACAATAAGAAGTGTAATGGACCTCTCTCAAACCCAGCCCTATTTTCTCCATCCTCCAACAACAACAGTTTCTTCCCTGAATTACATACTGTCAAACACCTCCAAGCCACCAGGCTTCCTTGTCCCCCTTGTTTCCCCCCCACTCTCTTTCTCTGTCTCATTCAAGCAGGAGTGGATCCAGGTGTTTGATTGATTGATTGAAAACTTTATTAACAGATTGCAGAATGGGTACTTTCGTAACTGAGGTAGTTCGTCTTATGATCGATAGTCATACTACTATAGTACTCTGCCGTTGTTGTGTACAATATCCTACTTGCTGCATTTACCAGCTACAGGAGAAGACTCAGGCCTTGGACGGCGGTGGAATGAATTGGCAGTCGGATAGCAGCTCAAATCAAACATCAATGCGTTTTATTGCATCAAAAACAACACATAACTAATCAAAAGGTTAGGCTTTCAGCAAACTCAGCATACGTTTCTACTGAGAGAGTCCATCAAGAGAATGTTCACAGGGAGCATTGGATCTTCTAGCTAGTAAAGTTATGTTCTTCCATTGTTCAGTTGTCCCTTTGTTTCGTGGAGCCAGAAACTCTGCTGTTGTTGTTTGGCTCGGTTGCCATGGTGACGAGGGGTTTCCCTCTGTTTTGTTCTCGTACGCTGGCTTCCATCCTCCGTGTCTGTGTGAGTCAGTGAGAGTCTCTGAGGGAGTGTCTTGTCCCCTCCTTGCTCCGTCTGTTCTTTTATCAATGAGCTGAAAACACTGGGCGTGAGGTCATCAGTGACATCACACATATGTTCTCATCCAATCACAAGCTTTCACAGTTTGATATTTGAAAAGTGGGTGGTTCTTTGTGGCCAATCGCTCCTTTACATCGTTCCAAATCAGAGAATTGACTAGTCTACAATAAGCTCAATACTAAAAGGTATGGAGCTTCAAGATATTTATATTTGAAAGGTGATGGTTTTTCTAAACACCGACATATTATTCTTTACTTAAAAGCGTTAGGTTTCAGATGAGAACCACAGTCTTCTACCATCAAGCCCTCTCATACCGTTTTAACCATATTCTTTCAGCTTAGATCTATATCTATTATAAGCAGCTAATTTTCAGTATTATGGGTATTCTCCAGATTGGTTCAGAAAGAGTTTAATGGCAAACTTTGGTGTTTTCTTTGGTCATAAACACAGCATATTTCATATCATTACGTCCAAGATTCTTAGCACAACATAACAGGAAATATCTGCAGTTTGTTTGGCGCTTAATTAAGGATTTAAACATACTTTAAATTACTGGAGTAGTAAACCTTAACGCCTCCTTAGACATTTTGTCTCTACGTCGTGCTCACAGGAAGTGCCTGCAACATCTAACAGGCGCATGTGACCTATAGGTCCATTGTTCCAGCTGCTTGTAACACTTGTATGTAAATTTACTCAGGGAGATCACATTCCAAACCATTTATAAACACTATGCACTCTTGTGGAACTAGATGTCTTCAACTGTTACACTTTGACTGTTTTTAAAGACTAGAAACATGATTCATTCATTTTGCACACCAATTCAATTGTCTTTACTAACTAAATGACTTAATGATTATTACTGAGTTCCTTAACCTAGAAACAACCATCTGTTCTCTTATCAGTATAGACACAGGTTCTATGCAGGATGTAGAGCCTCGAGGGTTTTACTCTCTAGTGGTTTTTATGACTGCAGAGGACAGCTGTCTCTGACCCATATGTACTTAAACCTTTGCCTAAGGGACAGTTCACAACATGAGTTATGAGCCCTAAATAGCATAATATACGACAGTACAATACAGTATGGCTCAATACAAAACAACTGCTAAGAGGATGCAGACCAGAAAAATACTTTTGTCCTGTTTACATCGGGGTCCCCCATTTTCAATTCATCAGGACATTTATGACAACGGCGCGGAGCAAAAATACCCGGCCGTAGGGACAGCGTCGATTCACACACTATTAACGGCTAACCCGAATCGCAAGAACGTACCCCCGTCTGGTAGAATGAACAGAAGGACCATGATCATACTAGGACCGCTACTGTTCCTAATTTATGCAAATGACATGTCGTCAGCTTGTGACTGCAACTTGTTCCTGTTTGCGGACAACTCAGCCCTGCTGGTCTCTGACAAGAACAAGTTGCAAGTTGAAAAAACCCTCAGCTTGGAACTAGGCAAAATCTGCATATGGCTCGCTGATAACAAACTATCATTACACATGGGCAAAACAGAGTCCATTCTCTTCGGTTCAAATAACAAACTCAGCAAGACCGACGGCTTCTCAGTTACAGTGGGTGACAATATTGTCACAAGGAAAGATGAAATTACCTACCTGGGTTCTATCCTAGAGGCAAATATTTCCTGTGACAAAATGGCATCCAATGTAATAAAAAAAGTCACAGAACAAACTAGATTCTTGTACCGGATCTCCTCTCTGGTAAACAAGAATACCCTGAAGACTCTGGCAGGAGCACTCATTCAAGGGTACTACGACTATGCTTGCACCTCATGGTACCAAAGCATCTCAAAGGCGCTAAAAACAAGATTACAAACATCACAAAACAAACTGGTCAGACTACTACTTGACCTTACCCCTAGAACCCACCTCACCCCTGCCCACTTTGACAACCTGGGATGGCTTAGAGTAGATGACAGAGTACAGCAACTTGCAATGGGCCTGGTCTACAAGATACACTATACGACTAAGGTACCCATGTACATGTCAACATACTTCCCAAAGGTCAGTGAATACCACGACCATAACACCAGAGGAAGCTCAACAAATCATGTTAAACCCAGATTCGGCTCAAACAAGGGACTAAAAACATTTCGCAATTATGCCACATCAATGTGGAACACCCTACCCACAGCCGTAAAAAAATGTGGCGACAGTGGCTCAGGAGGTAGAGCAGTCGTCTGGCAATCCGGAGGTTCCCGGTTCGATTCCCGCTCCCGGGCAGCTCCCGGGCAGCGTGTCGATGTGTCCTTGAGCAAGACACTTAACCCCTAATTGCTCCCAATGAGCAGGTTGGCACCTTGCATGGTTGCCTCCGCCATCGGTGTGTGAATGTGTGAGTGAATGTGTGAGTGAATGGGTAAAATGTGAGTAACAAATTGTAAAGCGCTTTGGATAAAAGCGCTATATAAAAAAGCAGCCATTTACCATTTACCCACCTTCAAAACCGCTCTCAAAGAGCACCTATGGGAGGCTGCAATTCGAAACTGGCCCCCCTAAATGTCCAACCCCCCCCTCCCTATGATTGCACCTTGCATCCCTCCCTGATGTAAACAAGACGAAAGTATTTCTCTGGTCTGCATCCCCTTAACAATTGTGTGTATTGAGCTGTACTGTACTGTACCCATTCTGCAATCTGTTAATAACAATGTTCAATCAATCAATCAAAACATACAAGACATACAGATATACAGAACTGTGTAGTAAAAAGAGATCATATCTATAGGGGAATAAACTGTACATTGGTGGGAGGAGGTGTGAGGAGTTAGGTGATCAGCTGTATTCAATCCAATCAACCCTGCCATAAAAGTCACAACTCCGGTTCCACTTTGCCAGATTCCATTGAGATACCAGTTGATATTCCGTGTTCTATTTTAATTTGATTTGATACTTTGTTATTCTATGTTTTAATCTGTTTGTACATTTTGTATAAATAAATGTACCCACATTTGGGTTTTACTCCATTCCTCGCCTCCTCGATTCTGTGTCTGCGTTTGTGTTCTGGCTCTTGAATACACGTTACACATACAGCTGCCCTATGCACACTGAAATCTTTATGTACTGTAGTGTTATGTAGTTAAGTGAGAAACCTAAATGCACTATGTCAAACTGATCCATGTACAGAGACTGGCTGGTTTATTTGAAATACAAGTTTCAAGTTTCAAGTTTCTTTATTAGTTATACAGAAATACAGAATACTTTTACATGAAATGCTTTTTTCTGTTTTGCTCCTGAGAATGTGCTAGATAAAATAACAAGATAAAATAGTATAATATAAGTATAAAATAAAAGTCAAGTACGTAGACAAGTGTAAACAAAACAAAAATGTTCAATATACATATACAGTATATGTACAGTCTATACAATGCAGATACAGTACAGTGTAGAAATGGTGAGTTATAGCTTAGCTTGTGGGGCCACCTTGTGGTGGTGAGGTGCAAGGAAGTGCATGCCAATAAATATAAAGTGTGTTAGTGTTAGTGTTAATTACTAAGTGTTACTAAGTGTTAAGTTACTAAGTGTTAGTGTCTAAAGTGGGTAAAGTGGGTGCTACAGTGTGTTGTTTATTTAAAGTGAGTGTGTGCATGTGGATGTCTGTGTTGTGGGTGTATTTGATGGTCTGTTATTGTTCATTGAGCATCCTGATGGCCTGGGGATAGAAGCTCCTTCTGAGTCTCTCTGTGCTTGCCATGAGACTCCGGTATCGCTTGCCTGACCGCAGCAGTTCAAAGAGGCAGTTGTTTGGGTGGCTGTGGTCTTTGATTATTCTCTCAGCCTTACCCATGCAGCGCTTGTTGTAAATGTCTTGGAGAGTGGGAAGCCCCCCTCCAATTGTGCGTTCCGCTGAACGGGCCACTCTCTGTAGTCTGCTACGGTCTTGTGCAGTGCTATTCCCAAACCAGGAGGTGATATTGCCAGTCAGGATGCTCTCTATTGTGCATGAGTAGAAGTTCTTGAGGATCTTCTGACTCACTTTGAACTTCCTTAGGCGCCTAAGGAAGTAAAGGCGTTGTCGTGCCTTCTTGATAACACTGTCAATGTGTGTGGTCCATGTCAAGTCCTCGGATATGTGGACTCCGACGTACTTACAACTGTTCACTCTCTCAACAGGAAGTAAGGTTAAGGATATTTAGTCTTAATATTGACAGATACTTGTGACTGTACCTCCAGGGGATTATATCGAGACAGAACTTGGCTGTTGGTTTTTATTGTCTGGGCTTCTATGGAGCCAGGTTTATTTGAAAAGCAAAGGGACTATACAGGTTATGGATATTTTGTCTTACTATTATTGACAGAGACTTCTTATACCTCCAGGAGCAGTCTGTTTTGTTTTTTACAGCCAGAGTTTCTATGGAGAATAGTGAATAAATTCAGACAAACCATTTCTTGGATAATTCCCTTTGTCTGCCCTTCCAGTGTTGCTGTCAATTTGGTGGAATTTAAGTTTTTGCTTCCTCACTTGCCCCCCCCCCCCCCCCCCCGCGTTCCAACACATACCTCTGTATTAAAAGCCAATCTGTACAGAAGATTACATTTAGTTCCGTGTCCTCTTTCCTGTTTGCGAGACATGGATCATTTTAATCAGGCTCTCTTTCCATCGCAGTTTTTGCACAGTAATTAAATTCTCCCTGACTTCAAAAGGAGGTGACCCTGTTTTATCAGCCTGCTTCAATATTGTCCATCATCCAAATGCCTTTCCCTGGGGCTATACAGTGGTGAGGAACTAAAGAAATGGAAGGCATGGAAGAGAGATGAGACATCTTATATATTTGTCTATGTTTCAAGGTGGCCTCTCTGGGTGGTGTTTCTATTCAGGAAAGCCGTAACTACTTGGCAATACAGAAAAGAAAGAACCTGATTTTAATCATTAAAACCTCAAAGCTAGAATTTATTCTTCATAGTATTGGGTGGAAAGACTCATCATTGCCTCTTTTATTGAATTATTTTCATATTTGACAGGCTTCACATACTATGGTGAAGCAGGAGCCCCTCCCCTAAGGTGCGGTAACCTCTTTGCTCAAATCATGTGAACAGGTTGGTTTGACAACACAGACAAATGTTTGGAGCCTAGCAAGGGCTCACCCCTGCAAAATGAGGCTACGCACCATTTCCAACATATTATTCTGGTAACCATGAAATGTTTGGTCAGACATCCATCTTTCTTTCACTTTAATGCGGAAATAGAGGTCGCAGCTTCTGACGGAATATGCAGCCTGTCTGCGTGTTTAAGATGGAAGTCTAGCCTGATTTCAAGGTAGACTGCCCGGCTAAATTTAGGAGCTGTAATTCATTTATCACCCACTTAGTGAAGGTGCCAGAGGTGCCCATTCTGCTTCCCAGGTGTTAAATCTGTCCTTCAGGGTCTTTGCTCATGACTTTGAAACAGTCTACTGAATAAGATTTCCTGCAACAAATCTACAGCAGCCACCCTGTGCAGTGCATCCTGCACTCTCCTGTAATCAGACTTCATCTGTCCTGAAGATGCACTTTAAACAAGCTGGAGAATGAGGCAGTGATTGAAGCATAATGAAACTGTGTAATATAGCAACTGTATTCTTTGATACTTCATCTTTCAGTGTCCCCTCCTTTCCAGGATCTGTAACCAAGTTCTTGATATATGCCTATTTCCTTGACGAGCATGGGTGTTATGATGCCAACTTGTAACGACCAAATGATGCGGTCAGGGTCAATGCTGGATATTGATCTGAGAGTGTTGTGGAGGAGAGAGCTTATTGCTGTTGTAAATCAACAAAGAATGCAAGGCTAACGCTCATATCAATGATTCTTTGCTAACTACATCACTGTCACATATGGAGCACCCAGAAAAGCAGTCTTTAATTACAAAGAGGACAGAATGGCATCTGTGAAATAAACGATGCATCAGGTTGAGGAATGTAGGCCGTCAAGTGTGAGGGGTGAGCATGTGGGCGCTGCGTCAGAAACGAAGGCAGGTGGGGTCCATCCAAGCAGGTATCATTAAGGATCGACAATCTGTCATAAATTCCATTTCTTTCCCTCCTCCGCGCCATCCATCCATCCATCAAGGCCGTGAGCTAAGCAGGGGAGGGGTGAGAGGAAAAGAGGAGTGTGCCGCGCCCTTCGGACAACAGATACGAGATATTCCTCAGCTCTCCCCGCAGCGCCTGGGGAATATAAAACAGACACTTTGGATTTGTTCCCGTCTCGTGACAAAACAGATTACGAGCAAAGAGAGACAAGGAGAGAAGCCAAGGTTCCTTTGAAACCTTCAACTCCGGGCAAAATAGCACAGAGAGCTTTGATAATGAATGGAACTTTTCCCCACAATGACGGCCTCTGTCTCGTCTATTCTACGTGACTCCTGCCAAGTGCTATTGAAAAGTATAATAGAAATACACCATCATTCAGTAACGCATGCACATTGAACTCTCTTCAGAAGGAGACCAAGACACTCACTCTAAAAGATGTAATGAAATCACTTTTCCCCTGCAGAATGTCGGTAGCTGACAAATATCCTCGTATTTCAGACCACTTTACAACACTATTCCCCCCCCCCCCCTCAAAGGATAAGCTGTGCATACAGTCTGACATTTTGATTGGTGCAGTGCTCGCAAATGACCATGGAAAAGAGAAGAGTGCAGTGACAAAAGCCTGTTGGATGACGGGTGCCTGCCAGAGTGAACGGTGTGTACAAGGATGGTGTCATCTGTGAATGAGAGTCTGCAAATCACCGACCAAATGGCAACTAGACTAGCCTCTGACATTGCTTGTGTATAACTGTGTTCATAAACCAAAGAGGCTCTGATCACTTTGCTTCTACTGTGTTTGCCTGTTCTTTTAGTCAAATGTAATTCACTTTTCACAAATCAAAATGCTTATATATTATGATTGGACTTCGTTCACCCTTTTATGTGCAAGCTCCCTGATTAAGATTTATGATAAAATCTTGGACCACAAGCCATTAATTGCACTGAAATTAAAGCAAAATGGTTGACTGTGTTTGCGTAGCAGTAATCAATTATTGGGTTCACCCTGAATAGCATTAATTGATGTGAAATTAGTATCCATGCCTCCAGCTCAGAGCCCAATTATCCAGCAATTGCATTGCAGAAAAGAAAGAAAAAAAACGAGTCAATTAATTTGAGCGATTTCACACTACAAAAAACACACATTTAGGGGGAGAAAATGGCTAAGTATGCTGCTGAGGAATGATAAACTTCTGGAGTATCTTGTTGATGAGATACTTTGCAGGGATTAAAGTTGTCTTTTGCTAAGACAGATTTCCGCCATTTGGTCTGAGGAGAGAAAGAAAAAGAGAGCGGATGGGTATTGAGAGAGAGGGAGAGAGAGAGAGAGCAAGAGATAAGATAAGATAAGATATTCCTTTATTGATCCCCTTGGGGAAATTCAGGCATCATAGTAGCATGGGGGAAGGGGGGGGGGGGGGTGGTACAGGTAGTAAAAACAACACAGGCAGTGTAAACAAATAGGTCAATATAATTTACTATCTAACTAGCTGAAAAGAATATATTCACAGTATTCACAGTGTCACATAAGGTGCAGTATGCATAAGGTAGTGTTATAATTTACTATCTACTGAGTATACATTATTCACAGTATCACAGTATCCACTGAAATATACATTATTCACAGTATCACAGTATCCTCATAAGGTGCAGTATACCTAAGGTAGTGTAAGTTGTCCTCCTTGGGTTCCTATAAGTCCCAGGTCAATGTCTGGTAGCAGTCGCTGCCCCCTGTTGTGGAGCCTGGAGGCTGCTAGTCGCTGCCCACTGTTGTGGAGCCTGATGGCCGCTGGTATGAAAGACTGTCCGAGGCGGTTAGTTGAGTGTCGGGGGGGGTATGAGTCTGTGGCTGAACGAGCTTCTCATCTTGACTAGCTCGTCGTAGAGGGGTGGTAGGGGTTCTCCATGATGGCAGCCAGCTTCCTTATCATCCCCCTCTCTGCCATCACCTCTAGTCTAGGTAGCTCGACTCCCACCACGGAGCTAGCCTTCCTCACCAGCTTGTTGAGCTTGTTGGTGTCCCTTGAGTTGATGTAGCCTCCCCAGCATGCCACAGCATAGAAGAGGACGCTGGCCACTACAGACTGGTAAAATGAATGCAGCAGTCTGTTGCACACGTTGAAGGACCCGAGTCTCCTCAGGAAGAACAGCCTGCTCTGTCCCTTCCTGTAGAGAGGCCGGGCTTGTGTTTCGCACTGATTATTATTACCATTGCAGAACCGCTTACACTTCCTGGACAGTGACACGTGAAGAAGACATTATTTGATGGCGTGGATTGCAAAATGGAGGAAGAGAGAGAAAATAGCAAAGAGACAGGCCAAAGAAAAGTACAGAAAGCATCCAATGTCTGGGATAATTTCAAACTGAAACAAAAAACACTGTACAGTGTGTCTATTGTAACATCGAGCTACCCTACCACCACAATAGCACAACATTATTCTTCAGCATCTCAGCAGAATGCATCCAGTCTAACGTTACACATTGAGTCCACAGAGTGGACAAGGTAACGTTAACGTATAGGTTACAATTCATACCTACACCACCTGAGATTTTGCTATCTTGGGTATTTTATGCACTGTCCCTGCACTGCACTGTCCCTGTGGTAGTGTGCATGCATGTGTGTGTGTATGTATGTGTACTGTATGTGTATGCAGTGCCGTCTGGGAGAAATGCGAGGCCCTGTGCAGGATTTAAACGTGAGGCCCCCCCCTAAAGGTTAAAAAATATATATATATTGATATATTATATATATTTTATATATTATATATATTTTAAATATATATTAAAAAAAAAGCATACAGTCAACGTATTCTTAAATAATAGCGCTGCCCGAGGCTGGGCATACAGTCAACTTATTCTTAAATAATAGCGCTGCCCGAGGCTTAGTGGCAATGCACCTGTACAGTCGTACACCTGGCAGTAACAGGGAAAATGCATAAAACACCCCTGGAACCTGATAAACAAGCTTAAAGCCAGGTAAATTTTTCAAGCACGACATGCAGATTTGCAGTTTTGCCTTATTTGAATCGAACTCTATACGCTTAGTACACACGTCACAAACTGCACGATGCAACACACCGAGTGAGAGAGAGAGAGAGACAGAGAGAGACAGAGAGAGCGAGAGAGAGAGAGACAGAAAGAGCGAGAGAGAGAGAGCAAGAGAGAGAGAGCGAGAGAGAGAGAGCAAGAGAGAGAGCGCAAGAGAGAGCGCAAGAGAGAGAGAGAGAGAGAGAGAGAGAGAGAGAGAGAGAGAGAGAGAGAGATCCATGGTGGGAACAGAATAGATTGCATTAAAAACTCACCCTAACGCAGAATCAGGTCCAAGAGGAAGGAGGCGACCGTGGAGATGACAAAGTTCACCAGTCCCATGATATTGTCCCCCCCGTTGGGATGAACTTTGGAGTCTGTTCCTAGTTTATCTGCCACACGTTAGCACTCGATAACGTAGCTAACGCTAGCTAACGCTAGCTAGCTAGGTTAGCTAACGCTAGTTAGCTGTCCCTGCCTTTAGCTAAGCTACTAGCCGACATGGCTAGCCTGACTGAACGTTCTAACACGCAACAACTTTCATCTTCAGTCCATCTGCCGAACGTCCTCTTCGTCTTGGCATAACCTAATCACTATACTTGGTATTGATAAGCTTACGGCATGCAGCGTTATTTCTTCTGCTCCGATGCTGCACATTTGGTTTTCAAAAGTAGGATGCTCTTGGCCAAGACATCCACTCGCTCCCGTGGATAGCGCCGAATAGACCCCGTACCTGTACCCCCTCCCCTCGTGGATAATAACGGTCTTCTTCACATCTCTCTACCGACTACCAGACCGACGCCAACCAGCTCCCCCTAGTGTTCGTCCTCCCACAATGCTTTGCACAAAAGTAAATGGGTCATTGAATGAAACCAATAGTATATCTGCAGAGCCGCAGAGCCCGGGACACTATTCTACAAACGTGTCTAATGTGAAATATATAAGCATGTAAGCAAAACTAGATTTTAGGTCTGTGATGGAAAGTGATTGTTAACATTCTATTTAATTTAATTTTAATAAAAAATAAAAAGAAAAGAAAAGAAAATTGCGAGGCCCCCCTTCTCGCGAGGCCCTGTGCGACCGCACTGCTCGCACCCCCTTAGCGAAGGCCCTGTGTGTATGTGTATGTGTGTGTGTCTGTGTGTGTGTGTGTGTGATACTATCATAACAATAACATGATATGAAGCTCAGGCTTTCTTATCAGTAGAACAGTAATATCAGCTAATTTTACCTGCTCTACCACTACACAGAAATTAGGCATCTTCTTTTGAAAGTGGCTACCAATAGTTATAGGCAGCCATACTGGAAGAAAGAGAACTAAACACATTTTGTGCAAGGCCTCTATTAACATTAAACTCATCATACTCAGTCATGGTCTATGGAGCAGTCCCAGATTTTACATCCCAGTTACATCACAGATTGGAGGGCTCTCTCTGATTCTAGCTTTAGGAGAGAGTGGTTTACAGATTACATAATATGTGAATTCTTAAAATGGGTAACATTCATTTCTCAGTGTGGCTTAGTTTAGTTTAGTTTATTTATTTAGCACATTATTAAAAAAAAAACAGTGCTAGGAGGGAACGAAGCCCAATGGGCTTGTACGAAATTCCACTCCGATCTCATTGTTCATAAACAATATGAACAAAGTACATGTAAGCATGGTCTACAAAAGTCAAGAGTGTAAAACATGTTATAATCAAAGCACGTTCAACAGAGTAGCATTAAGCTAACGGCCGCTCCAACCGTCGGTCGCTACTGCCCCTGCTCGCGAGAAGCCGAGCGAACGGCGCACGCGACCAGAGGGGAGCTCGCGGCGGCGCGCGAGTAGCCGGAGCTACCTCGCGCTGGCCTTGTCCGATAGCAGCAAGCTAATGTTTCCTAGTGATCACAACAGGCTAGCGCCGCAGCTAACAGCTGACTGGCTAACAGTAGGCCCAACCTCTGTAGGCCACGCAGTGATCCCAGCAGGCTAACGCCGCAGCTAACAGCTGACTGGCTAACCGTAAGCTAAGCAGCTATCACCTGAACTTGTACACAATGATATAACACTCACCCAGACAGGCCGCCGTTCTGAAACCCTCCTCACTTTTTAAGAGAAAAGAGAAACAAGATGTCAACACAGCTTTACAACGATGATTTTACCAACACCCGACGGAATCAGCACAATACCAAACTGGCCTGTGTAGCTGACTTGAACATAGATATTCCGCTATCGAACATCTTATGCACATATCTCCTCGTGAAGGAATACTCTCATTTGGATATGAAAGAAGGGGCTTTAACACGGTGACAGAGAGATACCCACTCGTCCAGAAAACACAGGGATCACCAGTGTTAATGGTCGCGGCCCACTAGTTAAACTAAAATGGCTTCAGACCAAGGTCTTCTGTCGCCTAGGAGGCTGAACAAAGGACCCTAGCTTGGGGCCGGTTTTCATAAACATTGTCAATTAGCCCCCATAGCACTAACAGACAAGTGGAGCCTGCCAGCAAACAGTACTCACCCAACCTGAAAACCCACCGCTTCTCACAACAGCGGCGCGTTCCTACAGTTCAGCTGTGCCCTGAAAGGTTTCACCCCAACCAACACAGCAAGGAACTGCAGTTGAGAGGCATGCAGCGGCGTGCTCCCAATACGAAAACCGGTGGAGGATTTTAGAATGATCACCATCTTCCAGACACTCCAGTACGAAGACAATATCGCCGTATTTTCTCGAAAATAGTGAGAGAGAAAATAAAGATATGATGTCAACGTATCTCCTTGTTTTTCCTTTCCCCGTAAACATTGCTTTTCCAGCCAATATTTTTCTCCACGTCAAGTGGGCATATAGCAACACGTTGCTTGTGATGAAATTTGAGAAGGAGATGAGTGTGTGGCACCATCCCTGCTTATATAGGTAAGCGGATGGGGGTGTGGCCAGATGAATGCTGGCATTTAAAGGTACATTTGTGAAATTATTCAGTGTATATATGCTGACGCGAGATATATGCATGAAACGCTGAGCGTGAGCTAGTGTGATACAGAACCGTAGTTGTAAGACTGAGGCACAGGAGTAACCTAATGTGATGGTGATTTATGATGAAATTAAATTAGATTAAATTTTTTATTTTTTTTAATAGATAAGGAGGTTGTTGACCTCAATGATGAACTTAGAGTGTTCCAGAGTTTAGCACCTCTAACGCTAATGTTAAATTGATGGCTAGATGTCTGACAGAAAGGTAAGTGGAGTTTGTTACTATGGTTTGTTGGATATGAGTGAAATTCTGATGAAAAGATGAAGAAACTATGGAAGGTATCAGGAAGATCTTGCCTCTTGTTAATGAACTTGAATATGAATGAGCATGTTTGAAAAGTATTAAGTTTGTCAATTGATAGTAGAGAATATTTGCGGAACAGAGGTGCAGATGGTTCATATCTGGTAGAGTGGGAAATCATCCTGAGGAACCTCTTGTGGATTATGACTAATTTGTTATGATATGATGGATCTGTTGCAGCCCAGACTATATTACAGTAGTCAAGGTAAGGAAATACAAGGTTAGATGGGCAGAGGGATGTACCTTTCTCAAAATTCCAAGCATCATCAATGACTTTGGCTTCTGGCCAATCAGGGAAGTTGTCAGGGAAAGGCCCATACCTCATTGGCAGCTACGGTTGTCAATCACACTCATGTCTGATTAGAAATGATTAGGCCTGTGCACATGATGTGTCTCTGGGCCCCCCTCCTCTCCCCATCTGCATGCATCTCCAGACAATCTTACAAAATCATTGACTTAATTATTATCATAGTGGAAATAAGGGCAGCACTGTTATTAGCCCACCTTCAAAAATGGTACTATGTTTAAAATGTTCTGGCCCTTGTTACTTGTGTAGACTAGAGGATGAATTCAGAACAGCATCAATAACAGCTTTTCTAATTAATATATTCTCAGACATGTATCACAAAGACTGTTTCAGTGTTAAAAAGGATGTTTTGTGTATGATCGCAGATCATCTTTAGCTTTAGCTTCAGCTTTAAAACAGTCCCCAATGTGTCTGTCCTGTGGAATCAGCTTTAATACAGTCCCCAATGTCCCTGTCCCTGTGGAATTAGTTTAACATTTGAATCCAAACTGCAACACGTTTCCCCCCCGAGAGGAAGAATAAACAGGTCAAGCTGGAGTCAACATCAGCCGTGATCACAAGTGTGGAATGATGGAGAATCCACGAGGCAGCAAATACATTCATATCACAGGCCATTGAGATGCCTTCTGGGAAGGACACACACACACACACACACACACACACACACACACACACACACACACACACACACACACACACACACACACACACACACACACACACACACACACACACACACACACACACACACACACACACACACACACACACACACACACACACACACACACACACACACACACACACACACACACAGGAAGGGGGCAACATGTCGCCCCCCTTCCTCCGTATGCTGGACATGATTCTACTAACGAGGGCGGGCAGTGGCAGTGATGTAGGACATTGGTGCCGTCCACCTCCCCCTCCCCCCAGGGCAACATATTACTCAGCATTTTATTCGTCACAATGATAATCGTCTGTGGCAGAAACTGCAGGGATGCAGTTAGAGCCTATTTGCAAGTCAGTTAAAAGCGCACATGCTCAGATTAATGATCTTCTGAAGGAGGAGCTGGGGTGGTGGAGGAGGAAAGGGGGGGGGGGGGGCATGGAAATCATAATCACCCACAAGTCCCTTGATGGTGGCCAAGTTGACGAGTTTGACGGCTAGAATGGAATCATAATGCTCTAGTTAAATTATACATATACATTAAAGGTGACATGCATTATAAATGTCATTTTTCAGTCTCTAGCATTGTATTATAGTAATAGGAGTTAGTATCAATGTGTTTTTGTGTCTAAATACCATATTGGCGGATTGCTCTGATTCAGCTCAGATCATTTCCTGCTCCAGTAAATTAGGCCATCCTGATTTGAAGGCCTGAGTGACGTCACTCAGGCTCTGGGTAGCGGACAGTGATGTGATTGGCTCTGTGGTTGTAGCTAATGCCCGCCCACAATCTACCTAGACTAGACAGCGAGTGGAAACCACTTCCTCTTACTGCGGCAGAGTGAAACCCGACACCTCTGCATACACTCTGGAGGGAGAGAGAGAGAGAGAGATAGAGAGGGAGAGAGAGGGAGAGACAGAGAGAGGGAGACAGAGAGAGAGAGGGAGAGAGAGAGACCACTGTGCAAACACACGCGCAGGTCCCCCCCCCATTCGGGAGCACAAGCTGCCGCGTGGTGAAAGAAAGAAGAAAGGGGGGAGGGAGGGAGGGAGGGAGGGAGGGAGGGAGGGAGGGAGGGAATAACAGCCTGTCTTGCAAACACTCCGCGCACAGCCCCCCCCCCCCCCATTCGGGAGAAAAAAAGAAGAAAGGGAGAGAGGGAGGGAGGAAGAGAGGGGGCCTTATCAATAACGGCCTGTCTTTTTTTCTCTCTCTCTCTCTCTCTCTCTCTCTCTCTCTCTCTCTCTCTCTCTCTCTCTCTCTCTCTCTCTCTCTCTCTCTCTCTCTCTCTCTCTCTCTCTCTCTCTCTCTCTCTCTATCTCTATCATTCTCTATCATTCTCTCTCTCTCTATCTCTCTCTTTCTCTATCATTATGTGTGTCTCTCTCTCTCTCTCTCTCTCTCTCTCTCTCTCTCTCTCTCTCTCTCTCTCTGTCTACCAGTCGCAGACTGTGTGGGCTGGACTGTCACTCAAAGTGCTTATGGGCGGAGCCAGGCCATAACAGCTTGAAATCCTGAGGCTGAAAAATTATCGTTTTGAGTACTTGATTAGAAATATAAAACAATGCATTTTTTTGAAAAAAAACTTACAGATGTCTTCAATAGACTCACAGGAATTGTGTAAAGTTGCCCAAATAGTGCTAGGAATAGCAACGCAAGTCCCCTTTAAATTATATTATGCTTGACCTTATGTTTCACTTGCTTCAATCATCTCTCCCCTACTTAGGACCTACTAATGGATTTGTTCAAAACTAAAACATGTAGCCTAAATCATGCCCCACAAATAGTAATTACCTCATAGTGTTCGGTCATCGAGAGGTTAGACTATAAGGTTAATATTAAATATCCAGGTAGGGAAATGGGGACATATCCTGCTGCTGAATGGGGAGAAAAGATCAGAGGGGAAGACTGAAGAGTTCATGCTTGGAGACAGATCAAACAATAGTGTGAATTAGCAATGGGTGCTCATTGGAGTGCATATGTCTGCGGCATACTGTACATAGTTTCTCCCAATGAATGGAGGATGTATGGCATGTACACATACCTTTTTATCTCATCGCTTGTGGCCTTTTGAAAGCTAGATTGGAATTGATCATTTAAAGAAAAATTAGCAAATCTTGTTAAATTGAAAACCATTGGTTATTTCAAATAATACTCACACTCTTGGTTAGAACACACTATAACATGGAAAGAGACAACAAACAACGCAATTATAACAACTAGTGCTGTCAATCGATTAAAATATTTAATCTGATTAATCACATGATTGTCCATAGTTAACTCGCGATTAATCGCAAATTAATCGCATTTTTTCAAGTTTTAATACTCTTATCAACATGAGAGTCAACAAATGCTTGCTTTATGCAGCCATTTAACACAAAAGGATGACCCTCATGCATTGTAAATGTGCATCAAATTCAAAACAGAATGAATGAATCTCCTCATCCATCACCCTCAACATAGGGGCCCCCCAGGGCTGTGTTCTGAGTCCCCTCCTCTACTCCCTGTACACACACGACTGTGTGGCTCAGCGGAGTAGCAATACAATCGTCAAATTTGCTGACGACACAGTGGTGGTGGGCCTGATCTCTGCCAACGACGAGAGGGCCTACCTGGAAGAGGTCAAGGTCCTGGCGGGATGGTGCCAGGAAAACAGCCTCTCCCTGAACGTCAGCAAAACAAAGGAGATGATTGTAGACTTCAGGAGGTCGGGGGTCAAGGACTACAGCCCCCTCAGCATCGACGGGGCACCGGTTGAGAGAGTCAACAGCTTCAAGTACCTCGGAGCCTACATATCCGAGGACTTGACATGGACCACACACATTAACAGTGTGGTGAAGAAGGCACGACAACGCCTCTACTTCCTCAGGCGCCTAAGGAAGTTCCAAGTCAGCCAGAAGATCCTTAAGAACTTCTACTCATGTACAATAGAGAGCATCTTGACCGGCAACATCACCTCCTGGTTTGGGAATAGCACTGCAAAAGACCGAAGCAGACTACAAAGAGTGACACGTGCAGCCGAACGCACAATTGGAGGGGGGCTCCCCACCCTCCAGAACATTTACTACAAGCGTTGCAAGGGCAAGGCTAAGAGAATCATTAAAGACTCCAGTCACCCGAACAACTGCCTCTTTGAACTGCTGCGGTCAGGCAAGCGATACCGGAGTCTCAAGGCGAGCACAGAAAGACTCAGAAGTAGCTTCTATCCCCAGGCCATCAGGCTGCTAAACGAACAATGAATGAACACTACACAACAACAACCACCAAACGCACATAGCACACACATCCACACGCACACTGTAGCACCCACTCCACACACTTTATAGCACACACCCACTTTAAACAAACACACTGTAGCACCCACTCCCCACACTTTATATTTATGGATGAAGGATTGCACTACAACTCGTACACCTTACTGTAAATTGTACCTAAAATTGTACCTCATCCCATTTCTGCTTTGCACTAGATAGTACTGTACATTAGTACACTGCATAGTATTGTGTATTGTATATTATATGGTAACTCAGAACATTGTACATATGTCTATACCGAACACTGTGACCTCATTTTCTTCTTCTAAATTCATGCTATATTATGTTATTATGTTATTTGATACTATCTTGTCTAGCACGGTCTCTGGAGCGTAACAGTAAGAAGCATTTTGTATGAAAGTATTCTGTACTTCTGTATGACAACTATTAAATAACTTGAACTAATAATAATAATAATAATAATAATAATAATAATAATAATAATAATAATAATAATAATAATAATAATAATCTATTACTATCTTCTGCGGAGATTGTTCCTAGTAGTAGTACTTGTAGAATTCTGCAGTAAAGTCGTCAGGGCCAGGTGCTTTATTGTTCGGGAATTCTGTAATTGCCTCTACTATTTCTCCTATGGAGATATCCCTTTCCAGTGCAGCTTTCCAGTGCCATCAAGCTGAGGCAGGTTAAATTCAGAGAGAAATGCTTTAATAGCATCAATGTCATGGTTGCCATTTGATGTATACAGTTTTGAATAGAACTCCATAAAACGTGCATTACTCTTTAGGGTCTGTAAGAACAGTGCCTGTGTCTGATTTTTTATTTTTAGTATTGCACGGGAGGCTTGCGCCTGTCTTAATTGACGTGCCAGCAGTTTCTGAGGTTTGTCACCTATTTCAAATTTTATCTGTTTAATCATGTTCAATTGCTTATTGACCTAGGCGGATAATATAGTATACTCATCTCTTTGAGAGACTATAGAATTCAGGGTGTCGGGATCCGCCGAGACCCTGTATACGTTTTCTAGCTGAGACACAGAATCATCCAGCTCCACTAGTCTTTTTGACGTTTGCTTTCTCCTACCTGCCACGTATGACATGATGCTGCCTCTAAGCACTGCCTTGATAGCTTCCCACAGTGTTGAGTCATCCACATCCCCTGTATAATTTGTGGCTATAATGTCAGGCAGCCTAGCTGACATATATTTTAAGAAACTCTTCTCTTTTAAGATTGTGTTGTCAAATCTCCAGGTGCGTTCACTTCTATGTCTAGTAAATCTAACATCCAGTGACATGGGTCCAGTGACATGGATATCAGTTTAGAGTATATCAGCATGAAATCAATCCTAGAATAGGATTTATGAACTGGAGAGAAAAAAGAATAATCTCTGTTGGTAGGATTGCGTAGCCTCCATATGTCAACAAGATTTAGATTGTGCATGGCACTTTTTAACACCTCGCTGGCTTTGCTGTTCACTGATACCTTTGATGACTTCTTATCCAATAAAGGGTCAATTATACAATTGAAGTCGCCACCCAATATGATATTTGTATTACCGACGTTAGGAATTCTATTCAGAACTGTCTAAAAAAAATGTGGATCATCAAAATTTTGACCATACACGTTTATCAATGTTACAGGAACACAATTAACACAATGGCGCCCAAGGACGTATATCTCCGTGTTTCGATTCCACCCGTTGTGGACAGAGGCACGGATAAATCCGTGGCAAGTTGTTATTGCTTTTATTCCATTTTAATAACCTATTCAAGGTCGCCGAGCGGGACTGCAGATCTACCCTACTCTATGAATTCGAGAAGGTGCAATACCGGCCAGAACCTCTTAGGGGCGCTATCGCGATAATGCAGTGTTCCCTGTGGCCCAACGGTGGACTCTTTTTCTTTACTTTTTTTTGGAGTTTCCAGTAGCAGGATTCTGGATGTGTAGCATAGTAGCTTGGATTATCCATTTTGGAGGGATGGTTTATGGACTCAATTGACAATGAGAATGGACAGATAGCAATACTATAAAGTATAGATTTAGCTGTACAAACAGCCCCATGTTTGTTTACATTCCCCGGTCCTCTTGAGATTGAATGAATGAATGAATGAAAACTTTATTAACAGATTGCAGAATGGGTACAGTACAGTACAGCTCAAGTGGGGGGGGGGTTGGGTAGGAGTGGGGGGGGGGGTTGGGTAGGAGTGGGGGGGGGGGGGGGGGGGGGGGGTTGGGTAGGAGGGTGGGGGGGGGGGGGGGGGGGGGGGGTTGGGTAGGAGGGGTGGGTGGGGGACACTGTACAACTGTACAAACAACACTGTACATTGGATTATTGACAAGACCATACTTGGTAATTTACTGTACATTGGAGGGGGTTGTGTTCGGACATTTACAGGGGCCAGTTTCGAGTTGCAGTCTCCCTTAGGTGTTTTTTGAGAGTGTTTTTGAAAGTGGGTAGTGATTCACATTCCTTTACAGCTTTGGGTAGGGCGTTCCACATTGATGTGGCATAATTGCGAAACGTGTTTAGTCCCTTGTTTGAGCCAAATCTGGGTTTAACATGATTTGTGGAGCTCCCTCTGGTGTTGTGATTGTGGTATTCACTGACCTTTGGGAAGTATTTAGTCATGTACATGGGTACCTTGGTCGTGTAGTGTATCTTGTAGACCAGGCGCATTGCAAGTTGCTGTACTCTGTCGTCTACTCTAAGCCATCCTAGGTTGTCAAAGTGGGCAGGGGTGAGGTGGGTTCTAGGAGTAAGGTCAAGCAGTAGTCTGACCAGTTTGTTTTGAGATGTTTGTAATTTTGTTTTTAGCGCCTTTGAGGTGCTTTGGTACCATGAGGTGCAAGCATAGTCGTAGTACCCTTGAATGAGTGCTCCTGCTAGAGTCTTCAGGGTATTCTTGTTTACCAGTGAGGAGATCCGGTACAAGAAACGAGTTCGTTGGTTGACTTTTTTTATTACATTGGATGCCATTTTGTCACAGGAAAGATTTGCCTCTAGGATGGAACCCAGGTAGGTAATATCTTCTTTCCTTGTGACAATATTGTCACCCACTGTAACTGAGAAGCCGTCGGTCTTGCTGAGTTTGTTATTTGAACCGAAGAGAATGGACTCTGTTTTGCCCATGTGTAATGATAGTTTGTTATCAGCGAGCCATATGCAGATTTTGCTTAGTTCTGAGCTGAGGGTTTTTTCAACCTGTAACTTGTTCTTGTCAGAGACCAGCAGGGCTGAGTCGTCCGCAAACAGGAACAAGTTGCAGTCACAAGCTGACGACATGTCATTTGCATAAATTAGGAACAGTAGCGGACCTAGTATGCTTCCTTGTGGAACACCACAGTTTACTGTGAGGGGGGGGGGATAGGGTACTGTTTACCTCCACCATCTGCTCTCTCCCCTCCAGGTAGGATTGCATCCAGCTCACTGATAGACTATCAAAACCAATTGCTTTTAGCTTGTCAATCAGAATGGTGTGATTGACAGTGTCGAAGGCCTTTTGTAGGTCCAGCATGACCATGCCGCAGTATTTGCCCGCGTCCACCTCTTGTTTGATGTGGTCGTTTAAATAGAGAAGGCATGTGTCAGTGGAGTGGGATGTTCTGAAGCCAGATTGGAATTCGTAGATTAGATTTTTTTCCGCAAGGTAGATTAATTAGACTCATCCCAATGGCCCCGAATTTAAGTGTCCCTGATACAATACAATCGGATCCGCGACTGTGCACACATGATCAAATGACACACCCCTCTTGATAATAATAGCTACCCTTCTGGCCCTGGCACCAAAGTTTGACTGGAATATTTGTGATCCCAATCCCGTGCGTAACTTGTTCCTAGCTGTATTCTTAATATGGGCCTCTTGAAGATATATAACATCCGCTTTCAGGCTTTTTAAATGAGCCATTACCTTCCCTCTTTTAACCGGGTGGTTTAGACCTCTTACATTCCAGCTTACAATCCTTGTACTATCCCCATTGTTATTTACTGACATGACATATTATCCATAATCATGTAACAAAACAAAAGTCGCACAAAGTGATGTATACATTCTGCCGTTAGAAAAAAAACTAACATGAAAAACACACTGCGCTGTCCTCCGGGGCCCACTCTACCTCCCTCCAGTCCCCTCTGCGAACAAGCACCTCTAGGTCAAAATACCTTAAGAGCTAGTAAACATACCATGATAGTCTGTGTATGCAATCGTCTCCACCTGTCCAACAAAAACAAATGAGAAGTAGCCCTCTGTTAAGAGCTAGTAAACATACCATGATAGTCTGTGTATGCAATCGTCTCCACCTGTTCAACAAAAACAAATGAGAAGTAGGTAGGATGGGCACAATAAGCCGCTGCAACTTGTGAGTGATCACATATTGAAGCTGTCGTCTGTACCGTCGGACTGGATTATGTGGTAACATTGCCATTGAATTTCTTTTTTTTGTATTTTATTTTTTTATTATTTTTTAAACAAACACATAAACAAACATGACAACACACAATAGGATATACAAATACACATATGCTCCAGCTCGTACCCCCCTCTCCCGGACCCCCCATTGGATAATCCAACCATTATAATTTGTTCCTAACCAGACACTACCATTATATGCTGGCTTTTATTCTCTCCACCACTTCTAACCACATTGCCATTTTGGATTCATTGAGACCCAAAATTCTAGCTGTTGATATTTCTTGATAAATCACATCGAGATATGTAAGAATCCAGACCTTACGGCACATTTTTTCCGGTTGAAACCATCGTGATGCTATCAGCTTTTTAGCCACTGTGATACCGGATAAAACCAATCTCTTTAGCTGTGGAGGTACTGCATGCTCAAAGACATCATTCAGCAGTAATACAGAGGGGTGTACAGGTATATCCAGAGTTAAGAGATTTGACAATTGCTGGGTCACTTCTTTCCAAAATATCTTAACTGGTGGGCAGTCCCAGTACATGTGCATAAATGTCCCTTCGTCCCCATTTGTACATAAGGAGCATTTGGAGTCTTGTTTAAGACCCATTTTGTTCAGTCTTATAGGAGTTAAGTATGTCCTGTGAATATAGTTAAGATTGATTTGTTGATGGTCCGGGTTCCTTGATGCAAGGCGTACATTTGCCCAGGCTTCTTGCCAGTCAAAGTCTATCTCCAGGTCTGGTACTGTATATCCCTCCTCCAGACTGAGTCTAGATGTAGGGTTTCATACGAGGCCGTTAGTAATTGATGATAAAAATCTGAAACAAAACCTCTCGATGTCTCTCTTTCATAGAAGAATTTGTGGTATCTGTGGTGTATAATTGGTATCCTTAATGGAACACCGTGAGCCTTCAAACATGCCAATAACTGTGCGTAAGAATAATATGAGGACTTGGTGAGATTTTTTTTGTGCATATCTCATCAAAACTACAAAAACCCTGTTTGTTGAAAACGTCTCCTAATGTGTGTATGCCTTGGTTTTCCCATCTAGGGAATCTTATAGGTTGTTTTCCAATCAAGAGTGCATTGTTATTGAATAAGGGAGTATGATTATGCCATTTATGTGGGATAGAGTCTTTTTTTTGTGTTTCACGCCATATCCGGATTGCATGAGTGATTATGGGGCCAAATTTCCGTTTGCATTGCTTAATTGATAATTTGGTGTACACTATGTCCTTCAGCCTATGTGGAGCTACTATATTTTCTTCTAAATTTCTCCAGGATACTGATGCTTGGGGATCAAACCATGTTGTCAGTGGTCTTAAAGTGTATGCCTTAAAATAGTGGTGGAAATCTGGAAATGCCATACCACCGTCTGCTTTGTTTCTCTGTGCGATGGATCTTTTTATACGTGGTGGTTTGTTATTCCAAATAAATTTGTATGTGGAGGAGTGTAATTCTTTCCAGTAACCCTTTGGAGGGGGTAACGGTAGCATTGAGCTGAAGAAGTTGATTCTAGGTAGGACGTCCATCTTAATTATTGATATCCGTGCTTGTACTGAGTTTTTAAGTTTTGACCACCTGACAAGGTCGTATTTGATTTTGTTTTGGATTTTTATGTAATTGTGCTTCACCGTTTGGCTTATGGTAGGGAATATTTCAACTCCCAAACACCTAAAGTGTTTTACCATCGGTATCTCTTCTGGGAGGGTTATATTTCTTTTTGCAGGGGCGTTAAGTGGGAGGAAGGCCGACTTCGGCCAATTTATCCTAAATCCTGATAAATCTCCAAAGTCCTCAATCAACTTGAGAAGATGAGGCAGTGCGGTGTTGGGGTTTTGCATGAACAGTATTACGTCGTCCGCATATAAACTAATTTTGTGTTGTGTGCCCTTGATTACGATTGGTTCTATGGATTGGGATTGTCTTATATATTGTGCTAAAGGCTCTAATGATAGATCGAATAGTCCGGGACTAAGGGGGCAACCCTGTCTGGAAGACCGTGATACTGGAAAGATTTCGGAGGTGATTGTACCTGTTGTAATCATGGCCGATGGGTCTTTGTATAATACTTTAATCATATCAATGAATCCTTTTCCTAACCCCATCCTTTCTAATACTGCCCATAGATACGACCATTCCAACCTGTCAAAAGCTTTCATTGCATCCAGGGACAGCATCGCCTTAGGTGTGTTGTCTTCCTTGTTAGCATCTAGTACGTGTAGTAATCGTCTTATGTTATCAGTGATCAGGCGGCCTCTTATGAAGCCTGTTTGGTCCGGATGAATTAAAGACGTCATATGCTTTTGTAGTCTGATGGCTAATACCTTAGAGTACAGTTTGATATCGGTTCCGAGGAGGCTTAAAGGTCTGTAACTACCGCACTCGGTGGGGTCTTTGTCTTTTTTGAGGAGGACTGTTATGAGTGCAATATTGTCATTCTTATGGAAGTTCCCCTCCTTGACTGAGTATAAAATCATATTTAGTAATAAGGGTCCAATTATGTCCCAACAAGAGAGGTACATTTCTGGTGGGATACCGTCTCTTCCAGGGGCCCTTCCACTTTGCATTTCAGATATGGCCTCTCTAAGTTCATCTAGTGTGATCGGTGTTTCTAACTGTTTAGCGTCATCCTCTGAAAGTTTAGGGAGGTTAATTTGATTAAGATATGTGTCCATTTTGTTTTGATCGAAGGTCGTTTCTGATTTGTATAAGTTGGAGTAAAATTCTTTGAATGTCGTGTTTATTTCTTTGGGTTCTGTAACAAGTCCTTGTTGTGCTCTAAGTTCAAGTTCAAGTTCAAGTTCTTTAATAGTTGTCATACAGAAGTACAGAATACTTTCATACAAAATGCTTCTTACTGTTACGCTCCAGAGACTGTGCTAGACAAGATAGTATCAAATAACATAATAACATAATATAGCATGAATTTAGAAGAAGAAAATGAGGTCACAGTGTTCGGTATAGACATATGTACAATGTTCTGAGTTACCATATAATATACAATACACAATACTATGCAGTGTACTAATGTACAGTACTATCTAGTGCAAAGCAGAAATGGGATGAGGTACAATTTTAGGTACAATTTACAGTAAGGTGTACGAGTTGTAGTGCAATCCTTCATCCATAAATATAAAGTGTGGGGAGTGGGTGCTACAGTGTGTTTGTTTAAAGTGGGTGTGTGCTATAAGTGTGTGGAGTGGGTGCTACAGTGTGTTTGTTTAAAGTGAGTGTGTGCGTGTGGATGTGTGTGCTATGTGCGTTTGGTGGTTGTTGTTGTGTAGTGTTCATTCATTGTTCGTTTAGCAGCCTGATGGCCTGGGGATAGAAGCTTCTTCTGAGTCTTTCTGTGCTCGCCTTGAGACTCCTGTATCGCTTGCCTGACCGCAGCAGTTCAAAGAGGCAGTTGTTCGGGTGACTGGAGTCTTTAATGATTCTCTTAGCCTTGCCCTTGCAATGCTTGTAGTAAATGTTCTGGAGGGTGGGGAGCCCCCCTCCAATTGTGCGTTCGGCTGAACGTGTCACTCTTTGTAGTCTGCTTTGGTCTTGTGCAGTGCTATTCCCAAACCAGGAGGTGATGTTGCCGGTCAAGATGCTCTCTATTGTACATGAGTAGAAGTTCTTAAGGATCTTCTGGCTGACTTGGAACTTCCTTAGGCGCCTGAGGAAGTAGAGGCGTTGTCGTGCCTTCTTCACAACACTGTTAATGTGTGTGGTCCATGTCAAGTCCTTGGATATGTAGGCTCCGAGGTACTTAAAGCTGTTGACTCTCTCAACCGGTGCCCCGTCGATGCTGAGGGGGCTGTAGTCCTTGACCCCCGACCTCCTGAAGTCCACAATCATCTCCTTTGTTTTGCTGACGTTCAGGGAGAGGCTGTTTTCCTGGCACCATCCCGCCAGGACCTTGACCTCTTCCAGGTAGGCCCTCTCGTCGTTGGCAGAGATCAGGCCCACCACCACTGTGTCGTCAGCAAATTTGACGATTGTATTGCTACTCCGCTGAGCCACACAGTCGTGTGTGTACAGGGAGTAGAGGAGGGGACTCAGAACACAGCCCTGGGGGGCCCCTATGTTGAGGGTGATGGATGAGGAGGTGCAGTTGCCTGCTCTCACCACCTGGGGTCTGCCAGTCAGGAAGTCCAAGACCCACTGGCAGAGGTCATAGCCCAAGCCCAGGTCCCTGAGCTTGGCTATGAATATGGAGGGGACTATGGTATTGAATGCCGAGTAATGGTAGTTATATCTGCAAATTTTGCGTTGACTCTTAGTCGCATGGCTAATAGGTGACTTGGTTTGGAACCTTGGGAGTACTGCTGTTGTCTTGTGCTACGTATTTGCAATTCAGATTGTTGTCTGTATATGGCGTTAATCTCTTTTTTTAGTATATTGACTTGATTTTCCAGTTGAACCGAGTTGTTGTATTGCAAAGAATTAAATAACGTTGAGTAAAGTGTTTCCAGTTCAGCCAGTTTTGAGCATCGATTCTTGCGTATTTGGGAGGAAAAGCTATCAGTGAAATCCTTGATCATTCCCTTTGTCGACATCCATAATATTCTGGGGTCCTGCACCGAATTCGCATTTATCCGTAGGAATACCGTAAGAGCTTCTTTGATTTGTGTAATGAATTCCTTGTTATTAAGCAGCATCGTGTTAAATCGCCATCTTGGGGCTCGGGATGATAGTATACCAAATGTTCCTTTTAAGAGTAAATAACAGTGATCAGACAATGCATTGGGTATCATTTCCACATCGTAGTTATCAAATAGTCTCGGGGTTGTGAAAACGTAATCTATTCTGGATAATGTATTATGTCTCGCAGATCGACAAGAGTACTTCCGGGTCATGGGGTTGAGTGATCGCCATAAGTCATTTACACCTGTAATCTTCGACCAATCCTTTAATGCATTAGATGCATTTTTTTGTTCATTGGAAAAGGAGGGGTTTGATTTGTCCATCCTTGGGTTCCAAATGGCATTAAAATCCGCACCGATTATAAATGAGTATTCGGGAAGGTCTAACATTGCTCTGGTAAGTGTAGTGAAGAAACTAACTTCGTATAAATTTGGGGCCAGAGCCATTGAATTTCATAACTAATATGTGTGAATAATTGGAGAATCATAATGTAAAAGCAGGCCTCAGCCAAAGGTGATATTATTGGAGTTACAAGAGACAGACATTCCAAACCAACCCCCATGCTAACAGATGTAATCAGGGGAGAACCAAGACTGTATGTAAATATAAGTCACCCCACAGATGGAACGGTCACTCACCCTACTAGCAGAGAGAGCAGCTGGTCTAACAGAGATTAGAGGTCACAGAAAATATAATTACATTATACTAGATTAGAATGAAAAACAATATTGGAATAATAACAAGATCATAGTAACTTATATGAGGTATTAGAGCAAAGAAGATTTGAATACCATTGAGGAATGTCAAACTGGTTAAGTAATAAAGCTATTTCACGCTGGTTGTAAAGCTTGCTAGAAGCCAAAACCAAGGAACTATTAATTCAGTATACTTTATATAGGAAATCTGGTATTAAAATATAAGACAACGCCACATTGGTTTAATGCTGAATATATAATTATGTAACTTATTACATTAACCATACAAATATAGAAAAGGTTTTAGAGTTAAGCCTCTGTGCTCATCAAGGGGCCACACCTCTGTTTACTGAAGGAAGACACCGACAAGGAGATTGAGGAGGGGGGGGGGGGCAGCTAGCCCCCACAGAGGAAACCAGGGGGAGGGAGTATCGCCTCCCAGAAGACAAAGCTGATTGGAACAAACTCCTTATTTAGAGATAATTGTGATTGGTTAAAAGGCAGTCTAAAAATGATGTCATTTAACCTATAAATATTGGATCAGTAAAGTTAGTTGGGAGGCCAGCCACACACCCATCCCCAGGGGGTCATGCTGAGCCTCCATCGCCCACCAGAGAAAATGCTGTTATACATGTGAGTAAATCATGGGCTATTTGATTATGTAAACCTCATCAATCCTTTTGTACAATGTCTTATGAAAAATGATGAATAATTCCTGTATGTACCTGATGCTTATCCACCTTTGGCCTCTCGGCAAATAAATAAGTTTGGACCATAGTTCCTCTTTTGTCTGGCTGCACAAGCTTATTTCTCATCTGACTAAGTCAGGTGAGGAGACCATTGAATCATTGGTGATCTTCCCTCCTTCCAGATAACAACCTCATTGTGCTGTAAATAACCTTAGGTATTGTGATTAGAATATACCACAATTAACGCAGCACTTTGTTGTCATCTAGGAACTTCTCCACATCCTTCGGGTTGTTGAACGTGCCCTTGTCTGTGCAGAGTTCCAACCGATACCACGAACGTCGCTGGATGTCGGAATCCGCATCTCAGCTCTGCAGTCTTGCATCTGGAAGTTAACTGGAAGTTATCTTTGAGGTACACTCTGAATTAATATAATAAACTGGATGGAAAAGCCACTGCATTATTCACGGCATCAGTATTTGTTCCTGTCGCTCTATGTTTCTGTGTTATCTCATGCTGCTTTCCCCTGTTTCCCCTGTGATCTTATGTTCCTTTTTGTTTCTTTGTTTTACTATGTTCATCTGCCTACTGTCAGCGACTTCGGGTCCTTGAGAAGCGCTATATAAATAAAATTAATAATTATTATTATTATTAGTATAGTCTGTGATCCAGTTGCCCTCCACTGGCCTTGATTTCCCAGCTTCATAACAACAGAGATCCAGGCTGATCTATCACACTCATACTAATTTAGAGATTTATTTGATTATGTGTTGTATCTCGAATGGGATCTGTGGGCGTGCTAAAATCAATACATTTCTTTCTGGAGCAGGAAATTAAATGTGAATGCCAGAAAACGTCCGAATGATGATATAGAGCACAGGGGAGAGATGGATGGGCTGTGGCTGATTGAAATGCTATGGTCGGCCATACAGTAGCTACAATTACACTACGTGTGTCTACCACCACGTGACATGCTTAATGAGGATCACGTCTCCTCGTGTTCAGATGAAAAAGAAAAGGCCTTGATAAACCTTGACATTCAAACAAAAAGATAGTCATAACTCTCTACCTGCAGTTGCAAAGATAATACATTTATTGGGACGTTAACCTCTTAAGCATCGGACGGTCACGCACTCGCGTGCACGTCACCGGAAGGTTTGCTCTCACTTTACGGGCTGCATTTTCGCCAATCAACCAATACATTGTTGGAAAGTTGATGCCTTTCAATCATCACCACACTCAACCTATTGCGTGATTCCATTCTCGAGTTACAAGACGAAACATCTGCTGAGCGTCATTTGACAAGCCGTTCGGATGAGTGACCAAGTCCAGTTGTGATCAGTCTTGAACTGACCAGTCACCGCTGATGGTGAAAATGATTGACCACCATTGTAGCCAAGGAGCGTCTGCTCCGAAAGCGATCTCAGACGGGCGCTGAGAGTGGGGGAAGGTGACACAAGAAGACGAAGAAGTCCATTGTTTTGACTAGAGTATCGAAAGGAATGGCAGCGGATGGCCATTTTGGATAATCATGCAGCATTTTTACTGGTACACACATTACAAAAACCTTTAATAATAATAATTATTATTATTATTATTTCTTAAATGCATATAGCGCCTTTCAGGAAACCCAAGGCGCTTAACAGAGGAGGGGGCAAACTAAGGGGAAGGAGATCAGAGGAACAATCAATTAGGACAATTACCCAGGTGGCCAGCATACTCGGCCCGATTCCGGCTACCGGTCGGCACACTTGGCACATGTCCGGCACGGCACGCCAACGATGAGCCGGATCTGGCCCGGTAATGGTTGCCGTGCCAGAGCCGACTCGGGCTCGCCAAAGATAAACTGGCTCTGGCCCGGCAATGGTTGCCGGGGCAGAGCCGACTCGGGCTCGCCAAAGATAAACCGGCTCTGGCCCGGCAATGGTTGCCGTGCCAGAGCCGACTCGGGCTCGCCAAAGATAAACCGGCTCTGGCCCGGCATAGGTTGCCGGGGCAGAGCCGACTTGGGCTCGCCAAAGATAAACCGTCTCTGGCCCGGCAATGGTTGCCGGGGCAGAGCCGAAGTTTCAGTCAAGCGACGCCGCCCCCACACACAACAGCGGTGTGATTGGCAGAATCGACTGTCAATCAAAATTGTTCCGTTGAGACCACCGCAACAAGTGAATACAGCTGTACTGTACCCACTCTGCAGTCTGTCAATAAAGCTTTCAATCAATCAATCAATCAATCAGACAAATGCATAGAAAAGCCCTTATTATAACCAAATAACAAAAAATTATTTTATTGTTTATGAAAATGTTTTAGCCCTATGCTTGCCTATTATTTTAAGGCAACAAATAAAATAATAATAATAAAATTAATAAATAAAATGTTAGAGGAGTGGAGGAGGGGGGGGGCAGAGCCTCATAAAGCTAACATTAGCTGCACTCATAGGAGCCTGCATGTTGATGTAGCCTCATAAAGCTAACATTATAGCTGCACTCATAGGATGTTGATGTAGCCTCATAAAGCTAACATGCTGCACTCATAGGAGCGTGTTGATGTAGCCTCATAAAGCTAACAAGAGTATATGTAATACTGTGGTTATGGCCTCTATAGTTAGCAGCTCATAGCTAACATAATACTGTGGTTAAGGCCTGCAGCAGCTCAGTAGCTAACATAACAACACTGTAGTTAAGGCCTTTAACCAGCAGCTCAGTAGCTAACATAACAACACTGTAGTTAAGGCCTTTAACCGCAGCTCAGTAGCTAACATAACAACACTGTAGTTAAGGCCTTTAACCGCAGCTCAGTAGCTATCATAACAACACTGTGGTTAAGGCCTTTAACCAGCAGCTCAGTAGCTAACATAACAACACTGTAGTTAAGGCCTTTAACCGCAGCTCAGTAGCTAACATAACAACACTGTGGTTAAGGCCTTTAACCAGCAGCTCAGTAGCTAACATAACAACACTGTAGTTAAGGCCTTTAACCGCAGCTCAGTAGCTAACATAACAACACTGTAGTTAAGGCCTTTAACCAGCAGCTCAGTAGCTAACATAACAACACTGTAGTTAAGGCCTTTAACCAGCAGCGCAGTAGCTAACATAACAACACTGTAGTTAAGGCCTTTAACCAGCAGCTCAGTAGCTAACATAACAATACTGTAGTTAAGGCCTTTAACCAGCAGCTCAGTAGCTAACATAACAACACTGTAGTTAAGGCCTTTAACCAGCAGCTCAGTAGCTAACATAACAACACTGTAGTTAAGGCCTTTAACCAGCAGCTCAGTAGCTAACATAACAACACTGTAGTTAAGGCCTTTAACCAGCAGCTCAGTAGCTAACATAACAACACGGTAGTTAAGGCCTTTAACCAGCAGCTCAGTAGCTAACATAACAACACTGTAGTTAAGGCCTTTAACCAGCAGCTCAGTAGCTAACATAACAACACTGTAGTTAAGGCCTTTAACCAGCAGCTCAGTAGCTAACATAACAACACTGTAGTTAAGGCCTTTAACCAGCAGCTCAGTAGCTAACATAACAACACTGTAGTTAAGGCCTTTAACCGCAGCTCAGTAGCTAACATAACAACACTGTGGTTAAGCCTTTAACCAGCAGCTCAGTAGCTAACATAACAACACTGTAGTTAAGGCCTTTAACCGCAGCTCAGTAGCTAACATAACAACACTGTGGTTAAGGCCTTTAACCAGCAGCTCAGTAGCTAACATAACAACACTGTAGTTAAGGACTTTAACCAGCAGCTCAGTAGCTAACATAACAACACTGTAGTTAAGACCTTTAACCAGCAGCTCAGTAGCTAACATAACAACACTGTAGTTAAGGCCTTTAACCAGCAGCTCAGTAGCTAACATAACAACACTGTAGTTAAGGCCTTTAACCAGCAGCTCAGTAGCTAACATAACAACACTGTGGTTAAGGCCTTTAACCAGCAGCTCAGTAGCTAACATAACAACACTGTGGTTAAGGCCTTTAACCAGCAGCTCAGTAGCTAACATAACAACACTGTGGTTAAGGCCTTTAACCAGCAGCTCAGTAGCTAACATAACAACACTGTGGTTAAGGCCTTTAACCAGCAGCTCAGTAGCTAACATAACAACACTGTGGTTAAGGCCTTTAACCAGCAGCTCAGTAGCTAACATAACAACACTGTAGTTAAGGCCTTTAACCAGCAGCTCAGTAGCTAACATAACAACACTGTAGTTAAGGCCTTTAACCAGCAGCTCAGTAGCTAACATAACAACACTGTAGTTAAGGCCTTTAACCAGCAGCTCAGTAGCTAACATAACAACACTGTAGTTAAGGCCTTTAACCAGCAGCTCAGTAGCTAACATAACAACACTGTAGTTAAGGCCTTTAACCGCAGCTCAGTAGCTAACATAACAACACTGTGGTTAAGGCCTTTAACCAGCAGCTCAGTAGCTAACATAACAACACTGTAGTTAAGGCCTTTAACCGCAGCTCAGTAGCTAACATAACAACACTGTAGTTAAGACCTTTAACCAGCAGCTCAGTAGCTAACATAACAACACTGTAGTTAAGGCCTTTAACCAGCAGCTCAGTAGCTAACATAACAACACTGTAGTTAAGGCCTTTAACCAGCACCTCAGTAGCTAACATAACAACACTGTAGTTAAGGCCTTTAACCAGCAGCTCAGTAGCTAACATAACAACACTGTGGTTAAGGCCTTTAACCAGCAGCTCAGTAGCTAACATAACAACACTGTGGTTAAGGCCTTTAACCAGCAGCTCAGTAGCTAACATAACAACACTGTGGTTAAGGCCTTTAACCAGCAGCTCAGTAGCTAACATAACAACACTGTGGTTAAGGCCTTTAACCAGCAGCTCAGTAGCTAACATAACAACACTGTAGTTAAGGCCTTTAACCAGCAGCTCAGTAGCTAACATAACAACACTGTAGTTAAGGCCTTTAACCAGCAGCTCAGTAGCTAACATAACAACACTGTAGTTAAGGCCTTTAACCAGCAGCTCAGTAGCTAACATAACAACACTGTAGTTAAGGCCTTTAACCAGCAGCTCAGTAGCTAACATAACAACACTGTAGTTAAGGCCTTTAACCGCAGCTCAGTAGCTAACATAACAACACTGTGGTTAAGGCCTTTAACCAGCAGCTCAGTAGCTAACATAACAACACTGTAGTTAAGGCCTTTAACCGCAGCTCAGTAGCTAACATAACAACACTGTAGTTAAGACCTTTAACCAGCAGCTCAGTAGCTAACATAACAACACTGTAGTTAAGGCCTTTAACCAGCAGCTCAGTAGCTAACATAACAACACTGTAGTTAAGGCCTTTAACCAGCAGCTCAGTAGCTAACATAACAACACTGTAGTTAAGGCCTTTAACCAGCAGCTCAGTAGCTAACATAACAACACTGTAGTTAAGGCCTTTAACCAGCAGCTCAGTAGCTAACATAACAACACTGTGGTTAAGGCCTTTAACCAGCAGCTCAGTAGCTAACATAACAACACTGTAGTTAAGGCCTTTAACCAGCAGCTCAGTAGCTAACATAACAACACTGTAGTTAAGGCCTTTAACCAGCAGCTCAGTAGCTAACATAACAACACTGTAGTTAAGGCCTTTAACCGCAGCTCAGTAGCTAACATAACAACACTGTGGTTAAGGCCTTTAACCAGCAGCTCAGTAGCTAACATAACAACACTGTAGTTAAGGCCTTTAACCGCAGCTCAGTAGCTAACATAACAACACTGTAGTTAAGACCTTTAACCAGCAGCTCAGTAGCTAACATAACAACACTGTAGTTAAGGCCTTTAACCAGCAGCTCAGTAGCTAACATAACAACACTGTAGTTAAGGCCTTTAACCAGCACCTCAGTAGCTAACATAACAACACTGTAGTTAAGGCCTTTAACCAGCAGCTCAGTAGCTAACATAACAACACTGTGGTTAAGGCCTTTAACCAGCAGCTCAGTAGCTAACATAACAACACTGTGGTTAAGGCCTTTAACCAGCAGCTCAGTAGCTAACATAACAACACTGTGGTTAAGGCCTTTAACCAGCAGCTCAGTAGCTAACATAACAACACTGTGGTTAAGGCCTTTAACCAGCAGCTCAGTAGCTAACATAACAACACTGTAGTTAAGGCCTTTAACCAGCAGCTCAGTAGCTAACATAACAACACTGTAGTTAAGGCCTTTAACCAGCAGCTCAGTAGCTAACATAACAACACTGTAGTTAAGGCCTTTAACCAGCAGCTCAGTAGCTAACATAACAACACTGTAGTTAAGGCCTTTAACCAGCAGCTCAGTAGCTAACATAACAACACTGTAGTTAAGGCCTTTAACCGCAGCTCAGTAGCTAACATAACAACACTGTGGTTAAGGCCTTTAACCAGCAGCTCAGTAGCTAACATAACAACACTGTAGTTAAGGCCTTTAACCGCAGCTCAGTAGCTAACATAACAACACTGTAGTTAAGACCTTTAACCAGCAGCTCAGTAGCTAACATAACAACACTGTAGTTAAGGCCTTTAACCAGCAGCTCAGTAGCTAACATAACAACACTGTAGTTAAGGCCTTTAACCAGCAGCTCAGTAGCTAACATAACAACACTGTAGTTAAGGCCTTTAACCAGCAGCTCAGTAGCTAACATAACAACACTGTAGTTAAGGCCTTTAACCAGCAGCTCAGTAGCTAACATAACAACACTGTGGTTAAGGCCTTTAACCAGCAGCTCAGTAGCTAACATAACAACACTGTGGTTAAGGCCTTTAACCAGCAGCTCAGTAGCTAACATAACAACACTGTAGTTAAGGCCTTTAACCGCAGCTCAGTAGCTAACATAACAACACTGTAGTTAAGGCCTTTAACCGCAGCTCAGTAGCTAACATAACAGCACTGTGGTTAAGGCCTTTAACCAGCAGCTCAGTAGCTAACATAACAACACTGTAGTTAAGGCCTTTAACCGCAGCTCAGTAGCTAACATAACAACACTGTAGTTAAGACCTTTAACCAGCAGCTCAGTAGCTAACATAACAACACTGTAGTTAAGGCCTTTAACCAGCAGCTCAGTAGCTAACATAACAACACTGTAGTTAAGGCCTTTAACCAGCAGCTCAGTAGCTAACATAACAACACTGTAGTTAAGGCCTTTAACCAGCAGCTCAGTAGCTAACATAACAACACTGTGGTTAAGGCCTTTAACCAGCAGCTCAGTAGCTAACATAACAACACTGTGGTTAAGGCCTTTAACCAGCAGCTCAGTAGCTAACATAACAACACTGTGGTTAAGGCCTTTAACCAGCAGCTCAGTAGCTAACATAACAACACTGTAGTTAAGGCCTTTAACCAGCAGCTCAGTAGCTAACATAACAACACTGTAGTTAAGGCCTTTAACCAGCAGCTCAGTAGCTAACATAACAACACTGTAGTTAAGGCCTTTAACCAGCAGCTCAGTAGCTAACATAACAACACTGTAGTTAAGGCCTTTAACCAGCAGCTCAGTAGCTAACATAACAACACTGTAGTTAAGGCCTTTAACCAGCAGCTCAGTAGCTAACATAACAACACTGTAGTTAAGGCCTTTAACCAGCAGCTCAGTAGCTAACATAACAACACTGTAGTTAAGGCCTTTAACCAGCAGCTCAGTAGCTAACATAACAACACTGTAGTTAAGGCCTTTAACCAGCAGCTCAGTAGCTAACATAACAACACTGTGGTTAAGGCCTTTAACCAGCAGCTCAGTAGCTAACATAACAACACTGTAGTTAAGGCCTTTAACCAGCAGCTCAGTAGCTAACATAACGACACTGTAGTTAAGGCCTTTAACCAGCAGCTCAGTAGCTAACATAACGACACTGTATAGTTAAGGCCTTTAACCAGCAGCTCAGTAGCTAACATAACAACACTGTAGTTAAGGCCTTTAACCAGCAGCTCAGTAGCTAACATAACAACACTGTGGTTAAGGCCTTTAACCAGCAGCTCAGTAGCTAACATAACAACACTGTAGTTAAGGCCTTTAACCAGCAGCTCAGTAGCTAACATAACGACACTGTAGTTAAGGCCTTTAACCAGCAGCTCAGTAGCTAACATAACAACACTGTAGTTAAGGCCTTTAACCAGCAGCTCAGTAGCTAACATAACAACACTGTAGTTAAGGCCTTTAACCGCAGCTCAGTAAGCTAACATAACAACACTGTAGTTAAGGCCTTTAACCAGCAGCTCAGTAGCTAACATAACAACACTGTAGTTAAGGCCTTTAACCAGCAGCTCAGTAGCTAACATAACAACACTGTAGTTAAGGCCTTTAACCAGCAGCTCAGTAGCTAACATAACAATACTGTAGTTAAGGCCTTTAACCGCAGCTTAGTAGCTAACATAACAATACTGTAGTTAAGGCCTTTAACCAGCAGCTCAGTAGCTAACATAACAACACTGTAGTTAAGGCCTGCAGCAGCTCAGTAGCTAACATAACAACACTGTAGTTAAGGCCTTTAACCAGCAGCTCAGTAGCTAACATAACAACACTGTAGTTAAGGCCTTTAACCAGCAGCTCAGTAGCTAACATAACAACACTGTAGTTAAGGCCTTTAACCAGCAGCTCAGTAGCTAACATAACGACACTGTAGTTAAGGCCTTTAACCAGCAGCTCAGTAGCTAACATAACAACACTGTAGTTAAGGCCTTTAACCAGCAGCTCAGTAGCTAACATAACAACACTGTAGTTAAGGCTTTAACCGCAGCTCAGTAGCTAACATAACAACACTGTGGTTAAGCCTTTAACCAGCAGCTCAGTAGCTAACATAACAACACTGTAGTTAAGGCCTTTAACCGCAGCTCAGTAGCTAACATAACAACACTGTGGTTAAGGCCTTTAACCAGCAGCTCAGTAGCTAACATAACAACACTGTAGTTAAGGACTTTAACCAGCAGCTCAGTAGCTAACATAACAACACTGTAGTTAAGACCTTTAACCAGCAGCTCAGTAGCTAACATAACAACACTGTAGTTAAGGCCTTTAACCAGCAGCTCAGTAGCTAACATAACAACACTGTAGTTAAGGCCTTTAACCAGCAGCTCAGTAGCTAACATAACAACACTGTGGTTAAGGCCTTTAACCAGCAGCTCAGTAGCTAACATAACAACACTGTGGTTAAGGCCTTTAACCAGCAGCTCAGTAGCTAACATAACAACACTGTGGTTAAGGCCTTTAACCAGCAGCTCAGTAGCTAACATAACAACACTGTGGTTAAGGCCTTTAACCAGCAGCTCAGTAGCTAACATAACAACACTGTGGTTAAGGCCTTTAACCAGCAGCTCAGTAGCTAACATAACAACACTGTAGTTAAGGCCTTTAACCAGCAGCTCAGTAGCTAACATAACAACACTGTAGTTAAGGCCTTTAACCAGCAGCTCAGTAGCTAACATAACAACACTGTAGTTAAGGCCTTTAACCAGCAGCTCAGTAGCTAACATAACAACACTGTAGTTAAGGCCTTTAACCAGCAGCTCAGTAGCTAACATAACAACACTGTAGTTAAGGCCTTTAACCGCAGCTCAGTAGCTAACATAACAACACTGTGGTTAAGGCCTTTAACCAGCAGCTCAGTAGCTAACATAACAACACTGTAGTTAAGGCCTTTAACCGCAGCTCAGTAGCTAACATAACAACACTGTAGTTAAGGCCTTTAACCAGCAGCTCAGTAGCTAACATAACAACACTGTAGTTAAGGCCTTTAACCAGCAGCTCAGTAGCTAACATAACAACACTGTAGTTAAGGCCTTTAACCAGCAGCTCAGTAGCTAACATAACAACACTGTAGTTAAGGCCTTTAACCAGCAGCTCAGTAGCTAACATAACAACACTGTAGTTAAGGCCTTTAACCAGCAGCTCAGTAGCTAACATAACAACACTGTGGTTAAGGCCTTTAACCAGCAGCTCAGTAGCTAACATAACAACACTGTAGTTAAGGCCTTTAACCAGCAGCTCAGTAGCTAACATAACAACACTGTAGTTAAGGCCTTTAACCAGCAGCTCAGTAGCTAACATAACAACACTGTAGTTAAGGCCTTTAACCAGCAGCTCAGTAGCTAACATAACAACACTGTAGTTAAGGCCTTTAACCAGCAGCTCAGTAGCTAACATAACAACACTGTAGTTAAGGCCTTTAACCAGCAGCTCAGTAGCTAACATAACAACACTGTAGTTAAGGCCTTTAACCAGCAGCTCAGTAGCTAACATAACAACACTGTAGTTAAGGCCTTTAACCAGCAGCTCAGTAGCTAACATAACAACACTGTAGTTAAGGCCTTTAACCAGCAGCTCAGTAGCTAACATAACAACACTGTAGTTAAGGCCTTTAACCAGCAGCTCAGTAGCTAACATAACAACACTGTAGTTAAGGCCTTTAACCAGCAGCTCAGTAGCTAACATAACAACACTGTGGTTAAGGCCTTTAACCAGCAGCTCAGTAGCTAACATAACAACACTGTAGTTAAGGCCTTTAACCAGCAGCTCAGTAGCTAACATAACGACACTGTAGTTAAGGCCTTTAACCAGCAGCTCAGTAGCTAACATAACGACACTGTATAGTTAAGGCCTTTAACCAGCAGCTCAGTAGCTAACATAACAACACTGTAGTTAAGGCCTTTAACCAGCAGCTCAGTAGCTAACATAACAACACTGTGGTTAAGGCCTTTAACCAGCAGCTCAGTAGCTAACATAACAACACTGTAGTTAAGGCCTTTAACCAGCAGCTCAGTAGCTAACATAACAATACTGTAGTTAAGGCCTTTAACCAGCAGCTCAGTAGCTAACATAACAACACTGTAGTTAAGGCCTTTAACCAGCAGCTCAGTAGCTAACATAACAACACTGTAGTTAAGGCCTTTAACCAGCAGCTCAGTAGCTAACATAACAATACTGTAGTTAAGGCCTTTAACCGCAGCTTAGTAGCTAACATAACAATACTGTAGTTAAGGCCTTTAACCAGCAGCTCAGTAGCTAACATAACAACACTGTAGTTAAGGCCTGCAGCAGCTCAGTAGCTAACATAACAACACTGTAGTTAAGGCCTTTAACCAGCAGCTCAGTAGCTAACATAACAACACTGTAGTTAAGGCCTTTAACCAGCAGCTCAGTAGCTAACATAACAACACTGTAGTTAAGGCCTTTAACCAGCAGCTCAGTAGCTAACATAACAACACTGTAGTTAAGGCCTTTAACCAGCAGCTCAGTAGCTAACATAACAACACTGTAGTTAAGGCCTTTAACGGCAGCTCAGTAGCTAACATAACAACACTGTAGTTAAGGCCTTTAACCAGCAGCTCAGTAGCTAACATAACAACACTGTAGTTAAGGCCTGCAGCAGCTCAGTAGCTAACATAACAACACTGTAGTTAAGGCCTTTAACCAGCAGCTCAGTAGCTAACATAACAACACTGTAGTTAAGGCCTGCAGCAGCTCAGTAGCTAACATAACAACACTGTAGTTAAGGCTTTAACCAGCAGCTCAGTAGCTAACATAACAACACTGTAGTTAAGGCCTTTAACCAGCAGCTCAGTAGCTAACATAACAACACTGTAGTTAAGGCCTTTAACCAGCAGCTCAGTAGCTAACATAACAACACTGTAGTTAAGGCCTTAACCAGCAGCTCAGTAGCTAACATAACAACACTGTAGTTAAGGCCTTTAACGCAGCTCAGTAGCTAACATAACAACACTGTAGTTAAGGCCTTTAACCAGCAGCTCAGTAGCTAACATAACAACACTGTAGTTAAGGCCTTTCAGCAGCTCAGTAGCTAACATAACAACACTGTAGTTAAGGCCTTTAACCAGCAGCTCAGTAGCTAACATAACAACACTGTGTTAAGGCCTTTAACCAGCAGCTCAGTAGCTAACATAACAACACTGTAGTTAAGGCCTTTAACCAGCAGCTCAGTAGCTAACATAACAACACTGTAGTTAAGGCCTTTAACCAGCAGCTCAGTAGCTAACATAACAACACTGTAGTTAAGGCCTTTAACCAGCAGCTCAGTAGCTAACATAACAACACTGTAGTTAAGGCCTTTAACCAGCAGCTCAGTAGCTAACATAACAACACTGTAGTTAAGGCCTTTAACCGCAGCTCAGTAGCTAACATAACAACACTGTGGTTAAGGCCTTTAACCAGCAGCTCAGTAGCTAACATAACAACACTGTAGTTAAGGCCTTTAACCGCAGCTCAGTAGCTAACATAACAACACTGTAGTTAAGACCTTTAACCAGCAGCTCAGTAGCTAACATAACAACACTGTAGTTAAGGCCTTTAACCAGCAGCTCAGTAGCTAACATAACAACACTGTAGTTAAGGCCTTTAACCAGCAGCTCAGTAGCTAACATAACAACACTGTAGTTAAGGCCTTTAACCAGCAGCTCAGTAGCTAACATAACAACACTGTGGTTAAGGCCTTTAACCAGCAGCTCAGTAGCTAACATAACAACACTGTAGTTAAGGCCTTTAACCAGCAGCTCAGTAGCTAACATAACAACACTGTAGTTAAGGCCTTTAACCAGCAGCTCAGTAGCTAACATAACAACACTGTAGTTAAGGCCTTTAACCAGCAGCTCAGTAGCTAACATAACAACACTGTAGTTAAGGCCTTTAACGCAGCTCAGTAGCTAACATAACAACACTGTAGTTAAGGCCTTTAACCAGCAGCTCAGTAGCTAACATAACAACACTGTAGTTAAGGCCTGCAGCAGCTCAGTAGCTAACATAACAACACTGTAGTTAAGGCCTTTAACCAGCAGCTCAGTAGCTAACATAACAACACTGTGGTTAAGGCCTTTAACCAGCAGCTCAGTAGCTAACATAACAACACTGTAGTTAAGGCCTTTAACCAGCAGCTCAGTAGCTAACATAACAACACTGTAGTTAAGGCCTTTAACCAGCAGCTCAGTAGCTAACATAACAACACTGTAGTTAAGGCCTTTAACCAGCAGCTCAGTAGCTAACATAACAACACTGTAGTTAAGGCCTTTAACCAGCAGCTCAGTAGCTAACATAACAACACTGTAGTTAAGGCCTTTAACCGCAGCTCAGTAGCTAACATAACAACACTGTAGTTAAGGCCTTCAGCAGCTCAGTAGCTAACATAACAACACTGTAGTTAAGGCCTTTAACCAGCAGCTCAGTAGCTAACATAACAACACTGTAGTTAAGGCCTTTAACCAGCAGCTCAGTAGCTAACATAACAACACTGTAGTTAAGGCCTTTAACCAGCAGCTCAGTAGCTAACATAACAACACTGTAGTTAAGGCCTTTAACCAGCAGCTCAGTAGCTAACATAACAACACTGTAGTTAAGGCCTTTAACGCAGCTCAGTAGCTAACATAACAACACTGTAGTTAAGGCCTTTAACCAGCAGCTCAGTAGCTAACATAACAACACTGTAGTTAAGGCCTGCAGCAGCTCAGTAGCTAACATAACAACACTGTAGTTAAGGCCTTTAACCAGCAGCTCAGTAGCTAACATAACAACACTGTGGTTAAGGCCTTTAACCAGCAGCTCAGTAGCTAACATAACAACACTGTAGTTAAGGCCTTTAACCAGCAGCTCAGTAGCTAACATAACAACACTGTAGTTAAGGCCTTTAACCAGCAGCTCAGTAGCTAACATAACAACACTGTAGTTAAGGCCTTTAACCAGCAGCTCAGTAGCTAACATAACAACACTGTAGTTAAGGCCTTTAACCAGCAGCTCAGTAGCTAACATAACAACACTGTAGTTAAGGCCTTTAACCGCAGCTCAGTAGCTAACATAACAACACTGTGGTTAAGGCCTTTAACCAGCAGCTCAGTAGCTAACATAACAACACTGTAGTTAAGGCCTTTAACCGCAGCTCAGTAGCTAACATAACAACACTGTAGTTAAGGCCTTTAACCAGCAGCTCAGTAGCTAACATAACAACACTGTAGTTAAGGCCTTTAACCAGCAGCTCAGTAGCTAACATAACAACACTGTAGTTAAGGCCTTTAACCAGCAGCTCAGTAGCTAACATAACAACACTGTAGTTAAGGCCTTTAACCGCAGCTCAGTAGCTAACATAACAACACTGTAGTTAAGGCCTGCAGCAGCTCAGTAGCTAACATAACAACACTGTAGTTAAGGCCTTTAACCAGCAGCTCAGTAGCTAACATAACAACACTGTAGTTAAGGCCTTTAACCAGCAGCTCAGTAGCTAACATAACAACACTGTAGTTAAGGCCTTTAACGCAGCTCAGTAGCTAACATAACAACACTGTAGTTAAGGCCTTTAACCAGCAGCTCAGTAGCTAACATAACAACACTGTAGTTAAGGCCTAGCAGCAGCTCAGTAGCTAACATAACAACACTGTAGTTAAGGCCTTTAACCAGCAGCTCAGTAGCTAACATAACAACACTGTGGTTAAGGCCTTTAACCAGCAGCTCAGTAGCTAACATAACAACACTGTAGTTAAGGCCTTTAACCAGCAGCTCAGTAGCTAACATAACAACACTGTAGTTAAGGCCTTTAACCAGCAGCTCAGTAGCTAACATAACAACACTGTAGTTAAGGCCTTTAACCAGCAGCTCAGTAGCTAACATAACAACACTGTAGTTAAGGCCTTTAACCAGCAGCTCAGTAGCTAACATAACAACACTGTAGTTAAGGCCTTTAACCGCAGCTCAGTAGCTAACATAACAACACTGTGGTTAAGGCCTTTAACCAGCAGCTCAGTAGCTAACATAACAACACTGTAGTTAAGGCCTTTAACCGCAGCTCAGTAGCTAACATAACAACACTGTAGTTAAGACCTTTAACCAGCAGCTCAGTAGCTAACATAACAACACTGTAGTTAAGGCCTTTAACCAGCAGCTCAGTAGCTAACATAACAACACTGTAGTTAAGGCCTGCAGCAGCTCAGTAGCTAACATAACAACACTGTAGTTAAGGCCTTTAACCAGCAGCTCAGTAGCTAACATAACAACACTGTGGTTAAGGCCTTTAACCAGCAGCTCAGTAGCTAACATAACAACACTGTAGTTAAGGCCTTTAACCAGCAGCTCAGTAGCTAACATAACAACACTGTAGTTAAGGCCTGCAGCAGCTCAGTAGCTAACATAACAACACTGTAGTTAAGGCCTTTAACCAGCAGCTCAGTAGCTAACATAACAACACTGTAGTTAAGGCCTTTAACCAGCAGCTCAGTAGCTAACATAACAACACTGTGGTTAAGGCCTTTAACCAGCAGCTCAGTAGCTAACATAACAACACTGTAGTTAAGGCCTTTAACCAGCAGCTCAGTAGCTAACATAACAACACTGTAGTTAAGGCCTTTAACCAGCAGCTCAGTAGCTAACATAACAACACTGTAGTTAAGGCCTTTAACCAGCAGCTCAGTAGCTAACATAACAACACTGTAGTTAAGGCCTTTAACCGCAGCTCAGTAGCTAACATAACAACACTGTGGTTAAGGCCTTTAACCAGCAGCTCAGTAGCTAACATAACAACACTGTAGTTAAGGCCTTTAACCGCAGCTCAGTAGCTAACATAACAACACTGTAGTTAAGGCCTTTAACCAGCAGCTCAGTAGCTAACATAACAACACTGTAGTTAAGGCCTTTAACCAGCAGCTCAGTAGCTAACATAACAACACTGTAGTTAAGGCCTTTAACCAGCAGCTCAGTAGCTAACATAACAACACTGTAGTTAAGGCCTTTAACCGCAGCTCAGTAGCTAACATAACAACACTGTAGTTAAGGCCTGCAGCAGCTCAGTAGCTAACATAACAACACTGTAGTTAAGGCCTTTAACCAGCAGCTCAGTAGCTAACATAACAACACTGTAGTTAAGGCCTTTAACCAGCAGCTCAGTAGCTAACATAACAACACTGTAGTTAAGGCCTTTAACGGCAGCTCAGTAGCTAACATAACAACACTGTAGTTAAGGCCTTTAACCAGCAGCTCAGTAGCTAACATAACAACACTGTAGTTAAGGCCTGCAGCAGCTCAGTAGCTAACATAACAACACTGTAGTTAAGGCCTTTAACCAGCAGCTCAGTAGCTAACATAACAACACTGTGGTTAAGGCCTTTAACCAGCAGCTCAGTAGCTAACATAACAACACTGTAGTTAAGGCCTTTAACCAGCAGCTCAGTAGCTAACATAACAACACTGTAGTTAAGGCCTTTAACCAGCAGCTCAGTAGCTAACATAACAACACTGTAGTTAAGGCCTTTAACCAGCAGCTCAGTAGCTAACATAACAACACTGTAGTTAAGGCCTTTAACCAGCAGCTCAGTAGCTAACATAACAACACTGTAGTTAAGGCCTTTAACCGCAGCTCAGTAGCTAACATAACAACACTGTGGTTAAGGCCTTTAACCAGCAGCTCAGTAGCTAACATAACAACACTGTAGTTAAGGCCTTTAACCGCAGCTCAGTAGCTAACATAACAACACTGTAGTTAAGACCTTTAACCAGCAGCTCAGTAGCTAACATAACAACACTGTAGTTAAGGCCTTTAACCAGCAGCTCAGTAGCTAACATAACAACACTGTAGTTAAGGCCTGCAGCAGCTCAGTAGCTAACATAACAACACTGTAGTTAAGGCCTTTAACCAGCAGCTCAGTAGCTAACATAACAACACTGTGGTTAAGGCCTTTAACCAGCAGCTCAGTAGCTAACATAACAACACTGTAGTTAAGGCCTTTAACCAGCAGCTCAGTAGCTAACATAACAACACTGTAGTTAAGGCCTTTAACCAGAAGCTCAGTAGCTAACATAACAACACTGTAGTTAAGGCCTTTAACCAGCAGCTCAGTAGCTAACATAACAACACTGTAGTTAAGGCCTTTAACCAGCAGCTCAGTAGCTAACATAACAACACTGTAGTTAAGGCCTTTAACCGCAGCTCAGTAGCTAACATAACAACACTGTGGTTAAGGCCTTTAACCAGCAGCTCAGTAGCTAACATAACAACACTGTAGTTAAGGCCTTTAACCGCAGCTCAGTAGCTAACATAACAACACTGTAGTTAAGACCTTTAACCAGCAGCTCAGTAGCTAACATAACAACACTGTAGTTAAGGCCTTTAACCAGCAGCTCAGTAGCTAACATAACAACACTGTAGTTAAGGCCTGCAGCAGCTAAGTAGCTAACATAACAACACTGTAGTTAAGGCCTTTAACCAGCAGCTCAGTAGCTAACATAACAACACTGTGGTTAAGGCCTTTAACCAGCAGCTCAGTAGCTAACATAACAACACTGTAGTTAAGGCCTTTAACCAGCAGCTCAGTAGCTAACATAACAACACTGTAGTTAAGGCCTTTAACCAGCAGCTCAGTAGCTAACATAACAACACTGTAGTTAAGGCCTTTAACCAGCAGCTCAGTAGCTAACATAACAACACTGTAGTTAAGGCCTTTAACCAGCAGCTCAGTAGCTAACATAACAACACTGTAGTTAAGGCCTTTAACCGCAGCTCAGTAGCTAACATAACAACACTGTAGTTAAGGCCTGCAGCAGCTCAGTAGCTAACATAACAACACTGTAGTTAAGGCCTTTAACCAGCAGCTCAGTAGCTAACATAACAACACTGTAGTTAAGGCCTTTAACCAGCAGCTCAGTAGCTAACATAACAACACTGTAGTTAAGGCCTTTAACCAGCAGCTCAGTAGCTAACATAACAACACTGTAGTTAAGGCCTTTAACCAGCAGCTCAGTAGCTAACATAACAACACTGTAGTTAAGGCCTTTAACCAGCAGCTCAGTAGCTAACATAACAACACTGTAGTTAAGGCCTTTAACCGCAGCTCAGTAGCTAACATAACAACACTGTGGTTAAGGCCTTTAACCAGAAGCTCAGTAGCTAACATAACAACACTGTAGTTAAGGCCTTTAACCGCAGCTCAGTAGCTAACATAACAACACTGTAGTTAAGACCTTTAACCAGCAGCTCAGTAGCTAACATAACAACACTGTAGTTAAGGCCTTTAACCAGCAGCTCAGTAGCTAACATAACAACACTGTAGTTAAGGCCTGCAGCAGCTAAGTAGCTAACATAACAACACTGTAGTTAAGGCCTTTAACCAGCAGCTCAGTAGCTAACATAACAACACTGTGGTTAAGGCCTTTAACCAGCAGCTCAGTAGCTAACATAACAACACTGTAGTTAAGGCCTTTAACCAGCAGCTCAGTAGCTAACATAACAACACTGTAGTTAAGGCCTTTAACCAGCAGCTCAGTAGCTAACATAACAACACTGTAGTTAAGGCCTTTAACCAGCAGCTCAGTAGCTAACATAACAACACTGTAGTTAAGGCCTTTAACCAGCAGCTCAGTAGCTAACATAACAACACTGTAGTTAAGGCCTTTAACCGCAGCTCAGTAGCTAACATAACAACACTGTAGTTAAGGCCTGCAGCAGCTCAGTAGCTAACATAACAACACTGTAGTTAAGGCCTTTAACCAGCAGCTCAGTAGCTAACATAACAACACTGTAGTTAAGGCCTTTAACCAGCAGCTCAGTAGCTAACATAACAACACTGTAGTTAAGGCCTTTAACCAGCAGCTCAGTAGCTAACATAACAACACTGTAGTTAAGGCCTTTAACCAGCAGCTCAGTAGCTAACATAACAACACTGTAGTTAAGGCCTTTAACCAGCAGCTCAGTAGCTAACATAACAACACTGTAGTTAAGGCCTTTAACCAGCAGCTCAGTAGCTAACATAACAACACTGTAGTTAAGGCCTTTAACCAGCAGCTCAGTAGCTAACATAACAACACTGTAGTTAAGGCCTTTAACCAGCAGCTCAGTAGCTAACATAACAACACTGTAGTTAAGGCCTTTAACCAGCAGCTCAGTAGCTAACATAACAACACTGTAGTTAAGGCCTTTAACCAGCAGCTCAGTAGCTAACATAACAACACTGTAGTTAAGGCCTTTAACCAGCAGCTCAGTAGCTAACATAACAACACTGTAGTTAAGGCCTTTAACCAGCAGCTCAGTAGCTAACATAACAACACTGTAGTTAAGGCCTTTAACCAGCAGCTCAGTAGCTAACATAACAACACTGTAGTTAAGGCCTTTAACCAGCAGCTCAGTAGCTAACATAACAACACTGTAGTTAAGGCCTTTAACCAGCAGCTCAGTAGCTAACATAACAACACTGTAGTTAAGGCCTTTAACCAGCAGCTCAGTAGCTAACATAACAATACTGTAGTTAAGGCCTTTAACCGCAGCTTAGTAGCTAACATAACAATACTGTAGTTAAGGCCTTTAACCAGCAGCTCAGTAGCTAACATAACAACACTGTAGTTAAGGCCTTTAACCAGCAGCTCAGTAGCTAACATAACAACACTGTAGTTAAGGCCTTTAACGGCAGCTCAGTAGCTAACATAACAACACTGTAGTTAAGGCCTTTAACCAGCAGCTCAGTAGCTAACATAACAACACTGTAGTTAAGGCCTTTAACCTGCAGCTCAGTAGCTAACATAACAACACTGTAGTTAAGGCCTTTAACCAGCAGCTCAGTAGCTAACATAACAACACTGTGTTTAAGGCCTTTAACCAGCAGCTCAGTAGCTAACATAACAACACTGTGGTTAAGGCCTTTAACCAGCAGCTCAGTAGCTAACATAACAACACTGTAGTTAAGGCCTTTAACCAGCAGCTCAGTAGCTAACATAACAACACTGTAGTTAAGGCCTTTAACCAGCAGCTCAGTAGCTAACATAACAACACTGTAGTTAAGGCCTTTAACCAGCAGCTCAGTAGCTAACATAACAACACTGTAGTTAAGGCCTTTAACCAGCAGCTCAGTAGCTAACATAACAACACTGTAGTTAAGGCCTTTAACCAGCAGCTCAGTAGCTAACATAACAACACTGTAGTTAAGGCCTTTAACCAGCAGCTCAGTAGCTAAGATAACAACACTGTAGTTAAGGCCTTTAACCAGCAGCTCAGTAGCTAACATAACAACACTGTAGTTAAGGCCTTTAACCAACAGCTCAGTAGCTAACATAACAACACTGTAGTTAAGGCCTTTAACCAGCAGCTCAGTAGCTAACATAACAACACTGTAGTTAAGGCCTTTAACCAGCAGCTCAGTAGCTAACATAACAACACTGTAGTTAAGGCCTTTAACCAGCAGCTCAGTAGCTAACATAACAACACTGTAGTTAAGGCCTTTAACCAGCAGCTCAGTAGCTAACATAACAACACTGTAGTTAAGGCCTTTAACCAGCAGCTCAGTAGCTAACATAACAACACTGTAGTTAAGGCCTTTAACCAGCAGCTCAGTAGCTAACATAACAACACTGTAGTTAAGGCCTTTAACCAGCAGCTCAGTAGCTAACATAACAACACTGTGGTTAAGGCCTTTAACCAGCAGCTCAGTAGCTAACATAACAACACTGTGGTTAAGGCCTTTAACCAGCAGCTCAGTAGCTAACATAACAACACTGTAGTTAAGGCCTTTAACCAGCAGCTCAGTAGCTAACATAACGACACTGTAGTTAAGGCCTTTAACCAGCAGCTCAGTAGCTAACATAACGACACTGTGGTTAAGGCCTTTAACCAGCAGCTCAGTAGCTAACATAACAACACTGTGGTTAAGGCCTTTAACCAGCAGCTCAGTAGCTAACATAACAACACTGTGGTTAAGGCCTTTAACCAGCAGCTCAGTAGCTAACATAACAACACTGTAGTTAAGGCCTTTAACCAGCAGCTCAGTAGCTAACATAACAATACTGTAGTTAAGGCCTTTAACCAGCAGCTCAGTAGCTAACATAACAACACTGTAGTTAAGGCCTTTAACCAGCAGCTCAGTAGCTAACATAACAACACTGTAGTTAAGGCCTTTAACCAGCAGCTCAGTAGCTAACATAACAACACTGTGGTTAAGGCCTTTAACCAGCAGCTCAGTAGCTAACATAACAACACTGTAGTTAAGGCCTTTAACCAGCAGCTCAGTAGCTAACATAACAATACTGTAGTTAAGGCCTTTAACCAGCAGCTCAGTAGCTAACATAACAACACTGTAGTTAAGGCCTTTAACCAGCAGCTCAGTAGCTAACATAACAACACTGTAGTTAAGGCCTTTAACCAGCAGCTCAGTAGCTAACATAACAACACTGTAGTTAAGGCCTTTAACCAGCAGCTCAGTAGCTAACATAACAACACTGTAGTTAAGGCCTTTAACCAGCAGCTCAGTAGCTAACATAACAATACTGTAGTTAAGGCCTTTAACCGCAGCTTAGTAGCTAACATAACAATACTGTAGTTAAGGCCTTTAACCAGCAGCTCAGTAGCTAACATAACAACACTGTAGTTAAGGCCTTTAACCAGCAGCTCAGTAGCTAACATAACAACACTGTAGTTAAGGCCTTTAACGGCAGCTCAGTAGCTAACATAACAACACTGTAGTTAAGGCCTTTAACCAGCAGCTCAGTAGCTAACATAACAACACTGTAGTTAAGGCCTGCAGCAGCTCAGTAGCTAACATAACAACACTGTAGTTAAGGCCTTTAACCAGCAGCTCAGTAGCTAACATAACAACACTGTAGTTAAGGCCTTTAACCAGCAGCTCAGTAGCTAACATAACAACACTGTAGTTAAGGCCTTTAACCAGCAGCTCAGTAGCTAACATAACAACACTGTGGTTAAGGCCTTTAACCGCAGCTCAGTAGCTAACATAACAATACTGTAGTTAAGGCCTTTAACCAGCAGCTCAGTAGCTAACATAACAACACTGTAGTTAAGGCCTTTAACCAGCAGCTCAGTAGCTAACATAACAACACTGTAGTTAAGGCCTTTAACCAGCAGCTCAGTAGCTAACATAACAACATTGTAGTTAAGGCCTTTAACCAGCAGCTCAGTAGCTAACATAACAATACTGTAGTTAAGGCCTTTAACCGCAGCTTAGTAGCTAACATAACAATACTGTAGTTAAGGCCTTTAACCAGCAGCTCAGTAGCTAACATAACAACACTGTAGTTAAGGCCTTTAACCAGCAGCTCAGTAGCTAACATAACAACACTGTAGTTAAGGCCTTTAACGGCAGCTCAGTAGCTAACATAACAACACTGTAGTTAAGGCCTTTAACCAGCAGCTCAGTAGCTAACATAACAACACTGTAGTTAAGGCCTGCAGCAGCTCAGTAGCTAACATAACAACACTGTAGTTAAGGCCTTTAACCAGCAGCTCAGTAGCTAACATAACAACACTGTAGTTAAGGCCTTTAACCAGCAGCTCAGTAGCTAACATAACAACACTGTAGTTAAGGCCTTTAACCAGCAGCTCAGTAGCTAACATAACAACACTGTAGTTAAGGCCTTTAACCAGCAGCTCAGTAGCTAACATAACAACACTGTGGTTAAGGCCTTTAACCGCAGCTCAGTAGCTAACATAACAATACTGTAGTTAAGGCCTTTAACCAGCAGCTCAGTAGCTAACATAACAACACTGTAGTTAAGGCCTTTAACCAGCAGCTCAGTAGCTAACATAACAACACTGTAGTTAAGGCCTTTAACCAGCAGCTCAGTAGCTAACATAACAACACTGTAGTTAAGGCCTTTAACCAGCAGCTCAGTAGCTAACATAACAATACTGTAGTTAAGGCCTTGATTGACTCCTCCTCCTGCATTCCTGTGTGTTAGTTGGTTGGATCCACTACACTCCGGTTACGGACGTGTTTTTGCGGACCTCCCAAACTTTCAAACTTTAGACTGTTTTCTTTCTTTCTACCATTTTTTAACCAGTGATCTTAACTGATCACTGTGACTTTTGCTCTTATCGTTTATACTGTTGGATTTATTGGTTTTATGTGACTTTTTACTGGACGTGACCTAAAGCTATCGGCGCTTGTTGTTGCCATAGCTACAGCTACACGCTACAGTACTCACAGTGCTAAACTCCCCCGAGGAAATGGCTCCAACATCAGATGTCGCAGAAATGCGAACGGAACTGAAGACCATCGAGATACTAGTAATGGATCTTCTCAAGCGTCAAACGGAGCTCATGTCCAAGCTGGCTAGCATGGAAAAAGCGGACGCAGGCTGCACCAGTAGTCCCTCCTGGGCGACAGTGGTGAGGGGCCGAAGGAAGCTCTCCCTTCCTCTATATGATCCCTTTGATTCACCTCAACTATCAAACCGATTCAATCCTCTTTGTAATGATTCCAGCCTCCTAGGCTCTCCCTCGCTTCCGTCTCCTGCTGCTAGTACTGTAGCTTTGCTCAAAGACTATCCGATGCTAGCTACTAGCCTAGCTACTAGCCAGGCTCCAAGCGAAGCTGCCAGGACGGCGGCCCTCTCCAGCTCACGACTCAACCAGAGCAGAAAGCGCTCTGCCCTGTTTGCTCTCGCATCGCCAAGCTCCCCAGACTCACGCGATGGGTCCGACTCCCCAAAGTTTAAACGTCCTCGTCTGCGGTGCTCTGCAGCCCATACCAGTATGATCATTCAAACGGCGAGTGTCATCGATGGAAATGCCGCTGTGAACGAGCCCCTCCACACGGCGCTGCTGCCCGACCAACCGTCTAACTCCGCCAGCAATGCAGACGCTACTCCTGCGGCTTTTCACCATAGAAACCTGGCCATCTACGACGGGGAATGCATCCAGGAACAGCCAGAGATCCTACTCATCGGAGATTCCATCACCAGGTTTTTGCAAATACCACACGGCATTACGTATTGTTTTTCCGGTTTAAAAGTTACTGACTTACTTGAGTGTACTCCCGAAATCATCGAGAGATATCCGTCCGCCCACACCGTTATCATTCATATCGGAGCAAATGACGTAATGGCTAGACAATCCGTTAAACTCCAATCTGACTTTGAATCACTAATACTCACTATTGAAAGCCTGGGTAAAATATGCATTGTGTCTGGCCCCATTCCATCCATAGGTCGTGGATCTGAGCGATTTAGCCGTCTGTTCTGGTTGCACAAATGGCTACAGACCCACTGTACTACTATAGGACTTTGTTATATAAATAACTTTGATCTGCTCTGGTCCAGGAAAGACCATTACAGACCCGATGGCATCCATCCAAACATATCAGGGGTAAATGTGCTAATACATAACGTCATACAAAGTATAGCATCACTGGCCTGACAACCAACCATATCTAGCTCTGTAGACTATATACAGAAGCAGCCTAAACTACAAAAAAACACGTTGAGTGTCATCCCGATTCTGATCACCAAAAGACTAATCAATTACTCATTATCACGTCCCATATGTAAATCTAACCTTATCAATATCAGTGTTCAACCACAGACTATCTCACACCCCACTACAGAACCCGTACAGCTAAAACTAGCACTGTTCAACGTTAGAGCGCTGAAACAAAAATCATTTCTGATAAATGAACTCATAGTAAAACATGGTGTACATTGTATGTTTTTAGTAGAGACATGGTTAGACAATATCACTGGTGTAGCAACACTGATTGAGACCTGCCCTTCCAATTTTAAATTCTATCAATCAAACAGACAGAGTGGGAGGGGAGGCGGAATAGCAGCAATCATCTCCACTCAATTTGTGTGCAATGATATTGACCTGGGAAAATTTTTATCATTTGAATACCTTGCTATTGTATTGAAAACAGAAATGCCAGTAATATGTGTGACATTGTATCGACCACCAAGGTACTCGCCACTCTTCATACAGGAATTTTCAGAACTCATATCGATCTGCATTACCAGGTATGATAGAATCATTCTTAATGGAGATCTAAACATTCATATCAACAAAAAGGATGACCCCAGGGGTTGTGAGTTTCTGAACCTACTGGACAGTTTTGGACTGATGCAACATGTTCACGAGGCCACCCACCAACATGGCAACACTCTGGACCTACTAATAACAACAGGGCTAAACATTGAGAATATATCAGTAAAACTAATTCCAATTTCTGACCATTATTGTGTGTTCTATGGTACAAGCCTAATATTACATAAGACCAGAAGCGAATTCCTAGTTCACAGAAGGCTTCTGGACGCTAGAGCTGAAGCAAAATTCTCTAGTATGATGAAATCATGAATGAATTAATGAATGACCTTTATTTATAGAGCACCCTTCACAGCATGAATGCACAGGGTGCTTTACACTACAGCTTAATATAAAAACACAATAAAAACAAAATCAGAAATAAATGACAACAGACAAACAGCAGTTAAAAACAGTGAAACCAGATAGAAAAAGTAGAATAAAAGAATTTGGATAAAATCATGAGTCACTAATTAAAACAACACTATAGAACAGTAAAAGGCGCCTATGTGTGATTAAAAGCCTGCCTGAACAAATGTGTTTTTAGTTGTTTTTTAAAAGAGTTCTCAGAGGGGGCAGTTCGCAGGTCCAGGGGGAGAGCGTTCCAGAGCCTTGGTGCTGTCACCTCGAAGGCTCGATCACCCCTTGTTTTTAGCCTGGTCCTGGGGATCACTAGGAGGTGCTGATCGGCAGATCTGAGTGAGCGGGTGTTTGTGTAGGGATGGATGAGTTCCGTGATGTAGATAGGGGCCTGACCGTGAAGTGCTCTGAAAGTGAAAGTGAGGACTTTGAAGTGAATTCTATAGTGTACCGGGAGCCAGTGCAGGGATACCAAAATGGGAGTGATGTGACATGATTTTTTTGACCTTGTGAGTAGCCTGGCTGCAGCATTTTGGACCATTTGTAATTTATCTGTGGATGATTTGGTGAGACAGGTGAAAAGTGAGTTGCAGTAGTCAAGCCTAGAGGAAATAAAAGCATGCACGGATAGTTCTAGTTCAGAGTGAGATATGATGGTGCGCAGTTTTGCAATGTTTCTGAGGTGAAAGAAGCAGGTGCGTGTGAGTGTTTTGACATGTTTGTCTAGGTTCATGGCCTGGTCAAAGACAACACCCAGGTTTCTCAGGTGGGGACGTATGTTGTCTTTAAGGGACCCCAAGTGAGTGGCCACTCTAGCTGCAGTCTTTTCAGCTGCTACGATCAGCACCTCCGTTTTATTTGCATTTAACTGGAGGAAGTTACTCCCCATCCAGCTCTCAATGCCGAGCAGGCACTCCTGGAGAAGGCTGAGTTTCTCCAAGTTGTCGGGTTTAAAAGAGCAGAGTAGTTGTATGTCGTCTGCGTAGCAGTGATATTTAATGCCGGTGAATTTGTTGATGAGGAGGCCTAGGGGAAGCATATAAATGGCAAAGAGGAGTGGTCCTAGCACCGATCCCTGTGGTACCCCACATGAGAGAGGGGTGGGGTCAGATTTAAAAGGACCCACAGCCACCGAGAACGTTCTCTCCCTCAGATAAGAGGCGAACCAGTTTAGAGCACTCCCAGAGACGCCCACCCACTCCCTGAGCCTGTCCAAAAGGATGTTGTGGTTGACCGTGTCAAACGCTGCGCTCAGGTCTAACAGGACCAGAACAGAGCATTCACCAGAGTCAGCAGACATCAGGAGATCATTTGATACTCTGAGAAGGGCAGATTCAGTGGAGTGGAGTTTGCGGAAGCCAGATTGGAATTTGTCACAGATGTTATTCTGTGACATGTGGGTGGTGAGCTGGTTGGCTACAACCTTTTCTAACACCTTTGATGCAAAGGGCAGCTTGGAGATGGGTCTGAAATTATTATGGATGGTGGGGTCTAGGTTGGGCTTTTTAAGGAGTGGCTGTACGACTGCCTCCTTAAAATAGATTGGGACAGAACCAGAGGCTAGGGATGAGTTAATGATAGTGACTAGACTGGGGCCAACAGAGCAGAAAACTTCCTTGAACATGGATGTAGGAAGGATGTCTAGGGGGCTCGAGGAGGTCTTCATGGAGGTGACTGTGGTATAATATGTCCTCATGTAAATATGTTCCCCTTACCTGTGCCCCCCCCCCCTCTCTGTGGAATCACCCCCCTCCCCTGTGTCCCCAAATCTGTACCCCCTCCCCCCCATCTGACCTATCAAATGGGACCACACCCCCTCCTGTTAACTATATAGATCTCCTCTTGAGATCTATCCGGGGCTTTACCTGGGTCATTTCAGCTGATCACCTGGGGCGAGAGCCTCAGCCATTCTCTCTATGTAATCTATCTGTTTGGTTAATAAACCCTTGTTATTATCCAATCCTCGGTTGACTGAGCACATTCTTCATCAGGATATCCACAAATATCCCACAATTGGCGTCTACGAACTTGTGACAGACTTTTTGCGTCCTCCCGGCGTGCTGTATTGTTTTCAGCTATACAGAGAAAAGTGAGTATAATAGGATGGTCGACCAAAAATGTATGGAAGGAATTAAAACTTTCCCGCTTTTCTCTGTGCCAGGTGAATATTACAGAATGTTGTCAAATATTGAGATCATGGCTGAGTGAGAATAATGTGCATTAATATATCTGATCTGTATTGAAAATCGTACCGGGGAAACGCGTGTACCTGGGTCCTTATCTGGACAGATGTTCTGAAAGGATGGGTTGTCTGTGCTATTCCCGGATTTGGCTGTTGCCAAACCGAAAGTTAGGGCACAAAATAAGGTTGTTGGTTTGCTAACCCAAGTCTAGCTGATGCAGGCTAAAATATAGGCAACAAGGCAAGAAGCGTGGGCTTATTATGATATGATATCCATGGAAAACGCTACTCTATTGGAACCTATTAATTACCAGAGTAGCGTCATAATATTCATTGTTTCAACCTCAAACTAAACCCACAATATCTTCCATTCCTGAAAACGATGTATTTGGATTGAATTCCAATTGATTATACAGATAGCGGGAAGATGACCTGTCTCGGGAGTACGTGAATGTACATTTAACGAGTCGCAGGTCGAAGGGACCGTGAGTGTGATTAAAAGGTATATATAATCTAATATATCGCTGGTAAATTTCGAAGTCAGGTTCGGTCGTTATGATTTTAATAACGATGTGTAGTTATATATCAAGGGTATTAATGCCTTGTCGCAACAGATGTTGGCCGACTAAACGTAAAGCGATCCAATACAGTCAGATATACACACACGTTAACTTATATGTATTAATGTTTGTTTGTCTGTTTTAAGTCTCGTTTGTATGTGCACAAGTATTATAGGACCCGTCGCGTTGCTTTATTGAGTCAAGAACGGGCTGCGGATAGCGCGACGAGCATTGAGAGACGAGGTACCGTTATACAAAGAATAACATTGAAGTGCAGTTCACGGGAACAAACTAGGATAGTAATTTCCGGATTCCGCAGAACACCGGCCCACGGGAACGACCATTTGGGGAAGTATAGTTTTATCGTTTCAGTTTGTTTACGTTTCACATATGCACAGGCGCGTTCATTCGGTAACAAAACGCTGGTATAGGAATTCCAGGCTATTGAGAGCTCATGGAAAAATACTGTATGAATTGCAAAGCGTTATTTCCGAGGCGAATGAGAACACACGAACGTCGCATGGAGCAATGACGTGACGCTATGCGCGCCGTGAAGTTATTATTTTATATTAAACTATCCATAAGCGAACGTAAAGTGTAATGTGCCCAAAGCCAAGGGTGCGTGAAATCCACGTGTAGTATATGTTTTATTTGTATATGTATGTGCGCGCTGCTATTGGAAAATGTTGAGTTGTAGTGGCGAGATGCGGGTTGCTGACGACACGTAACGGATCCAACGTCAACAAAACAGCTTTCCCCGGTGAGTATAAAAATCATAAATATAGATGCTTTGATTGATTGATTGAAAACTTTATTAACAGATTGCAGAATGGGTACAATACAGCACAGCTCAACACACAATTGTTAAGGGGATGCAGACCAGAGAGAGACTTTAGTCTTGTTTACATCAGGGTCCCCCATTTTCAATACCAGATTGGTTTACATCAGGGTCCCCCAGTTTCAATTTATCAGAACATATTATGACATACATGACAGACAGATAGTCAGTACTGCTACATCTATACATTTATGACATACCAGATTTGCAAATTCAGTACTTTTTGTGATACAAAAGGAATCAAGAAAAGGGAGTCATTTGACGTAGAAACTGTACATATACACAACTATCAGTTAAAGCAAATTACAACTATCTCAGATCACTTGAGTGTTTATGTTGCTTTAATTTACACATTATAAGTCACATAAGGCTAATTACAATGTCTGTTTCAGAATTATAATACATCTGTGGGCGTACCTTGTAGTCCACATAAACAGCGTTAGATTAGGCTTTATAAGCTTTTAATGTTAAAAAACTTGGGCACAAACAACATAGATCATGTTTAAAAGTAAGATGTTTAGGTTATATTCACTTGAGTTAATGTGTTTATCTAAAGAACCAATGAAAGATAACTAGCCCTTTCCATTGTAAGACATTTTAAACATGATTCAAAATGTGTGGGTCCACATTCATATGATGCCCAGGTCTTAGAAAAGAGTGGAAAATTAACATGTGTTTGTATTTACAGATCTGGCTCTGAGGCGAGATGCAAAACAGTGAATGACTACACCCAAATTGTATCACAAAAGACAGAAAATCCAACAATTTGCATGTCAACCGAGAGACAGTGCAGAGTTGAGAGACAATCGATTGACCATTTGGAACAAATCTACATCCAAAACACCCACATGTAAATTTCTTCAGAGTGGGCACTTGGGAGACAAAGCAATGCAAATGCCTACACTCGTGACCACAGACTTGATGAACTCACCTGGCGGTGGACGGCAACAGAGAACCACTTAATTAACATGAATTAGACACCGGTGATGAATTTGCAGTTATGAAAATCTACCTAACTCCCATACTAACAATAACTAACCAGTCGTTTTCATCATCTCTTTTCTGAATTAGAGAAGTGCCCGAGATGAAAGATTAATGATGAAAACAACTACTTACAATCCCCTCCTTCTATTCTCTGTTTATAACCAATAACATGCATGACTATTCCTTAGACTATTCTTTTAACAACTAATACTTTCCATGACTGCAAAATTATCAACCACCAAAATTGCAGCACAATTATCTAAATGTACAAGATATCAACAACATTGATCATTTAGCTGACACTTTTATCCAAAGCGACTCACAGGTTCTGTACGACAGGACATCAGGCAAGGCACACCTCTATCAGCTGAGTAACAATGGTCATCAAAGTGTTGAGTGCTACAGTGTAGATTAGTTTATTAGGACAAATGCATGACAGTAAGGTTAGTTAGGGTAGATGACAGAACGAATGATTGTTTTTCATGCAAAAATTAACTGGCTACCTAGATTTTATGTTTTTTCTCCATGCTATGCTATGATGAGCCACACTGAGATGTGAAGAACAACAGAGAAGTCATGGCGAGGTAAGTATCCTGAGGCACACTCAACGCATCCTGAGGTAAGATCAACTTCAATTTAACATCACAGACTATTTTATCTAATTCAAGACTTTGGCCATTCATTTACAATTTTATTTAAAGCCTAATGCTGTAAGATCTAGGTAGATCTAGTTAGATACAAGAGCTGATAAAATTGTAGTGAATGTGACCTTCTTGACGTAAGGAATCACTGTTAATGCAATTGGCTTGCATTTCCTATTTGTCAATTAAGTGATTTGACCACTGCTAATGCAATTGGTTTGCATTTCCTATTGTCAATTAAGTGATTTTATTTACAATGAATTGAATTAATCCCAAAATGATTTTCCACTTTAGCAGAAAGGCGTTGAATCATTTATGTGAGGAGTTTTCTAAGGCAGTGTTTATCACCCTCAGATCACGAATTGGCGAGAGGACAGGACGAGTGAGACGACGCGTGACATAAACCACGAACGACGGCAGAACCAGACAGAGAGGAACACAACCCAGTGACCTGAGCGACCCACGACATCATACTACCAGAGACGCTGCCAAGGAGCTGCGGACACAACCAGAGGCGACAACAACAACCGTGGGAGAACCATCCAACCCAGCCCACAGACATCCCCAAGAAAGTGGAGCAGGGGACCACGAAGGAGACTGACCAAGGAGACACTGACGAAGAAGAGATCAACCTTTTGACAGCCTCCACCCCGGCACTGCAGACCACGGCAGACCAAACCCATCACCTGCAGATGGGAACCAAAGCCCCGACCATCAAGGTGGATTCCCATGACAAGATTGTCATCCGTGTGAGAGAGAGCGTCCTACTGACTAGCCACTACACCGGCGGGCCCTCGCCCTCCATCAAGTGGTACCGCAATGACGAGAAGAGGACAGCGAAACCAGCACAACACATTCAAAAACGGCCGCCCCCCTCGCCCCTCTAGTACCGCGATGACGAGGAACGGGGGGGACCAACCACCACGTTCAAGAACGCCCTGACCACCATGTCTCTAGGCCTGATAGGGGCCAAGCGTGAGCACAGTGGCAGACATGTGATGGTGGTGGAGAACAACATAGGCTGCAGGAAAAGACCACTATAGTTGACTGCTACCGGTGACCCTTGACAAGGTACACAGGGAGCGGACGGCGACCTCCTGTAGGCCCCCTCTGAATGAACGACGACCAGTGAATGTTCCCGACTGCATCGTCAAGAAGAGACATCATCAGAGACCTGTAGACCAAGAGACTTCTGAACACACATTGTCCACATTGTTATGTATGTATTTAATTTTTACTGTGTTACTGTTTGGCCCTGCCACACAACAGACCGAGAACAGATGATCAACACGACACAGCAACTGTCAGATTCACAAACAAGAACTGTTTCACAGAGTTCATATGTATCTGGAAAATTATGGACTAAGAATATGATGAAATACAATCAGTAAGATTGCATTAACCAATTTTATAATAGCAATGAGAAATGATCAGAGAGTCACATTGCAAAATGCTATTGTTAAACAGGGCAGAACCAGTTGGGTTGTTCCAAGACACCAAGTTTGGTTACTGTATTACATCACATTTGAATTACTTAGGTTACAAAATTGTATTGTCAGACAAGAAAGAATCAGTTGTTTTATTCTTTCATAGAAGAGGACATGTAACGTTGTTTTGCACCTGTATGGTGAACCATTGATAGTATATGCACTAGAATTACATACAGAAGCGATGCATAAGACGTTTTATCTCCTCATTTATAGAGAAGAAATGGAGAAAATTGCCTGATTCTAAGTAAAGACCAACAAAACTGAGGCAATCACAGATGAAAGTGACACTCAAACTCAGGTTAAATACAACTGGATCCTAAGTAATTTAATCATGTTAGTTTTATTAACCACCAGGTTAACGGTTGTTAAAATGTTTTTGTACACATTAGCCTTATGTGCAAATCCTATTCCTAATAATTATGCACACGATTTTGTTTTTCACCCTGTGCACTCTGACCACACAGAGACAGTGCTCACATGTATGTAATAGTTGTATTACTATGCCTGTATGCACAACCATCACATTAGCTCCCCTGAATCACGACATGAACGACTGAAGGTATGCCAAGATATTTGCACAGCTATAGCTTCTAATGATTATGTTAATTGTTGTTTGATATCAGAGTTGAGGACCACTCATTGATATAGATATTTTGAGCGATTAATAAAAGAAAATGGTGATATCTATTCCCACATCTCTGATATCAAAATAACACAGACCGCAGTCCAGTCGATCATGTCATGAATCAAGTATGTAAATAATACTATTTTAAACTATTAGGCCAACCAACAGAACACATTGGCCAACATTTTCATTATTTTAATTATTTTCTATTTTTTTCATTATCTGATAACCGATGGATTACATCGGTCCCCACTTTTACCTGTTCCAAACAATCCTGGTATATTATACATTAATCTCACCCACATTATAAGAAAGAAAAGTGAGTATTGTGGTATAATATGTCCTCATGTAAATATGTTCCCCTTACCTGTGCCCCCCCCCCCTCTCTGTGGAATCACCCCCCTCCCCTGTGTCCCCAAACCTGTACCCCCTCCCCCCCATCTGACCTATCAAATGGGACCACACCCCCTCCTGTTAACTATATAGATCTCCTCTTGAGATCTATCCGGGGCTTTACCTGGGTCATTTCAGCTGATCACCTGGGGCGAGAGCCTCAGCCATTCTCTCTATGTAATCTATCTGTTTGGTTAATAAACCCTTGTTATTATCCAATCCTCGGTTGACTGAGCACATTCTTCATCAGGATATCCACAAATATCCCACAATGACTAAGATGGTGAGATCATCCAGAGAGACAGGTGAGAAATCGCTCAGGGATGCTTGAGTATGACCAATGCAGTGAATCCTCCTTAAATCAGCAAGTGCAAAACTTCCACAGCACCTTGTCAACTGTGTTAGATACTGTTGCCCCTCTAAAGGTTAAAAGGTAAAAACTGATAGAATCTCTCCATGGCTAAATAAAACCAATGTTAAAGATAACATGAGAAAATGTAGGATAGCCGAGCGAAAATGGAGGAAACTCAAACTCACAGCTCACTTTAATTTATACAAAGACGCCATGGGCGCATACAATAAGGCAATACAACTTGCGAGAAAGGAATATTTTTCCAAAATGATCTCAGAAAATATGGGTAACTCCAGGGTACTTTTTTCCACCATTGACCGGCTGATTAACATACCACCCCCCCATATACCGCAGCAATCAGCCACAAAATGTGAAGAGTTCGCAGTTTTCTTTAATGAAAAAATATCATTGATTAGAGCAAGCATTACCGCTGATATAGATCTGGCTGTGAGTGAAACCCCACCTGAGATAACTATGGGGGAATTCACATGTATTACATTACCTGACCTCTGTAAGATTGTCTCTGAGTGTAATTCCGCCACCTCCTGCCTCGATCCTATACCAACAGCATTTCTCAAGCGGGTGTTTGATAGTGTCTCAAATCATGTCCTTGAAATCATAAATATGTCTCTTCAAACAGGCACTTTTCCAGATGCATTTAAAACGGCTGTAGTAAAACCACTACTAAAGAAAACAAACTTAGATGTAAACAAACTAAAAAGCTATAGGCCAATATCGAACCTTCCATTTATCAGCAAGATATTAGAAAAGATAGTCTCAGTACAAATAAACTCCTTTCTCAAAGATAATAACATCATGGAGGAACTACAATCAGGTTTCAGAACAAATCACAGCACTGAAACTGCCCTTACCAAAATAGTTAGCGACCTCAGGCTAAACTCCGATGCTGGCAAAGTCTCAATTCTTGTCCTATTGGACCTTAGTGCAGCGTTCGATACGATTGACCATAATATCTTGATCAGTCGTCTTGAAAGACTGGTTGGCTTTTCCGATCATGTACTAAATTGGCTCATAACATACATTAAGGGGAGAAGGTTCTATGTTAAGCTTGGAGACAATGTATCCGAGGAACATGACAGCAATTTTGGAGTCGCACAAGGAAGCTGCCTTGGTCCATTACTCTTCTCACTATATATGCTGCCCCTCGGGGACATCATTCGAGACCACAATGTATGCTTCCATAGTTATGCTGATGATACACAACTATATATCTCCGCAGAACCAAATAACACTACAGCCATACAGTCCATTACAAATTGTCTGTTAGCAATAAACAAGTGGATGAACAATAACTTCCTAAAATTAAACGAAAGCAAGACCGAAATCCTATTGATCGGCCCAAAAGCGAAAAGGGAAGTGCTTTGTAAAAACCTGGGGAGTCTGTCATCCTATGTAAAGACTGAGGTTACAAGCCTAGGTGTCATCTTGGACTCAGACCTGACCTTTAAGTCTCATATAAATAAGGCCATGAAAACGTCATTCTTCCACCTAAGAAACATAGCGAAAGTAAGACCTTTCGTAAATAAAAAGGATGCAGAGAAACTTATTCATGCTTTTGTATCAAGTCGGCTTGACTATTGTAATGCACTGTTCACTGGTCTTCCCAAAGCAACCATTGGGAAGCTTCAGCTTATCCAAAACTCTGCAGCTCGATTACTAACTCATACAAGGAGAAGAGAACATATCACTCCAGTCCTGGCCACTCTGCACTGGCTTCCAATAACTCATAGAATTGATTTTAAGGTCCTTTTCCTAACATATAAAGCTCTTAATGAGCAAGGCCCAAAATACATAGCAAATTCCCTAGTTAGTTATCTGCCCTCAAGAACGCTACGGTCATCCACTACAGGTTTACTAGACACGCCCAGAAACCAAAAAAGGATAGGAAGTATGGCATTTGCCAACTATGCCCCAAAACTATGGAACACACTACCAACACACATCAGAAACGCCAGCTCTATACACATTTTTAAAGGAAAATTAAAAACGTACCTATACAGTCTAGCTTACAAATAGTTATGGCTTGGAAAAACCTGATGGATCCATGAGGCTAGGATAAGCCTTGTGGACCCAACTTTTTAGATGAAGGAACGGGTACATACGCACACAATACACGACCACTGATGGATCCATAAGGCTTGGAAAAGTCTTGTGGACCCAACTCTTTAGATGAGGGAACGGGTACATACGCACACAAGACGCGGCCACTGATGGGTCCATGGGACTTGGTAAAGCACTATGGACCCAAACTCTGGCCGCTGACCACATGAGGGAACGGGTACATACGCACACAATACACGGCCACTGATGGATCCATGGGACTTGGTAAAGCACTATGGACCCAACTATGACCACTGATAAAAACGTAACTACACTAGCGTTATAAGAGCTAAACATTGCTACCTACCATACAAGTGCATTGGTTTAGTGCACTTCCGGTTGCCACTGAGCGGAAATGTTTGTGCGGACCTGTTCTCCCAAACTGGTAAGCAAATGACTGTTTTTACGTTATTTCATTTTTACGTTACTATTATTATTATTATTATATATATATAAATTTTTTTTTAAACATTGATCTTAACTGATCACTGTGACTTTATTGCTTTTATCGTTATATATGCCTATAATTGTGTACAGCACTTTGAGCTACATGACATGTATGAAAGGTGCTTTATAAATACTTACTTACTTACTTACTTACTTTAACCAGCAGCTCAGTAGCTAACATAACAACACTGTAGTTAAGGCCTTTAACCAGCAGCTCAGTAGCTAACATAACAACACTGTGGTTAAGGCCTTTAACCGCAGCTCAGTAGCTAACATAACAATACTGTAGTTAAGGCCTTTAACCAGCAGCTCAGTAGCTAACATAACAACACTGTAGTTAAGGCCTTTAACCAGCAGCTCAGTAGCTAACATAACAACACTGTGGTTAAGGCTTTTAACCGCAGCTCAGTAGCTAACATAACAATACTGTAGTTAAGGCCTTTAACCAGCAGCTCAGTAGCTAACATAACAACACTGTAGTTAAGGCCTTTAACCAGCAGCTCAGTAGCTAACATAACAACACTGTAGTTAAGGCCTTTAACCAGCAGCTCAGTAGCTAACATAACAACACTGTAGTTAAGGCCTTTAACCGCAGCTCAGTAGCTAACATAACAACACTGTAGTTAAGGCCTGCAGCAGCTCAGTAGCTAACATAACAACACTGTAGTTAAGGCCTTTAACCAGCAGCTCAGTAGCTAACATAACAACACTGTAGTTAAGGCCTTTAACCAGCAGCTCAGTAGCTAACATAACAATACTGTAGTTAAGGCCTTTAACCAGCAGCTCAGTAGCTAACATAACAATACTGTAGTTAAGGCCTTTAACCAGCAGCTCAGTAGCTAACATAACAACACTGTAGTTAAGGCCTTTAACCAGCAGCTCAGTAGCTAACATAACAACACTGTAGTTAAGGCCTTTAACCAGCAGCTCAGTAGCTAACATAACAACACTGTAGTTAAGGCCTTTAACCAGCAGCTCAGTAGCTAACATAACAACACTGTAGTTAAGGCCTTTAACCAGCAGCTCAGTAGCTAACATAACAATACTGTAGTTAAGGCCTTTAACCGCAGCTTAGTAGCTAACATAACAATACTGTAGTTAAGGCCTTTAACCAGCAGCTCAGTAGCTAACATAACAACACTGTAGTTAAGGCCTTTAACCAGCAGCTCAGTAGCTAACATAACAACACTGTAGTTAAGGCCTTTAACGGCAGCTCAGTAGCTAACATAACAACACTGTAGTTAAGGCCTTTAACCAGCAGCTCAGTAGCTAACATAACAACACTGTAGTTAAGGCCTGCAGCAGCTCAGTAGCTAACATAACAACACTGTAGTTAAGGCCTTTAACCAGCAGCTCAGTAGCTAACATAACAACACTGTAGTTAAGGCCTTTAACCAGCAGCTCAGTAGCTAACATAACAACACTGTAGTTAAGGCCTTTAACCAGCAGCTCAGTAGCTAACATAACGACACTGTAGTTAAGGCCTTTAACCAGTAGCTCAGTAGCTAACATAACGACACTGTAGTTAAGGCCTTTAACCAGCAGCTCAGTAGCTAACATAACAACACTGTGGTTAAGGCCTTTAACCAGCAGCTCAGTAGCTAACATAACAACACTGTAGTTAAGGCCTTTAACCAGCAGCTCAGTAGCTAACATAACAATACTGTAGTTAAGGCCTTTAACCAGCAGCTCAGTAGCTAACATAACAACACTGTAGTTAAGGCCTTTAACCAGCAGCTCAGTAGCTAACATAACAACACTGTAGTTAAGGCCTTTAATCAGCAGCTCAGTAGCTAACATAACAACACTGTAGTTAAGGCCTTTAACCAGCAGCTCAGTAGCTAACATAACAACACTGTAGTTAAGGCCTTTAACCAGCAGCTCAGTAGCTAACATAACAATACTGTAGTTAAGGCCTTTAACCAGCACCTCAGTAGCTAACATAACAATACTGTAGTTAAGGCCTTTAACCGCAGCTCAGTAGCTAACATAACAATACTGTAGTTAAGGCCTTTAACCAGCAGCTCAGTAGCTAACATAACAACACTGTGGTTAAGGCCTTTAACCAGCAGCTCAGTAGCTAACATAACAACACTGTAGTTAAGGCCTTTAACCAGCAGCTCAGTAGCTAACATAACAATACTGTAGTTAAGGCCTTTAACCAGCAGCTCAGTAGCTAACATAACAACACTGTAGTTAAGGCCTTTAACCAGCAGCTCAGTAGCTAACATAACAACACTGTAGTTAAGGCCTTTAATCAGCAGCTCAGTAGCTAACATAACAACACTGTAGTTAAGGCCTTTAACCAGCAGCTCAGTAGCTAACATAACAACACTGTAGTTAAGGCCTTTAACCAGCAGCTCAGTAGCTAACATAACAATACTGTAGTTAAGGCCTTTAACCAGCACATCAGTAGCTAACATAACAATACTGTAGTTAAGGCCTTTAACCGCAGCTCAGTAGCTAACATAACAATACTGTAGTTAAGGCCTTTAACCAGCAGCTCAGTAGCTAACATAACAACACTGTAGTTAAGGCCTTTAACCAGCAGCTCAGTAGCTAACATAACAACACTGTAGTTAAGGCCTTTAACCGCAGCTCAGTAGCTAACATAACAACACTGTAGTTAAGGCCTTTAACCAGCAGCTCAGTAGCTAACATAACAACACTGTAGTTAAGGCCTTTAACCAGCAGCTCAGTAGCTAACATAACAATACTGTAGTTAAGGCCTTTAACCAGCAGCTCAGTAGCTAACATAACGACACTGTAGTTAAGGCCTTTAACCAGCAGCTCAGTAGCTAACATAACAATACTGTAGTTAAGGCCTTTAACCAGCAGCTCAGTAGCTAACATAACAACACTGTAGTTAAGGCCTTTAACCAGCAGCTCAGTAGCTAACATAACAACACTGTAGTTAAGGCCTTTAACCAGCAGCTCAGTAGCTAACATAACAACACTGTAGTTAAGGCCTTTAACCAGCAGCTCAGTAGCTAACATAACAACACTGTAGTTAAGGCCTTTAACCAGCAGCTCAGTAGCTAACATAACAATACTGTAGTTAAGGCCTTTAACCAGCAGCTCAGTAGCTAACATAACAATACTGTAGTTAAGGCCTTTAACCGCAGCTCAGTAGCTAACATAACAATACTGTAGTTAAGGCCTTTAACCATCAGCTCAGTAGCTAACATAACAACACTGTAGTTAAGGCCTTTAACCAGCAGCTCAGTAGCTAACATAACAACACTGTAGTTAAGGCCTTTAACCGCAGCTCAGTAGCTAACATAACAACACTGTAGTTAAGGCCTTTAACCAGCAGCTCAGTAGCTAACATAACAACACTGTAGTTAAGGCCTTTAACCAGCAGCTCAGTAGCTAACATAACAATACTGGTTACTGATTTATTATTTACATTGAAAAGATACAGAGATCATTTGTTAAAGCTGGACCAGCACACTACACCTAGGTTAGTAAATCCTAGGCCCCAGATTCAGATTCAGATTCCTTTATTTAGCCATTTGTGTAAAACATATTGGTAATTGTTGCAGCAATACAGTGTATGCATTTCCTTTCTTTTTTCACAGAAAACAACACCAACACAGACAAGAAACGAAACAGTGCAGTGGGGGATTAATCAATAAATACATATATATATATATAAAGTGAAGAGTGCAGGGATCCAGTACGGACTAGTGCAGTGCAGTCAGTGTCATTGTGCCAGTGTCACTTGGGGGCAGAGGGGGGGAGGGGGGGGGGGGGGGGTACCGAGGAGGGGGGGGACCTCAGGCATTGATCAGCCTGGTGGCTGAGGGGAAGAAGCTCAGTCTGTGTCGAGCTTTCACAGCCTTTGGGATCCTCAGCCTTCTCCCAGAGGGGAGCAGGGTGAAGAGGCTGTGACCCTCTGCTAAAGCTCCACTCCTGCACTAAAGTCGGGGATTCAGTTGGACTCAGATCTGCTGCGTTCCCCCCTACCGCTGGTGACAGTGTGTACATCGATCTACTCTCATAAAGTAGGGAATCCACCCTGCTACACAAACATAACAAAACACACTGGTCAGACTACTGCTTGACCTTACTCCTAGAACCCACCTCGCCCCTGCCCACGTGACAACCTAGGATGGCTTAGAGTAGACGACAGAGTACAGCAACTTGCAATGGGCCTGTCTACAAGATACATACACGACCAAGGTATGTGTACATGTCAAAATACTTCCCAAAGGTCAGTGAATACCACGACCACAACACCATGGGAGCTCCACAAATCATGTTAAACCCAGATTCGGCTCAAACAGGGACTAAACACGTTTCGCAATTATGCCACATCAATGTGGAACGCCCTACCCAAAGATGTAAAGGAATGTGAATAACTACCCACTTTCAAAACACTCTCAAAGAACACCTACGGGAGACTGCAATTCGAAACTGGCCCCTGTAAATGTCCTAACCCAACCCCCTCCAATGTACAGTAAAGTACCAAACATGGTTTTGTCAATATTCCAATGTACAGTTGTGCTTGTGCAGTTGTACAGTGTCCCCCACCCACCCCTCCTACCCAACCTACCCCCCCCCCCACCTATAATGTACGGTTCTACGTCAAATATATACTCTTTTTTCTAGACTCTTTTTGTATCACAAACAGTAGGCCTACTGTATTTGCAAATCTGGTATGTCATAAATGTATAGAAGTGTCTATCTGTATGTCACATGTCATGTTATGATGAATTGAAAATGGGGGTCTTGATTGATTGATTGATTGAAAAGTTTATTAACAGATTGCAGAATGGGTACAGTACAGTACAGCTCAATACATACAATTGTTAAGAGGATGCAGACCTGAGAAAGACTTTCGTCTTGTTTCCATCAGGGTCCTCCATTCCCTGATGTAAACAAGACGAACGTCTTTCTCTGGTCTGCATGCCCTTAACAATTGTATGTATTGAGCTGTACTGTATTGTACCCATTCTGCAATCTGTTAACAAAGTTTTCAATCAATCAATCAAAACCGTGGTCAGTCTGTGCAGAGAAACAAGGAAGAGCATGGTTGCCAGATCGGATTAACAATATCCGAACCGCCCATTATTATCAAAGGTTTGTCAGATGAAGGCAGACATGCGTTGCATTGTGGGGGATCCCGGTTTGAAATTTGAATTGAAGCGCGTTACAGAAGAGCCTGCACCACGTCGTGAGCAACTGTTGCATCTTCTCCTCAGGTAATTGTGCAACACATATATTTTATTATTTATAAGTAATGCGTGCCGCTGATATAAATGAGTGCTGTTTAGTCTGTGTTTTCAGTGACTACTGTAACGTTATTAGCTCGATATTATGAAACTGGCGGGATCTGTAAACTACCGGAGCTGCTAACTGGCTAACGGTATGACTAGCTAACATTGGTACCTATACTGTACCCGGAGCTGCTAACTGGCTAACGTTATGACTATGAGAGCTAACTTTTGGTACCTACTGTACCCGGAGCTGCTAACTGGCTAACGTTATGACTATGAGAGCTAACTTTTGGTACCTACTGTACCCGGAGCTGCTAACTGGCTAACGTTATGACTATGAGAGCTAACTTTTGGTACCTACTGTACCCGGAGCTGCTAACTGGCTAACGTTATGACTATGAGAGCTA